>NW_026068069.1:2031539-2126854 GCF_014885135.2 Alexandromys fortis | reverse complement strand
GGAAATCAGACAGAACCAGGAATGATAATACTAAGAAAAATAAGTCAGACATTTAAAAATGTCACACTTTCTCTTCTTTATGGACCATGGAATTCTTTATAGGTGTATAAAGAGGGACGGGGGAAGAAAAAGACTGGCATGGGTGGGAGCCTAAGAAGAAGGGACTGGGAGCAGATGAATGTAGTCTCAATGCAGAATGTACCTGAAATAATTGTCTTTATGAAGCCTAGCACTGTGTCTAACGCATACACACTAGTGAACATCCGACTACGGCTTGGGAAGTAGGGCATGCCAATATTCATGCTTCCAAATTCCATGTTTCATTAGTATGACTTCCAAATCAGTGTCGTAAATGAATCTTAAGGATACCTATGGCTGAAACATGTTTCATCAAGAGTAGCAGATTTGGGGGTGCAGTGTAGCTCAATGATAGCCCGGGGGGTGCTGTTCGGATTTTGTCAACTTGACACGAAGTGGGTCATCCGGGAAGAGAGAGAGCCTGAGAAAATGCTTCCATCAGATCGGCTGATAGACAAGTCTGTGGGGGCATTTTCCTGATTAGTGACTGATGTGGGAGGGTCCAGCCCACTGTGGGTGGTACCAGCCCTGGGTAGGTGGTCCTGGGTTATAAAAAAAAAAAAGCAGGCTGAGCCAGCCATGAGGAAAAGCCCCCAGCAGCAGCATTTCTCCATGGCCTCTGCTTCAGCTGCTGCCTCCAGGTTCCTGCCCTGGCTTTACTTGGATACGTCTGTCAACCGGGAGTTATAAGATGAAATAAATCCCCTCTTTCCCAAGTTGCTTTAGGCCATGATGTTAATCACAGCAATAGAAATCAAAATAAAACGCGGGGTATAAATCACTAAATAAATAGATTACAAATGAAGTTATCATCAGTTTGACAAAGATTTTATTTTTGAACACTAGGCTTTACATTTTTTTATTATTGTGAATCCTTTATTGAATTTTTATAGTCATTGTGCATAGTTAATAAGTTATATGAAGCTTAAAAACATTACTAATTTAAAGGAAAAAATATTGCATCTGATAAGACTATAATATAAAAGCAAACATTTCTGAAAGAAAATGTCCAGATCATGATACTGATTACATTGTGAATGTAAATGCCTTTTGTAAAGTGATTAATATTTTTAAAAGACTCTTATTGATTCTTTTACAATTTCACGCAATAAGTTAAATCAATTTTGCCCATATATACCACACTTAACTACTTACTCAAATTTGTCTTTATATTTTAAATACTTTCAAGACCAAATTGTGATTCAAAAATATTTTTGGCTATGTGGTTTTCCACTCTTGACAAACATTTCTATCCTGCCTGGCCCTGCAGCCATTCAGTCTCAAAGAAGTACACAGAGGTCTACATTAATTATAAACTCATTGGCCTATTAGCTTAGTCTTCTTACTAAGTCTTACATCTTAAACTAACCCATAATCACATGGCTTGATACCTTTTATCAGAGAGGTGTTCTCATCTTGCTTCCTCTGAGTATGGATGGTGGCTGCAAATTGAGCCTTTCCTTTTTCCAGAATTCTATTTTGGTCACCTTTAGGCTTTACATTTTATATCCTCTAGTTGTTAAAAAAAAATGTGACCACAAATCAGCTTAATGACATAGGGTAAGACTAAAGGAAGACATCTCCTGTCACAATCTAACTTGACTAATGTCATTGCACATTAGATGGAAGCAAATTCTTGAAGAGTATATCCCCTGAATTATTCCTAAATGACCAAGTACAATCGACTGTGTTGAGAAATGTGTGTAGGAAAGGGGCAGATACAGAGAATTTTCAATTTTATTTGGGAGGAGAAAGGTGATGGGGCAATTATGAGCAGTATTTATAGAGAAAAAAATGTTATAAATAAACCATTTATTGGGCTCTGGGTTGCAGCTCCGCTGATAGAATGCCTGCTTAGCATGCATGAGGCTTAGGGATAATATGTGGCTAGGTTGACAGGGTACCTACTTAGCATGCACGAAGCCTGGAACTAATGCCCAGCACTGAGAAAAACAGACTGGAGGTACAGATCTGTAATTCTTACACTGAAGAGGTGGAAGTAAAAGGGTCATTTCTAGAAGTCCAAGGTCATCCTCAGTTACATACTGAGTAGAAAGGCAGCCTGTTTCCACCAACCTGTTTCAAAGGGGAAAAAACATTATTTTACATGATCACTAAAGATGCTATTAAAATGGAAATTGGATAGATTTATCATTTATTAAGCCACTGACAGTGTGAACCACTGGCATCCACCTCATTGTAGGCCCAGTGTTCTGTTCTTTAATGGGTCAATGTATTAAGGATAACCTAACTACTTACAGACTTAAATTCATTCAGAATTCTATAGTTTTGCTGGCGAGATGTACAAGTAATGATTACTTTAAAGTATAGGCAAGAATTTGATTAAATATAAAGCATAACACAGGGTGAGGAAGAGAAATTGTGCAGAGTGGATTCGTGTGCAAGTGAAAGGACAAAGAAAAGAATGCTGCCCTTTGTTTCAAGTGACAAAGAACTGGCAAGAATCCAAATACCTCAGGAGACAAGATTAATATTAAGTATATCTGTCAACATCCTGTTTCAAAATCCTAGCCAGGATCAGAAATATCTAAAAACATCCAAAGAGGGTTTCGCCCAGGAATGAGTCATATACTACGTATGAGAAAGTCATAAAAACCATCAGCCAGGGCCATCAGAAGTCAAGCAGACCTTCTTGATCTCCTCCTCTGACTTCTGGGATTTACAGATGAGACCATGGAGGACCACCAAGACCATCACTCTGCTCTGCTGCCTGGGAAGCACCAGGAGGCAATGCAGAAAATATGGACCACACAAGAAGTTAAGTCCAATCCCCTACAACATCTTTGAGCCTTTTTCCTTACCTCTAGAATGAGGCTCAGAATGGCTCCTTTGTGGGGATAGTTGGTAGTTAAAGAGCAATGTGCATAACCACCTGGCCCACAGAGAATCAACAAATGCCGGGTCTGGTTGCCCAAAGTCCTTGGATTAGTAGCAGTACAAACACCTGCTTCAGTTCAAGGGCGTCCCCGTGCATCTTAAAAAAAAAAAACCCTCTGCCTGTGGGCCTCTTCCCAGGAAGGGGATGAAGCGGGTACTATTGTACTATTCTATAAATACTTAGGCCTTTAATAATCTAGAAATATCAAGTGAGTCACTATTGTATAAAATGCCAAGTGGAACTTTCTAATTTTTCCAGAATAGCAACATAGCAAAAGATAGCTCAACCAAAGGGGGCAGAATCTAATAACTAAGAAATACACTAATAAACAGAGCTGAGGGATCTTCTGAAGAGAATCTTTTATACCTAAACATGTGTGGATAGCAATTTTATATACATGTGTGCCAAGTTAGATTTTATAAATTATAATGGTCCTCCCTTTTTTTTTAATTCAGCAAGATTCTGTTAGATTTATCTACTCAAAGGATAGGATAAGAATCTAAGTATTTAAACATAAAATGAGAGGTAAAGAAAGATTACTTATGTCTTTATAATATGTAGAAAGATGAGAAAAATATTTATTTATTAATCCTAGTTAGCTATCTCTATTGTATTAGTCCATGACATGAAAACACATATCATATCACTCAAAGATGTACTTAGTGAGCTCAGGAATACACAATGCCTAGCATGTTGGAAGCCCTAGATTTGATCTCTAGCACCAGGGATAGATTTTAATGAATAACAAACAATATTATTATTATTATTATTATTATTATATTGTAGTGGGTTTTTTTCTCTTTGGGGCCTGTCACCCAACTCCCAAATAAAGGCACAGAGATTAGTCTCAATTATGAATGCCCAGTCTTAGCTTGACTTGTTTCTAGCCAGCTTTTCTTACCTAAATTAACCTGTTTCTCTTCAACTACATTCTGCCTCTGGGCTTTTTACCTTTCTTAATTCTATGTCTTTCTTCCCTTCTTACTTATGGCTTGTTGTGTGGCTGGGTGGCTGGTCACTGGTGTCTTCCTCTCCTCCTTTTCTCACTCTTTCTTCTTCTTCTCTCAAGTCTAGATTTCTCTTCCTATTTATTCTCTCTGCCTGGCAGCCCCATCTATCCTTCTCCTGCCTAGTTATTGGCTGTTCAATTCTTTATTAGACCAATCAGGTGTTTTAGACAGGCAAAGTAACACAGCTCCACGGAGTTAAACAAATGCAATATAAAAGAATGCAACACATCTCTGCATCATTAAACAAATATTCCACAGCATAAATGAATGTAACACACCTTAAACTCATATTCCATGACATATTTTAGCTGCGTTTAATTATAATTCAGATATTTAGACATAATAACCTTTGGTTAAGATTTATTGAGGATAAGCAATTTATGATTTCACAGCCAGATGCCTGCTCAGTCACTCCACTGCACACTTAAGATAGTCCAGGGTGCCCTATGATTAGCGTCTTCTGGCTATAACTTGGGTTGTTTCCAGATGGCCGAGAAAGGTGAAAATTATAGTTTTAGAATGAAAAAGAAGCTTCAATAGGCCACGCTTAGTTTGTGGTTTAAATGAAGCCAGCCACAGCATTTTGTGGTGTCCCTCAAGAGTACTGGCCATGGGACTGTGCTGTAAGATATTTTTCAAGGGTTTCAAAGACTTAACAATTTAGAGATTTTATATTACAAGTAGCATTTCCACCTTCCCTTAGAAATCCAGATGATCCGGCAGTCTTAGACATAGATTCTTACCTGACACCCTTTGTTTAGAGCAGAACACTAGCCACCCATTGCAAAAGTTCTGTTCAGGTGCCCTTCTCCCATCTCTCCATGGGGTAACCCGGAGGCCAGGGCTACCCATGTTCTCACCTGCACAATGCCTGTCTGATATAATCCATATTTTACAGAAAAAGGAACCCTAAACCTAGTTGAATCAAAGGACTGAAGGTAGCTCCAGAACCTACATTTACCTTTCTCCATTTCAGAAAGCCTCTACTGCTTCCTGTTTCTCAGTTACGTTCTAAAATGGACCTAAAGTAAGAGTTAAAAGGAACGAATAATTAGGCAAAAAGTCGTGTGACCTCAGATAAAATATTACCCGTCAGTAGTTGCCTGGCTTGACCTTAGGTTAGAGGTGCACCTATTTTCTTCTCCTCTCCTCTTTTCGGTTTTTAAGCGGGGTCTGCCTTCCAGACCCCAGAATAAATGGTTCTCTCCCCTTCATCATCCAGGTGTTGGGATCACGGCCATGCACCGCCATATGAGCGCTAGAAACACTCTTGAAGGAAGACTATCAGAAAAATGGATTATATAGTATTTTTCTCATGCTGGGGATCAAACTTGGGGCCTCATGCACACTAGATTAGGGACTCTGTTCCAGACCAACATACAGCCCACCTGCTTTTACATACTTTTTTATTGTTTTTTTTTTTTGTGAGATTGTCTTACTTTAGATGCAGCTAAGGCTGCCCTTGAACTCATGATATAATGAAGGATGATTTTAAATTCTCAGTCTTCCTGAGTGCTGGTGTTAGAAATCAGTACCTACCACATTCCCACTTGTGACTATTTTTTTAATCTTTAAATTGGTTTAACTCAGCTCTCAGAGATTAACATACATGAAAACCCTTATCTGCTTATTATTTAATTTTTCTGTATTTATTTGCTTATTATCTGTTTTTCAGTATAAATCTATTGAGGGTAAACTTAGAGTTTGAGGGGGGTAAGCTAGGCCTGGGCTTCACTACCAGCTGTAGCTCCAGTTTGGGAATTTGAATTTTTAATGAGGATGGCTCCATCCCATTTGCCCATCAGAGAAACAACTGCTCTTGTCTCCTAAGTGTTGGTAAGTCCTAGATCCTCACCCTGCCACTCAGTTCCCCTTTGTTCAGAAAATACAACCTTCCTGTGCTCCCCAAGGCTTCCCTAGCATGTCCGTGCTCTGTGCTTCTACTTTATTAAATAAAAAAATCTATACAATAAAATATATGGCTCTTGTAATCCAAAGGAGAGAAACCTATATGTAACCACCAAATAACAACATCTGAGCCATGGTGAAATGCTGAATGAGGGTGCCTGGCTCCAGACTTGGTATCTTGGATATTTTCGCTGACTTGAAAAAGATTCCTTTATGAATCTAATCTACCCAACTCTAGCTTGAATCTTCCATTAAGTTTGTTGTGTTTCTTCTCTAAAACTTGTCTTCAGAAAAGTTTTATATCTTTCCTTTTCTGTTTCTTTCAAGCTGCCTTTTATTATAACCCAAAGGCAAATGAGTATGTTTTGAGATTCCTTACTCATGACCAAAAACTGAGGTCGCACACTCTCTGTTATATCCAAATGCATTCTGGATTATTTTACTTAAAACCATGAAGAAGGGCTTTGCAAGATTTTGTTTTATAGTATCTAATGAAAAAGAAATGTAGGCACCAACGGCATTACATAATTTCATTAAAAATGCTACATTTTATTTCCATGCAAAGTTTTATCTAACTTTTGTATTAGAATGGGTGTTCTACTGTAAGAATTGCTTTTGAAGAAAAAGACATTGGCAAGAGTAAAAAGGATTTGAGAAGTTTTCAATTTCTGATGTGTTTTATCTCAAAAATAGCTTTAGTGATACAAGAGTGTAAATATGCTTCAGGAGTAATTACTGGGCAAGATTTCACCCAGTAAGCCTGTTCCCAGCATCAGGTAAGAAACAAGACATGAGTAGTCCCGCAGGGGTGGCTTGAAAGAGCTATATTCAGCTTCATGATGAACGTGGGGACTTTGGAACCAGATAGCTTAAAAATGCACTAGAGTACATGTTTACGGCCTCGAAGAGAACCTAACATCGTCCAATATTAGTTACCAGAGGATAAGGGCTGATTGTGTTATTTGATTCCGCTCTCAAACAATAGAAATCTTGTTTGCGGGTACAGTAACTAAAGAGAAGAACAAAAAATAGCCCTGAAAGGATGCCTCGCCAATCAGTAATGATTGTGCAGTTTCACAGGTAAAAGAAGGAGGGAGGAGCTGGCAGAAACAGAGCAAGCCAAAAATATAAAATGCCGAGATACAGAAGGGGCAGACCCAAAAGGAAGGAGACCTTTGAGCTCTGTGTTTTGTTCTCCAGCCTAGGCTGTCCCAAAGCAACCTCGCTAAGGAGGTCGGGAAAAGCAGAGGTCACGCCAGATAGAACGGTTCTAGGAGAAATCTGCTGTACCTTTCAATTTAGAGCGGACTAGTGGGCTTCCTCAGTCACCCCTGCCGATCTGAGGCACATAGGCTGTATCCGAGGATGTCGTTGTGGTCAAAGGTTCTACGGAGACTGTTTTGAATTCTAAGGTAGTGGTAGTAGCTAGAATATGGGTTTCTTGAATCAACACGCTGTTTCGGAAGAAGAAATGAAATATAGACTCACTTTGAAATTTAGTTTTCAGTTTTATAAGAGACTAATTTTAAACTGTGGAATAAAACTTGGGAATGAGGTCTTTATTTTGCTTTTTATTGGGTGAGGGAGAGGGAGCCAGCGAATTTACTTCCGATAAAACAGCAAAACCACCTACCCAACCACCAAGCAGAGGCTGAATCCCGAGGGGAAAAAGAGGACCCAATAATAGCAGTCACTCCGGACCAGTGGTTCTCAACTTTCCTGATGCTGCAACCCTAGTACAGTTCCTCATGTTGCAGTGATCCCCCCTTAAAATTATTTTGTTGCTACTACATAACTGTAGTTTTGCTACTGTTATGAATCATAATGTAAATATCTTATATGCCGGATATCTGATTTGTGATAGCGTCTCTAGGGATCGCGATCCACAGGTTGAGAACCACTGCTCTAAACAGCCAAAAATACTCAAGAAAAACAGGAGAAGGATTCATACCTTCCAAAAGGACAGGGTTCTGGGCATGTGGCTCCTGACTGAGCTTCCCAGCAGTACAGGCCAAGAATATAAAGAAGAGAAAACATGGGGCCAGCTTCTGGAATAGTATAGGGACTAGCTTAGTCTACAGCTCCAATGTCAATAAGCCCAACAGCTTACTCCTAAACTTAAGGTAAACATTGCCTTTCAGTCACCAGCTTCAAAGGCAAAAGAAAAAAAAGGTTATTACGAGTTTCACATAAGAATGAGGAAAAAAGTGGACGAGAACAAATTGTGCACTCAAGATCATGCATGTTACAGACTGCTTGCCTGACGGCTTGCTAAGGCTCAGTGTAAGGACCCAGTCCTGACCTTGATCCTGTAAGAGCAAAACCGGTGCTCACAAAATTACATTGTATTCTCATTGTGGCGCGCACGTTCATCTCCAGATGTTTGTCCGTATGCCCTGATGTGTAGCTTGTTCTTTGGTATGACAACTGGCAGATCAAGGAGGCCTGGGCTCTGACTTGGGCGTGGTAAATCAGGTCCCTCTGAGGATGCTCCCAAGTTGATGTTTTCATTGACATTTAAGCAATGGCGTAAGATCCCCAGAGGAAACAGACTAGTCAGTTTTAAGAATTACCTGTCAGCATAGGTCAAGCATTGTATGCAGACCAAACCACTGTTTGCAGAAGAGATTCGAACACTGATTGTATTTGGGTCTCAGGGGGGAAAGAATGTAGAATGAAGGGAAGCAGAAAAGCCGACATTTGAATCGCAGCTCTATTGATCCTAATTTCTCTTCTATGCCTTCGTTTCCTTGTTGCCCTAAAGCTGAAAGAGAATTATACAATTTTATTGAAAAAAAAAAAGTATGGAAACTCTCTCGAGCACAAGTGTTCCTTTTCCTGGAGGTATCCGTTCCTCCTAGGGGTGGAGGTCACAAGTTTCCACTTACCCCAAGGTCGGATGCACGTGTGACATGGAAATGTGTTTATTCAATTAGTTACAGGAGAATGTCATCGCGATCAGTGCAGATGTCAGGGGAGAGGACTCGGTTCTGCGTGCTCACAGGGTGGGGCAAGCCCGTTGCAGCGGCACGTGTGGGGTGCGACACACTGCTGTGGCCATCTTCGGAAAATACCATCCGCCACATGTGGTTTGCTTCATAACCCAGTTTTGAAGGTCAGGAGCCGAGTATAGCCTTGTTGGTGTTTCCTCTGTAATAAGTTCCATTTCTTCCCGGGCCAACAGATTCTTAGAGTAGATTAGAAGGAAACGTCAATATACAGAGCGTATTAAATGCTATGACATTTACAAACGCACCTGTGATTAGAGGGAAGTGCCATTTTCTCGGCCGTATTTTCATGGATAGAAATGGATGACTTTCTAATAAAGAGAGACGATACAGCAACTTTTCTCTTTGGTTGGGATTTCTTTCAAAATGTTTTTATTAGAGAGATGTTGTATCAAAGTAATACTGGTATGTCTATGCTTCACAGCTGACTATCTGGTTTCTTTTTTGAAAAGGGACAGACAGTCGTGGGGCTCAAAAGAAAATTGTGTTCCCTGAAGCACATGTAGCTGTGTCTAAACTGTTTAAATCTGTCAGTTGATTTTTAAAAAATTTTAAAATATGTGTATGAATGTTTTGTCTACCTGTATATATGCCCACTGTGTACACCACCTATGGATGGTCATGAGACATGACGCGGGTGCTGGGAATTGAGCCCAGGTCCTCTTTAAGAACAGCAAGTGACCTTAAATGCCAAGCCATCTCTTCTTTCTTCAGTTTTTAGATGTAAATATAAAGTTGACCAAACTGTAGAGCATCTCATAAGTTCTACATAACAAAATGAGTATCAATGTATAGCAGCCAAATAAGGTAGATTCCCTGTTTGCATGGCACTTGGGTAAGAAAGCTTATTCCATGTTGTTTTACTAAAATATTCTTGAAAACAGTGAGTTCTTTATTAAGTGGTGTTGCTAGTATAGGCAATGCCACAGAAAACCATCCCTAATGAAACACCAAACACTTTAAATTATTTTGAGTAGATATTGGCCAAAGAACGAGTGCTTAGTGGGTTTTTGATGAGCCAATCTGTTACCTTTCATTTGCGTTTCTCTTACCGATCAATAAGGATTTTTTTTTTTCTTGAGGAAGACATGAGGTGATGTAAACTTTGCAAAACATTTTTCAAGTCCTTATGGAGTTTGATTGATTTAGAATTCTAAACATATATACAAAGAAAACCCAAGAAGGGACAAACACAATTAAAAATAGAAATAAGAATAATTATTTCCCAAAGAACTGAAATAAATGAAGAACATCCCTTTTGCTGCGGTGTCAGAGGAAACCCAGAGGAAGTGTGTGGCCTCTGCCATGATGTTCCCTTCATGCTCTCCATCAGTCTGCTCCTAGCCTTTCATCTGGTCTCATTCCTCACATTTTTAATGGTTCATCTCAAACCTCAGCATCCCCCAAGCTATTGAAACCGGTCCTGTCTGACCTGTTCCTTTCTGACCAACTATAGATTCAATTATCTGGCCTTCCTATTTAGAATGATACTTATGGCCTATTTTGTATCATTTCCTAGTGGTCTTGTTTGATTTTTTATTATTATTTTCTTTTGTGATTATTTGCAATGCCAGAGGTTGACCCTTTGTCAAACAGACCCCAAGTTCCCGAAGTAGCCAGTGTACTTACTATACCGCACAGAAAGGTGACCTGATAGCCTTGTTTTGTTGAGATGAGATATGTCAGGTGTAGTGAGGGATAAACAAGAGTAGTGACAGGGTTAGTGTGGAATCTCTATAGGCTCCTAAAGTCTCTCTTATTCATAAGGCTCCTGGTGGCCTGTGGGTGTCTTTGAAAACCAATAAGACCTAGTCACACAGGGCTGTCTTCACGCATGGTGGAGTATGGCTAGAGCTATGTAGCAGCCTCCTTGAGACACGGCCTAAGGGCAAGAGTTCATTTGTACCCACCTGACTGGGTCATGCAGAACTGTGCATTTTAACCCATAGCTGAGAGCCTTATGAACAATGTAATAAGGAATACTCTGAAAACAAAGCTCAGGCTTGTTTCTAGAAACCTCTTCACCTTAATTACCTCAGTTTAGAATAAAGTGTAAGGTAGAAATGTAGGGACTCAAATATGCGAAGTGGCTGGAGCCTTGCAGAAGTTGAGGAAAGTCTGGGTCCTTTTAATTGGCGAGCTGATGTCAGCAAAGCGAAGGGGAAGAGTGGGTCTCCGTGCCTTCACACGGGAGCAGGGAAATCAACACTAATCTTTATATTAGCTCCTCTGCAGCCATGAGGGAGTTTAAGAAGGGAAACCAGACATATATCTCTTGGGACAACGTTGGTCCCCCATGTAGGAAGCAAAGGTCAGGAGCTGAGTGAACACCTAGGTGCACACTCCGAGAGGTGAGCAAACGCCTACGTGCAGAATCAGAGCATAGTCTGAAAACATTTCCAAAAGCCGAGTGTGGCAGGACACGACCATTGTGCCATCAATGAGGGGACACGGGGAATGAGAATGATGAGCGGCACATGAGCCTGAGACCCTGTGTCAAAAACCAAAACGAAATCTTTACCAAACATGGAGCATCGAGCAAGAATTCCATTAACTGTAGCCTTTGCTGTTTTTCTAAATAAGACACAAATTATCCGTGACTTTGTGCTAGTGATATCTTGGGTTTTGTGTACTAGTGCTCCATAGAAACACATTTACACAGACACATGTTCATAATTAAAACACCATGCTTTATGTTTGGCTATTTTAATAAGATCTTTTGAATTTCAATGAAATTTCCATTCATGGGGGATCCCAAATAGGATGCGTAAGCTTCATGTGTAAGGAAATAATTGTTGAGGAATGTCATTTTTTTTCAACAATAATAACCAAGTGATTTAGGGAAAACATAACAGCCAGAAGGTACAAAAATATGTTTTCCATTCTTGGGTCTGGGCCCTGACATTCACAAAATGCCTGTTTAAAACAAATCAAAACAAAAAGGAAGAAAAGAAGAAACAGTGGAAGGAAGGAAGGAAGGAAGGAAGGAAGGAAGGAGAGAAGGAAGAAAGCTTCCTTCCTGCCTTCAAAGAGTTTACTAAGTGCTCTTCAATTTACTTTCAAAACCATTCCTTACTTGGTCATCACCCCCGGTTTTCACATAGCTCCTTACCTGTGTTCCTTTAAGATGAGTTCATCTTAGATGGCAGTGAAAACTGAACCAGGTGTCTCATGTTAAACTCCTCCAGCCAAGCACTCAGCAATGCGCATGGCTTTAGAGTGTGAATGAAGTAATATGCCCGCCCGAGGTCTTGCTGTCTTCTGCGTGTCTCTAAAGCAGTAGCCAGCTATTGATAGTAAAGTTAAATGAGATTAAATTTCATCATGACAAAAAGTGACTATTACGGGCAGAATTTTAACCACACATATACATATACATGCACACACACAGACACACAGACAGGCAGGCAGGCAGACCAACTGGGAGACGCATCTTTCTTATCCTAAACCTTGCAGTCTGTAAATCTTCCATGACAAAAGAGATTTTGGAGATAAGGGTCAAGTTACAGATCTTGAGCTGGAAGATGGCACTGGATTTTGCTAAGTAGGTGTGTGAACACAGGAGCTCCTAGATGCAGAGGACATTGCGGGACTGAGGCCAGAGGGGAGTGAACAGGCTCTGAGAGTTGGAATCTTACTGACTTGGAAGACCGGGAAAGGGAACTGGATACCGAGGAAGGTAGACAGTCTTTGGAAAATGGGAAAGTCAAGCAGTAGGATCTGTCCCAACTCTTCCTAGGGCATGTAACCCAGGCGTTCTCATTTAGTTTCTGCTGCTGTGATAATCACCATGACCCCAAGTAACTTGAGGAAAAAAGGATTTATTTCATTTATTGCTTCCAGTGAGGAAGTCGGGGCAGGAACTCAAGCAGACAGGGAACCCGGAGGAACACTGCTTTCTGACTTCCTCTCCAAGGCTGGCTCATCCTGCTTTCTTAACCCACTCAGAACCACCTGCTGGGGAGTGGCAACACCCACAGTGAGCTGGGCCTTCCCACATCAATCATTAATTACGAAAAATCCCTACAGACTCACCTATAGGCTGACCTGAGAGAGGATTTTTCTCAATTGGGGATCCTCTTCCCAGATAATTCTAGCCATGTGAAGTTGACAAAAATTCACCCAGACTCCTGGCCTCCCTGGAGGTGGAGCCTCCTGAGACTGTGGTGGACCTCTGTGATAAGATAAGGAACAGATGTTCTTTAAGCAGTGGTTTGTAGTATCTTGCTATACAGAGGAAAAGTAAGCTATCTTGAAGGCTTCCTATATCCTAATATGACCTGAATTCTTAGACTACAGTCATTTCACGCCATATAGACTGTTCAGACTGAAAATTTTCACTTTTCCGGTAACTTATAATTCCTCACTGAATCTGGGCGGCCGTGGCGCTCACTTTTAATCCCAGCACTTGGGAGGCAGTGGCAGGTGGAGCTCTGTGAGTTCAAGGTTAGCCTGGTCTTCAGAGCAAGTTTCAGGACAGCCAAAACTATACACAGAGAAGTTTAAAAAAAAATAATAAATCCTCCCTGAATCTAGGTATCACTCACCTTCTCATCCTCTGTACAGTGATGAAGGGTCATATGTCATGTGATCTTCTCTGGCCAATGGACTATGAGTTTAAGTAACCTGGGCTATGCTGCAGGTTGAGAGGATGAGAGAGAATGAGAGCGTCCATGCAGCCTTCTGGTTCTTTGTCTTTCCTGTACAGGCAAACTGGAAGCATCTTAGGGAGACAGTTGGTAGCATAGGGTTTCACATTCAGCTCCCTGACTGGTGAAAAAGGGGGGTGGGGCTGCCTGGAGGGCCACTGAATTTGTATGAGGGAAAAAGACATTTTGATGTTTTTTGTCGTGGAAATTTCTAGGTGTATTTGTAAAAAATCAGCTTAGTTATTACTTATTAGTAACTATACTCAAGATATGGGTATCCTGGGAGAGAGACGATACAATCTATTAAGTATGACATAAAAACTAATTGTCGTGTTACATAACTGATCTTTCTTTGGACAGCCAGCTCCTGAACAATGACGTGGAGACTTTTTACTAATTATGGAAGCTTGACCTTAGCTTAGGCTTGTTCCCAATCAGCTCTTTAAACTTAAATTAACCCACTTATATCAGTCTATGCTCTGTCACGGGATTCATTACCTCTCCTCAGCACCACTCGTCCAACTTCCTCTGAGTCTGACTGGCAAATCTCGCCTGCCTCAGATTCTTTCCCAGAGTTCCTATCTCATCCCAGAAGTCCCGCCTATCCTCTTCTGCCTTGCTATTGGCCATTCAACTCCTTTAAACCAATTAGAAGGTGCCTTAGGCAAGTGAGGTTAAACGGATACATCTTCACACAGTGTACACAAAGATTATCCCAACAGGGTTGGACTCTCTTTGAGCCAAGGAAATCTATGAGAATGTAATCATTTTGTAATCACTTAAAGGAATGCAAATTGATAACCCAACCATGTGACTCAGTAATCCAAAAGATTCTCCCTATCTTAACTCAATAAGAATGGTGGGATAATGGTATGATAACTCTGTAGCCAATATAGACAGGTTAGGCAGAACGAACATGAACAGGATGCTTGTGAAGTAAACCAGGCCATTATCTCCTCAAACTGGGGCCTTAGATCTAATAAGCATGAAGCTGCAGTTCCTAATGGCTCCATAGCATCCTTTGGTTTATGACAAAGGAGCCAATGCCACCAGTTACCTTGTCCTGCACACTCACCGACAATGCACCTGTTGTAGCATGTTCAGTCCTGGGACTGGCAATTTCATATGTACATCTTTCCCAGGACAAAAGTCTAGTTTGGAGCAAGACATATTGAAACCTTGCTGATACTCTACCAGGTCTGCCCAACCTCCTGGCATTGTGACTTGATGTCTGAATGAGAAAGAGGAAGTGAAAAGGGAAAGAACACGATTGTTCGTAGGTGTGGTGAAAAATGTTTATTGGAGACATGTGGGAGAGCATAGCCAGAGACTGGGACATCTGGGAGAGTCCAGAGTAGACATGACCCTAAGCCAAGTAGGAGAAGAGGGGGAAGGGAGAGAGGAGCAGGTGCAGGAGGCTCAAAGGCACAAAAAGAGTGGGTGACCAAAATGGTTGAATTATATAAAGTAGGGCATCTGGGAGAAGGAAAGACCAGACCCTGGGCTGGAGAAATTTAGGGTAGGGCATGGGTTATGCCAGTCAGGAGAGCCCTGTAACAAGTAAGGACACAGAGAAAACCTGGTGTCCAGTGTCTACTCTGATACGTTAAACAGGCACCTCACCCATTTGTCCCAGGTTTGAAACCTAACAATGTCATCTACAAAGTTCACAGGAGAGAACTATAAAACCAAGTTACAAAAAAGAAAATCACACCCCCAAAAAAAATGTCAAAATGTTTTGAGTAAGTTTGTGATTTTGTGTTGGACTTGACTTACAGTTCATAAACCATGGGTTGGGCATACCTAGAACCCAAACCTTTGGTTAAGCAAATCAATTTCTCCCTTAGGAGCTTAAATAGTTGTAGGCTTTTGGGTAACCAAATGACATCAAATGAAAAAAATATTAATTCTTAATTTCTGCAGAAGTATGAAAGGGAGGAAGAAATGTTTTTGGTTTTTTTTTCTCTTTCTAGGTTCTTTGGATGACTAAATATTACATTGACTTGAGTTGGGTTGCTAAAATCATTTTTATCACATAAAATTCATGGGAGTTATATAAAATATTGAGAGCTCAGGGATCAAATTATTGGAGTTTACATAGCATTGTGAGCCACCAAAAGAAATAATGGCTTGGAGATTTTGGGCAGTGGAGGCACTGTTGCAGAAGGTTGAGGAGGCAATGTGTACACAGATAAAGTCTCTGGGGTAAGGGAAGTTTCAGAATCAGTAATTCGAGTTTCCTTAATATAAATGTCTCTTATCAAAAGGGCAGCTTTTGGTCTATTCCTGTTTGTGAAGCTTCTCAAACAAACAACAATAAAAACAACAACAAAAACAACAGCTGGAAATATGCCAAGGAATTAGACTAACAGCCTGGTCTCCTGCAGTCACGTTTTGTAGTTGGTGTGTTCTGAGCCCCTATAAGGATAAAGGAAGATTAAGCAATCTCCAATTGATCACCACTTCCAAATGAAAAATTAGTTTTCTCCAACAGTCTCACTGGGGATCCAAACCACTAAAGGGCAGGCCCCATGCCCAGCAGCAGATGGACAGGCCCGCAGCCAGCACGTAACAAACTCAATGGCATCTCTGAAGATGTTGTCTCACAATGTTGTGTAGGGCTGCCTTTTAACCTTACATGGCCTTTTCATTTATATTATGGCTTTCTGTTTTGTGTTTTATGGGGTTCTTGTGTGTGTACATGTATGTGTCTATATGTGTTTACATGTATGTGTCTCTGTGTCTATATGTGTTTCTTGTGCTTTTCCTTTGGCTCCTTTTCTTATGTTTGTTTTGACCTCTCCTTGTTTTTGTTTTGTTTTGTTTTATTGTATAGTATTATTAGTCTTTAGATGCCTGTTTGTTTTTTAAGAAGAGGTAGAAAAGGTATGAATTTACATAGGAGGGGAAGGGAAGAAGATCTCAGAAGAGTTGGGAGAAGGGAAACCATAATCAGAATATATTATATGGGAAGATCTATTTTCAATAAAAGAAAAAAATTATAAAATGGACAACAAAAATGAAGTGTACAAAACAGACAAAAAGATGTTACAAGTCACTCTAGTTTTCTGTTCTTGTTTCCTTTTTCTTCCTTCCTTTCTTCCTTTCTTCCTTCCTTTTTTCCTTCCTTTCTCCCTCCCTTCCTCCTTCCCTTTTTCCCTCCCTCCCTTCCCTCCTTTCATTCTGTTTAGATAGACTCTTACTATGCTGCCCTGACCTGCCTGGAACTCACCTTGTAGATCAGATTAGCCTGAAGCATGCCTGTTTCAGCCTCCCAACTACTGGGATGAAATGGCGTGCCACGTCCCCATTTTCTCCACATCTCTTTTGTTGTCATTAAGTCATTAGACCTCGAGGCTAAGAAACTCTCAGGATCTATGGCAGCAGAAACTGTTTCGCACAAGGAATAGCTGTTCACTTTGGCATCCAAACTGAAGTACCTCAAAGATGGAGGGCAAGTGGCTAAGCAATTGTTTAGATTTGGATACTGGTTTTACCCAACAGGATAGTAAGTAAATGACAAAACTGCTGGGATCCCAAGAGGCCCAAGGTTGGGATAAGGAGACAATACTGAAACCAGGATAAAATGGGCTGAGTGAGAAATTAAGGCCTTCAGGGTCCAGTACTAGCACAACACTGGAAAAGCAGTTGAAATCATCTATGGCCTAGGAAGAACCAAGTAGCGGAGGACACTGCAGGGTTCAAAGCAAGACATGGTTCAAAGCAAGACATGGTTCAAAGCAAGTCATGGTTCAAAGCAAGGACCATGCAAGGAGTGGACATCTTTCTGTCGCACCAAAGCAAGCGGATACATGAACATCTTAAAGACTTTATTGGGGAAAAGAGTAAGGAAGGTGCATGCAGAAACCCCTGAGCTGAGTCATGTCTTAGTCATGTCTTAATCATGCTTTGTCAGAACAATTATCCTGAATTGACAAGTGTGAGCCTGCTTTCTTCCTCAGCTACCAACCAACATCGGTTAGAAGAATAAACCAATGGAAAGCTCTCGATACATTAGACTGATTTACCCATAATCATGCACTTCAAAGGGGACTTGTTTGTAGGATGGAAACAAGCTTCTGTTTTTAACATGCTTGTAATTTCTGAAATTGACTGTGTGGTCTGTAGTCCTTGGTGGCTGTGCCGTGACCCCAAGCTCAGTAGCTAAGAAAGCAATGAAGCTCAGTAGTTTGCCCATTGTCCTATTGACAATGCGGACCTTACGTTTTCTCACATCAGATTCTAGGCACGCCTAGTAAAGAGAATTAGCTTGTGTGATACTTTACATAAGCATCACAGAGACAGTGGCTTACCAAAGTTTACCGACTGAAGTTTTTTTTTTTTTTAATTTTCTGATTGAGATAGAGAAACAGAAAAGTTTATGATTTGACAAGATGGTTTCTATATTTCATTGTTGTTAAAGGAAAACCAGAAATTCAATTTATTTCTAAGATATTTTTATGAAAAAGAACCAATACAAATATCAATTTCAGGACTTTGAAAATACTTTCATTTTAAGTGGGCACTTTCTTCACTGCCCCTGTTTTTGCCAAGATAAGTATCCTAGTTAGGGCTTCTATTGTTGTTAGGAGACACCATGACCATGGCAGCTCTTATAAAGGAAAACATTTAATTGAGGATGGCTTAGAGTTAAAAGGTTTAGTCTGTTGTCATCATGGCCGGAAGCATGGCAGTGTGCACGCAGATGTGGTGCGGGAGAAAGAGCTGAGAATTCTGGACCCACAGGCAGCAGGAAGTAACAGTGACCCACTGGCCAGGATTGAGCTTATGAGACCTCAAAGCCCACCCCCGAGTGACACACCTTCTTCAACAAAGCTACACCTAGTCCAACAAGGCTGCACTTCCTAATAGTGCTAATTGCTATAGGCCTATGGGGGCCATCTTTGTTCAAACCACCACCATAAGGATCCATGTAAAAACAAGTTAGACCCAGAAGAAGGTGTTCCCTTAGTTAGAATATGCAGAGAAGGAAATGCAGTTTCTCTGGGCTCCTAGAAGCAACTGAAGTAGCATCTTGGGCCTAAAGCTGGACACTAGACACATCCGGTCTTGTCTTCACATCTGCAAGATGTCATATAACCTTATGGCTACCTTTTGAAACTTAAGTAAATATCTTATTAACTAGCTTTACAAGTTTTGAGTATGTAGTGTACGCTAAGCATCCTCCCACTCTCCCCTGACCCTTGCTCTCCTTCCTCTTGGCTCTCCCCACTGCTCTCAGTCTCTTTGTTCTCTTAGATAGCTTCATTTCTATGCTCATGGCATAAACATTACTGACTTTATGTAACTATATAAAATCTACCAGCCACAAAGGAGAAAAAAAATGTGATATTTGTCTTTCTGTGACCGGCCGACTTGACAGAATATTATCTCTAGTCCCATCCACTTTCCTGTAAATAACAGATTTCATTCTTCTTAAAGCCTTTCATTTGTATTTTGCGTGCACATGTGGCGGGGTGGCATGTGCCGTGGCACACATGTGGTGGTTGGTCAGAGGATAAGCTGCGTCAGTCAGTTCTCTCCTTCTTCTAAGATGTGGGTCCTAGGGGTTGAATCAAGGTCTTCAGGGAGCAGGTGCCTTGGAAGTCTATACCTGCTAGACTATCTCACTGACCCAACTTTGTTCTTCATAGCTGAGAAAAAAATTCCATTGTGTGTATATACTACCTTCTCCTTATCCATCTTTCTGTAGCTGGACATCTAGATGGGTTCTATAGTTTAGCTATTGTGAATAATGCTATAGTAACACCAATGTGCAAATACCACTGTGTTGTGTTGACTTGAAGCCCCTTGGGTAAATATCCAGGAGTGGTATAGCTGGGTCATATAGAAGACCTGATGAAGCACTATAAAATTCCCTGTTGTTAAACTAAATCACTGTGTAGACTCTGTAGAAGCTTTTCGCCTCCCCACTCATTCAGAGGATGATTGACAGTTCTTTATACTGGTTTCCTAAGTAAGTTTACCAAGAATGCAGGCTCCAATTAAACCAATGCTTTACCCTTCGCTCACGGCTTTCTGTCTTTGTTAGCAAAGGACGGGTAGGGTACAGCACTCAAGGAAACTTCTAGCTAAGCTTGTCAAGGGTGTGTAATAAGGAAATCCACAGAACAATAGAGTCCCTGTGTTGAAGTAGGCATCGCTCGGAATGAGATAAGATTATTGGAGTTTGAATAATTGTGTGGCGAGTGATTCTCCCACACAGTTCCATTGCAGGAACGGAACTTCCTTTTCCCATGCAGGAGTCCTATGGAAGGTGGTATCTATTAGTGAAGCGTGGACCACTGGCGGTCCGGATCACAGGCTTTCACACGACCCCGTGCACAGACTGACGGCAGTGTTCTGCCAAAGCACAGCCCGTGGGGAATAGGCCTTTGAGGTTGTTTAAAAGTGGTAGGCTGTGAGAGAGCGGCAGATTCCCTTCTTGGAGCTTAATTTAGCTGGAAAAAAGGAGATAGGCAGAATGTGCTTCCTGTAGTCTCATGTATTGTGTAATTTCATTAGATATAAACAAACTTGCTCTGAGTCATTTAATCAACTGACATATTTACTTCGATGTAAAATGTGACCTTCAAGCTATATATAGCACATAACCCAAAAGAACACTTTTTAAATAGCTCCCCAAGTGTTCCATTAACCACCGGGCCAGTCATCAGATCCTACAACAAAGGCCAACTTCAAGGCGTATGTTGTCCGACTATACCATTGCACAGACATTGGACTACTCAGTGTAGGCCATAGAACTGTTTAACCCCTAAAAAAATGTGAGCCTGGTAACATTGTCAAGGAGTCCATATGTCAGTGGGCAGGACAAAGTGTAGGTAAAACCCAAACAAAATAACTGTAATCCAGGGTCTGGGGAGATGGCTCTGTGGGTAAGAACTACTTGTTATGAGAGCCCAATAAGCTAAATTCGGATCTCCAGGAAACACTTGGAGCCAGGGTGTGAATGATTCCTGACTTGACCCAACAAGGAGCTAGAAAGGGAGACAAAGGAACCTCAGAAGCTAGCCCAGCTAACGTGGCATGCACAACCCTGAAGAGAGTCTGTCGCAAGCAAGGTTAAGATGCAAAGATCGACACCCAGAAGTTGTCCCCTGATTTCTACACATGTGACATGGTATGGGTGCACTCATACCCACATACACAAACTCGCCTCCCAACCCCCATGTACTCACACCCTGAACACATATATACACACACAAAGAAAAAAGTAATCTAGTGTGTAATTGGATAATGGCTATAGAGAAATGGGAGAAAGAGTCACTGCTGGGGATTCTAGTATGTTCTCCTGATTCTGGAGATGGGGCCATTTACCCAAATCCAAATGGACTTGTCCCCTGTCTTTTCTCCAACCAATCAGCAGGAACTAAGAAAAAATGACATATCTTACTTTCCCTAACAGTACAAGTTGGTGGCCTCTGCAATGTGTAGGCATCCACTGATAGATAGGCCCACAGATAAGACAAGATTCAAAATTAAAAAGAAAAGTATAAATCCTACAACTCAATTTTCCCTTATTTTTGGTGTCATACATGGGAATGACAGCCACAAGACCATGGCCTCCTTTAAAGGCATCATCCATGGGTCCTCATGATGGGACAATGGTTGTGTGATGGTTAATCTCAATTGTCAGTATGGTGAGCTCTACAGTCACCTAGGAGATGGGCCTTTGGGTACAGCTCGTGGTAGATTAGCTTGATTAGAATTAACTGACGTGTGGACAACTTGCCTACTTGTGGGTGGCACCATTCTTTTCTGCGCTGGAATTCTGGCCAGTATATAAAGAAGAGAGCCTTTCTGAGTGGAGCGTGAACATTCTAATCCAGACTGCGGGCACCATGTGCCCAACTGCCTCAGATGCCTCCTGCCACGACTGCCACGCCAGGATGGATGGTACCACCAGTTGAGAACCAAATGTAAATCTGCAGGCTGCTTTCATCAGAATATTTTGCCGCAACAGGAAGAGCAACTTAGGCTGAGTAGATGTGAATAGATGTTTTTCTCCTAATCCCCATTAAACAGATTATTGGGTGGAGGGCAGGGGATTATACTTTGTGCTTCTAAAGTATGTTTTAGAGATTATATCAGAGAAAGTGAGATCTTAAAGTCCTCTAGGAAGCCAAACATGTTAGAATACTGAGCGATTCTGATGAGCAGGCTTCTCAGCAAGGAATCCATTAAATCTCTTAACCTTTATATACATACTTAGTTTTTATTTTGAAGACAGGAGGTTGAACCTAGAGCCTCACACATGCTATTTATGTTTTGTTTACCAAACTATATCCCTAGCTTTTCCTTGAGACAGGGGTCTCACTAAATTGCCCAGGTTGGTGTTGCTCCCTCTGCAGAGCAGGCAGGACTTGAACTTGCATCCTTCTTTCTTAGCCTCCTAAATGGCTGTGTGTACAGGCCCATGGTATCCTGTCTTCTATCGAGGGTGGAGTCTTTCTGTTGACAAGGGGGAGTGGCTGAAGCTTCATAGCAGTGCTCAGGATTGTCCTGGGAGGAATGCTTTTTCACATGGTTTCTCCAAAGCAAGTAGACTTTTCTGCTATAATTTTTCCACTTTTACTTTTTAGGATTTATCTTATTTTTATTTTTTTTATATGTGTGTGTGTGTGTGTGTGTGTGTGTGTGTGTGTGTGTGTGTGTATGATTGGATATATGGCCAAGTACATACAGGTGGCCTTGGTAGCTAAGAGATGCCATTTGCATCCCCTGGAGCTGAATTTACAGGCTGCAGTGAGCCACCCAGTGTGTAGTCTGAGAACAAACTCTGGCCCTGTGCAAAAGCAGCAAGTGCTCTCTCTCTCTTCAGCCCATTTCTCCATTTTCTGCCCAGCTCTCATGGAGCTCCGGTGCTTTCAGTGTGGCTTCCTAAGGAAATCAAACAATGCAAAAGCCTTCCCTTGCCAGAGTAATAGCTCGCTGGCATTTTCAACAGCAAAGGGACTGTGTGCAATTTCCAGAGACAGCATGATTTGAGGACAAAGATTAGTACTTTGAGAGTCTAACACAGTCAAGCTGAGTCTCAGCAATTGTTATCTGGTGGCCTGGGCTAATTGTGCAAAAGCAGAGATTCTAACGCTTATTTTAAAGAACTTAAAGCCCAAAGAAGCTCCGGGATCCACGATTCTGTTGAGGAAAGGGCCTAGGGAGAACTTGCATGCTGACAATGCCATTTGCGCTCTCTCTCTCTCTCTCTCTCTCTCTCTGTGTGTGTGTGTGTGTGTGTGGTGTGTTTAAAATGGTGTCTCTACCTCCCTGTGATCTAACTGTACCTCTTGTTTGGATTAACATATTAACATGAAAAAAATTTGCCTCTTCCCTGTTGGTCCCTTGGGGACTAGCAGTCCTACATCCTGAGACCTCCTCTCTAACCACATCAAAGACAGAAACCACCCAGAGTTCCCTGCAAGGGAGATCTTCAACTTCATTTCTCCCCACACTTGTGCCTGGGTTAAAAAGAGAGGTGAGATCAGATTTTCAAAGCCAGATGTCATTACTCTAGTGAGCTCTGATGTGGTTGCTGTCTGTTCTGAGAGGTTTAAAATGCATGCAAAGACTTTAGACACTCTAGAGACACCGTAGAAGGTGAACAGTTAGAAGAATTTTCTCCTAGGTCTCCGGAGATCTGGAGTAGTTAACAAGAACAAGCTGCTGAGATTGTGATCTTTTGTCCCTTCCTGAAGCAGAACCAGATGGACAGACCGAAGACGACACACGTCCCGAGCCAGTAGTTCTCCCACAATGGGAAGTGTGGAGGACATAATAGAGTCACCACTGACAGGCTTCTTGATGTCTTCACTCAGCTCAGGTGGAATTGGGAGGGACCGCCATCCAGGCGTGAGACTGAGTGGGACAGAGGTACAATCCCTCTGCCAGATGTTCCTAGGGCTTTGACATCTGCTTAACTCTGTATTTCTACAGACGCACATAGAGATGAAGGTAGGAAGTAAAATAATGGGTGAGGGGAATTATTCCAACTTGAAAAATGTTCCCAAACCAAAATAAGTGGTCCTTGGCAGTTCGAGCAGAGAGAGCAAGTGGGAGGGGAAATTGACCTTGATAGTGAAGGTCCTGGAGGAAACAAGGTCCACATTTCTCAGATCCGGAAAGCTGATTGGATCAGTGTGTTTATAAATGGAGCAATTACGCTTGCTTGTTTAATAAATCTTGACTCACAGAGCCACAGATGGAAATCACTTCTCCACTGCCTACCCAACCACTACGGGTCTACAACCTTTGTCTAAATCTGAGAGGCCCCATGCTTCTCGGAATGCAGAGTTTCTCAGGTTGGGAAGGCAATCAGGTAGGGCCTGGGACAACATTCCATCCTGGAATACACCAATATTTACACTGGATAGGATGCTTAAGCACTGTAAATAGGCTCCCTGTTCAGATCAGGTTTTATTGCTAAATGTGTTCCGATCACATTATCTGGTTTTGCCGCCAGATGAGCCACGGGAAACTTTTATCCCCAGAGCTTTGGGGACCGGTAATGTGCGAACTAGGATTAGGGGTTGGGGACTCACAGAAAGGAGAGCTGCATGACTGTCCTCACAGAACATCAGCTGATCCACAGAAACGTGGGGAAATTTAGAAAATGGTTTAGAAGCCTACAGGGGCAATAACAGTATTTAACATCTCTTGAGCAATTAGTATGTGCCAAATACTAGTTTAAGATTTTTGTTTGTTCTTATTCTTATCTACAAAGTATTAGGTATTATTGTGGTATTTTAAAGAAACATTGTTTTAGTTGATTATAGTCTCCCCTTATTCCTTACACCCCCTAAACTTACCTTTGCTCTAGAGTCCCCTTCCTGCTTTAATTTCACATGTATCATTTACCCTCTCCCATATTCCTCAACATCATTTTTTGCCCCATCTTGGGCTCCCTTCTAGTTGTTAGTCTTTGCTTGCATCTATTCCTATCTGTATTCAGATATAATGTAATATATATGTGTGTGTGTGTGTGTGTGTGTTGTGTGTTATAATCTATGGTTCAAAAATGAAAAAGAATGTATAATTTTCATCTTCATGAATTTGGATCACTTTGCTTGATAAAATGTTTTCCAGATCCACCTATTTTTCTAAAATTTGTATAATTTTATTATTATTTATGGCTCAGTAAAATTCCGTGATGTCTACATACCACATTTTCATTACCCGTTTATCTGCTGGTGGGATTCTTGACTGGTTCTGCTTACTGGGGCCTGTGAACACAGCAGCAATAAACACGGGTATGTTAAGTGTCCTTGAGGGAGTACATCGAGTCCTTGCAATGTGTCCCCAGGAATGGGATAACTGAGTCATATTGGGCTCTACTTTGTTTTTCTAGAGTTGTGATAAAGCACTGACCAAAAACAGCTCGGGGAGGAAAGAGTTTATCTCACTTTACAGCTTACCTGAACAAGAACTCAGAGTAGGAACCTGGAGGCAGGAACTGAAGCAGAGGCCAGGGAAAAACACTGTTTACTGGCTTACTCCCCTGGCTTGCTCAGCCTGCTTTTTTTCTACAATCCAGGACCACCAGCCCAGGGCAGAACGCCCCTCAGTGGGCTTGGCCCTCCAACATTAATCATCAGTCATGAAAATACCCCTATAGTTTTGTCTATTGCCCAATTTGAAGGAGACACCTTCTCAACTGAGGTTTCTTCTTCCCAAATGACCCTATCTTGCATCAAGTTGACAAAAAACTGACCAGCACATATAGTAGTTCTTTATCTTTTAATTAATGTATAAATTTTGATAATTACGTACATATATAGCAGGTATTATGATCATATTTTCACTCCCTTTTACCTTCTCTCATCCTTCTTCTTTGTCTCATGTCTTCCCAATTAGTTCCCTAGGAAGTTCTAGGTCTTTTATTCTTAAATATATTTGAGAATATATTCAACATTATTAACTATATTTAAGAGTATATTGTATTTAATATCCATACGTGCATATAATGTGTTTTGTCCTTATTCAACTGCTATTCCCTCCCCTCCAGTTCCTCCGCTATCCCCACCACGACTTCCCCTTCTAAACTGCATGTGGTCTCTTTTCTGTAAACCCACCAAATTCAGTTAATGCTACCAGTGTTCTCTCAGTGACCACGTGCAAAGCAAATCAACTCTCCCTTCTCCAGCAGGCACTGTGTGCTAATAGTTTCCTCAGATAAGAGTGGGACTTCCTGAGTCCCTCCCCATTTATGCTGACTTGATCTTCACCAAGCAGTCCCAGCCACTGTGAGTTCATGTGTGCAATGATACTATCATGTCCAGCAAATACCATTTCACTATAGGTGTCTATTCCCTTTAACTCTTACCGTCTTTCTGCCCCTCCCTACGTAGACAATGGTCTGAGCTTTGGGAGAAGGTGTGATGTGGATTTCCCATTTAGGGCTAAACACTCCCTGGTCTCTTATTGACTGTATATTGGCCAGCTATGGATCTTGTTATTAATTCCCATCTATGCAAAACGTTGAGAGTGGCACTCACTAATCTCTGGGTATAAAGAGAAAGTGAGAGAAGTTGATTGTTATATCACACGGAAGATTATACACATCCATACTGGATTGTTCTAGCAGTGCCTGGAAAATTATGCTGTCTATTTAATTTTACCACTCTAAAGTTTTAACTTACCAGGGCTTGGTCTATGCCTATAGTCGAAACATTCTTCACTCAGAACTTTGACTTGAGTAAGTGCTTATACCCACACTGTAGGTTAAAAAAGATCGTACTTCCAAGTTTACCTTGACTCGAATGTGTAGTTGCAACACCAATTTCCCTATTATTATTCCTATTATTCCTTAACTTATTCCTATTATTCCTTAACTTATTCATTAAGCAGTTGGTGGCTGAGTCAAGTCTCCTCTCCAGCCTCATTTCTATTTTGCATGCCTGTCATACCTCTGCAGTCTTTGCAGTTTTCTCAAACTGGGTGGGTCCTATGCTATCCACGGTGCAGGAGAATGTGGTACCTCACAGTCTTGGATTGTAGTTCTTCCTTTCCCTGCCTATAGCTGTTCAAAGATCTACAGCCAAGCATGCATTTTCCAGGAGACCTTCTGCAGAAGATTGTGCCTTGCATTAGGACAGTCCTGTCACATGAAAGAGTCCCTCCAACCCGAAGCAGTCTCTGCTAAATTATCTGATGATGTATGTTCATTCCTACAGCTTTCCCTCTCTCGGTTTTATTTCTCTGTGGCCTTATCTGTTCTGTACTCTGCTGACAGGATGGGTGACTTCCACAGAATACAACTCTCAGGGGAGCTAAGGCCAGCTAGGAAGACTGCTGCTTGACCAAGAACCGTTTATCCTGTTAACTTGTGGGTCACATTATTATACTTCCTCCCTGCCACAGATACGCTTATCCCCAGACATTTCTACTATTAAACATTGTTGCCCATTGAAATGTATATGTTACTAAATATTTCTTGTTCATTTTGATATTTTAATATCTTCAAATCATAGCTATTAAAGTCAAATTTGAACTGAACTAACTAGATTTTGCATTAACATTTTACAATAGTTAATCGAATTACTCCAATATCAATATCTAGCACGAATAGCTTCTTCATCTTTTTCAAAATAATTTGACTATATCTGAAATCTCTGCTCATTCCACCAGGATTTTATTTACTGCTTTAGATTTTATTACACATTTCCTACAATGTTGAATTTCAAGTCTTTATTTTAAGCCATCTTCCAGAAACAATTATTCAGTTTATCGAAATTCTAACGGGGAAAATGCCTACATTATAGGATTTATGATCACTGGAGGCGTGCTCATTCATTTATCCATGGTGCTGCTTCCTAATTCCTTCCACTTCTGTCAGACCAGTATTGGTACATCCCTTAAACACTTAACAGTAAGCCTTAAGCTGCAACAAGAACTACATGGGTCCTTCACTGATGCCAAGATAATCTCATAAACTAAATGAAACAATGAAATATGAGATCATGTCTGTGGCTTATAGGAAAGATAAGTACCTGATTTCCTGTGACCAGTGCAGTAACAGATTCTCTTTGACACTGGACTGGAAGAGATCTGTCCCTAGAAGACAGTGGCGATCATCGGTTCTCAAAATAGTACAGGGTTACAGAAGAATCTAGCCTTGTAAAGAACGAGCAGGGAGACCAGAATCAGACAAATTTCACTTTCATTCATGACACCATGAGTTCAAGCCTTGCCTGGAGCTAGCATTGTCTCCGGAGCCAGTACATTCTCTTCATTACTTACACCGGTTAGGCAGGGGCTTTCAGATTTCTTGAACAAAAATAGTCCTGAAGGATCCACTATTATTGGCTTTTAAATAAAACAGTTTTGTTCCATGGCAGACACTACTATTCACCTACACAAAAGATGCTATTCTTCTTTGTTAACAGAACCCTGATGTTGCTCATGAGTTAGGCAAATAATATGCTTTCCGAATTTCACCCCAGACAACACGGAACTTGAATGTTCATTAGCCACACCAAACATGGGGAATGTTTATTTTCAAAACTTCTTTAGAAATGTGTTAGAATTAAAAAGATATATCTGGAGTGATTCTCTGCAAACGTATAGAAATAGAGAAGATGGGGGAGGGGAAGGGGAGTGTGGTGATATTTTGTTTGTGCTTTAACAAGCAAAGCTGCCTGAAAATCAGAGAAGCAGAGGAGCCAGCCGCTAGATCTCACTTCTACTAAATCCTTGGCCCCAATGGGCTATCCTGTCTCTACAAGTCCTCAGACTAAATGCCATCTCGATGAAACCTCAGACTGAATCTTGAGCTCCTGTCTCCTCCTGCCTTATATTCCTCTCTCCACCCAACCATATCATTTCCGTCTCCACCTCCCTAGTGCTGGGATTAAAGGTGTGAACCACCACTGCTTAGCTCTGTTTCTATTTTAGACTGGTTCAACATCTTGTAAACCAGGGTGTTCTTGAACTCACAGAGATTTGTCTGCCTTTGTCTCCTGGCTGCTGGAATAAAAGGTGTATGCCAGCACTGCCTGGCCTCTATGGCTAACTACTGTGTCTGGCTCCACACTCTGATCTTTGGGCATATATTCATGTTATAACATGAATAAAACATCACCACAGGGGAGAGACTGTACAAACATGCCAACATCATGGAAGTTTACTACCCCTTATATGGGAGATAAGACAGGATTTTCCTTTTTCATCCAACTTTTAGACGAAGATCTTTGAAGACTGCAGTAACCTTGCAAATAGGTCAGAAACAAAGGAAGCCACAAAATGAACTAACCCTGGAATTCTCCAGACTCACCTATGTGTAATAATAACCTCCCTTTGTCCAACTTGCTGATAGATAGGCCATATTATATGTGGCTGAATCACTCTGTTAAAGTCACAAACAGTATTGATTCCCTGAGACTAATCCTAAGTATAAAATCAACTTACTCAATTGATTAAAGATGACTTGAATCTGAAAAAGAAATGCATTTTCTCAGTTGTAGGCAAACTTTGCCATTTAAAGGTGTTATTTATTTGGCTCTAAGAATTGTATTGGCCCATTACTACATGATGTAAATTAAATTTACATCTCTTAAGTGAGAAATAAAAGGCTGAGCTGTTGAAATGAAGGCATGCTCCAAGTCTTTGTTTATTCAAGTGGTTAGAATCAAATCATACTGGGAGGGCCATCTTGGGAAAGTAATCAGACAAATGCCCACAAGTCTTCATGATAACCCTGCTGCCAATACCTAAAATTCTTACATTTGCTGGATCATGAATGAGTAATAGATGAAAACATAAGAATGAGTGATGTGGGATTCCCCTCTGTATGCTGTGAATATCATTGGCTAATTATGGAACTGCATTGGACCTATAGCACAGTTGTAGGGGAACAGAGCTAGGGGGGGGAGGAAGGACTAAAGAGAATGCTGGGGAAAAGGAGGAGGAGTCAGAGAGAAACTATGTAGCCCCGCCAGAGACAGATGCCAAAACTTTGCCCAGTAAGCCACAGGCATGTGGCAATACACAGATTGCTAGAAATGAGTTAAATTAAGATGTAGGGTACAGCACACAACGCCTATTTGCGCTGTATGTGCTACCATATAGTTCCTGAGCTTCGGGCTGGAGGTTGAAACATACAAACACACACAGACAGAGAGACAGACATGGACCTCTAGTCGCTAGTAAGAAGCCCTTTATTCAATAGCACCACAGAGGCTTATATACCCAACAGTCAGGTGGGCCAACAGGTGAAAACCTTATCCTCTGATCCTCAAACTCAAGGCAACCCGTGCTCATGAAGCAGAGCTGGTAAACAACTTTGACACAGCCTTTAGTAACTCGAATCAGAAGGAAAGTAAGGATCTCTAACAGGGATGAGCAGCTGGAGGCCAGGACTCCAAATGGTCCCAACAGTAGGGGTTAGCAAATAAGAAGATAGAGCTAATGGGGCAAGCAATGATTTAAAAAAATATGGTTTCTGTGTGATTGTTCCAGGACTGAGCAGCCGGGAAATAAGCAAGTTGCCTCCTTGCAACAGATGAGACATGTGACCTATTGTGTGACCCTTTTTGCTTTTTAAAATTATAACATCTTATTAATTAAGAAGTGAATACACAGATACAATGTATTATAATACTATTAATTTCCTATCTCCTCTTAGATTCCCTTCTGCTCTCTATCCCCCCCACAACTTCATGTACTTTTTCTTTTATAATTCATGGAGTCTGGTATACGCCTTCCACATACTCATGGGAGTAGGGTCATTCACTGGAACATTATTGAGCTACCAGTTAGTAAGACTGTTATTCCAATTTGCTTTATATTGCTGTGATCAACCCCATAACCAAAATCTCTTGGGGTGTCTCAGGACAACTAGCACAAGTAGTGGCGTCCAAAGAGACCTTGACACAAGATAGAAGGCAATGACAGACACAAAGAGGTTGTCTTCTAATCCTGGCCTTCACATGCCTGCCATGGTGTGCACTCACTTGTGGACACACACGCATCATACACGCAAAGATTGAAGAGAATAGTAAATAAAACAAAATGTATAAGGGACACAAACAAATGAATTCACTTATAGAAATTGTTTGATATGTTTAAGCATTATATTGTTTTCCTGTTTTAATGCACAGTTTATTTCAAACACAGACAATGAAGTTTCCTATACCAATACAGAAGAGTTTTGCTAAGTATTTCATCAATCCTCTAAATAGTTTTGGTACTTTTGTAAAGTGCTTTGTATTTAGGTGTCGTTTTTCTCTCTGGCACAGGTGGTACAGCACCTGTACCTGAACTGCGGTTTCTGCCGGTAATTAGGGCTTCACAGTTGCTGACCCACTTCTCAGGCAGCACCCCAGTGGGACTTTGGATGTCCTGCTGGAACTGCCTCCTGCCATTGCCACCAAATGTAGTTCTTAACTAAATCTCTATCATTCTGTTTATCAGTAAGACTCGGAGTAGGAGGCTGGGGTGAAAACCGGCTAGCTCAGAGAGTTGAGGAACAACTACCTGACCTTCCCTCTTTGCTGGTGTCTCCGCAAGATGCTCTGCCAAACCAAAAAAGACCACCAAGCTCAAAGTCCCTACCTGCTGCTTCCGGTGTGACTCTATCCATCTTCCAGACTCCCTCTGACTCGCTATGATTACTTTCTGTCAACTAGTTGCTGTCTCCACCTCCTGATCTAAGGTGGATTTTATTCAATTAAGGCAAACAGAACCTCGGGGTTCACACTATGATCAAATATCCTGCAACATTTAAGCCAAAACTGAAAATAATTAGCTGTGATAATGTTCTCAAAAATGTAATTTTTAAATAAAGTAGACAACTAGTGAGGAAAATGTCTAAGAGAATTCCCATTTGTACTGAACATGAGGAGGTTTTGTAAAGAAAGAAAAGCTCATTTGGGCTTCCTCTGGGAGAGTTTCTCTGCCACTCTTGAATTATCTCTTGTAATTTCAAGATGAAATTACATCTTGACGCTGAAAAAAAAATAAAATCGAGTTGATAAAATTAGAATAACATTTCACAGGCAGTGGGAATTGAAACAACTGCAGTCTGCAAGCTGCCCGCGAGAGCAGGGCAGTTGTTTCTGTTTTACTTGAAATACTTTATGCTGTGAAAGTTTCACACATTTATACAGTGTATGTCGGCCATATTCATCCACCACTGCTTCCCTCCACTTCCCCCAGTGTTTCCTGCCTTGCCTCCCACTCAGCTGTTTCTGCTATAACCCCAGTGCTGGAGAAGTAGAGTCAGGAGTATCAGAAGTTCAAGGGCACTAATAACTCAGTAAGTTCAAGATCAGCCTGGAGAATATAAGACAGTAATAATAATGATAATAATAATTATTAAATGATCAGTAAAGCCTCACAGAATAAAAGTGGAACAAAGTGTTAATGAAAATAAAGTTAAACTGGTGTGTTGGTGTAAATCTGTAATCCTAGCACTTAGGAAGTATAGAGGCAGAAGGATTGCATATTCAAAGGCAGTGTGGTCTGCATAGGGAATTTCAGACTAGCCTGAGCCACATGGTTTTAAAAAAATCATAAAGGAAGAAAAGAAGGGGAAGGAAGGAAAGGAAGAAAGGAAAAAAGGAAGGAAGGAAGGAAGGAAGGAAGGAAGGAAGGAAGGAAGGAAGGGAGGGAGGGAAGGAGGGAGGGAGGAAGGAAGGAAAAAAAGAAGGAAGGAAGGAAGGAAGAAAGAAAGAAAGAAATTAATGAAGGTAGGGAGGGAGGGAGGGAGGGAGGTAGGAAGGAAGGAAGGAAGGAAGGAAGGAAGGAAGGAAGGAAGGAAGGAACAATTGCGTACATTGGAGGGAGGATTGAGAAACAGTGCTGGTTTATCTGAACCCTTCCTCTGCAGTGGGCAAGGTCCTCACACTTTACTCTGTTGCTGCTTCTCATACACTTGAGAACTTTGATGGCTCCTTCCCTCTTTGTTACTTTTCTTTTCCCCCTGATCTCTTCTGAATTGGTCCCTGTATGTTCCAAGAATAAATGTCCAAGGGCTCAAGCATACCACTCGAAGGCCATTGCTGTCATCTGGTTCGTGAACCCCACCAGTGTGCAGCATACAGATGTCTATTTTCATAAAGTAATGTAAACAGGAGGAAAGACAGAGTTCAGAAACTATAGTTCAGTAGCTGTAGAGATAGAGATCCAGAGTCCAAGCTCATAGGGTTTGAATGAAAATAATATAGACATGTGAAACACTTAGATTTTTTGTTTTTTGTTAAAAGGCACATTTTGTGAAAAGCATTGACTACTCAGTTGGAGCCACAGAGTAACTAAAAGAGGGTGGGAGATTGGCATTACTGCCTTCCTTCTGTCTATCTGATCCCTTTACTTTGGACAAAGGATCAGAGATAGTAATCCCCAAAGTGCAGTTCCCTTAGGTTCTTGGAAGAACAAAACCTTTAGGGTTAGGATCAGCCCCAGATAAAGAGCATTACCCATGAGGGCAAGAGGTTCCCCAGAGCATAAATGAGCAATGTGATCTCTTAAGCAATGAGAGAAGGTCAGTCATGTAGACTTCTAGAAACCACCTTGCGGAACCAGAAGTGAGACAGCGTTGGGTGGGAAGCAAACCTTAACCAGGTCTGCTTCCTTAAGTTATACCCCTTGCCCTCTATTTAAACCCAAGGCTCCTTTACTACCCTAACAATAGACTTGTGGTCACTGGTCCTCTCTTAATGGAGCCACAATGTGTGACTCACCTTTCTCTGCTTTTCACCATGATTTGGTTCTTTACTTGGTGGTTAGGACTCATGGCTGAACCCAGTAAAATAGGTCTGCTAGAGTCTATGATTTTGCCTTAAAATTTCCAGTTATTCATGGCAGGGAGTTGCAGTAGTACATTTTATGACCTAACTAGGGAGAAGATAGACGACCTAGGAAACATTTAGAAGTGTGAACCAATGGGACTGTATAATAAAACGGATAGAAGAGCCAGCACTGGCAGGTGTAACTCAATGCATGGCAAGGTCCTGTGTCCAGTCTCCAACACACATGTATACTGTAGCTGGAAGAGAGTAGGAATAAGGGAGAAATCCAAAATAACTGTAAGATTCTACCTTAAGCAAATAGGTGCATGAAGGGATCTCTGTTGTTGGAGGGCCCACTTGTTCATCCCGGCATCCTAGCTAGCTTAGCCCCGAAATAACCACACAGAAACTGTATTAATCAAATCACTGCTTGGCCCATTAGCTCTAACTTCTTATTGGCTAACTCTTACATCTGAGTTTAACCCATTTCTATTAATCTGTGTTTCGCCACATGGTAGTGGCTTACCAGCTCAGTTTCGGTAGGATGTCTTACTCTGGTGGCAGATCCGTGGTGCCTCTGACTCCACCTTCTACCTCCCAGCATTCAGTTCTGTCTTCCCCACCTACTAAGTTTGAAAGAGAAGTCCTGTCATGCTATGAAAGCTAATGAAAGAGTGTGCTGTCAATAGGTGGAGGGTTTAGGGGTCAACTACTTTGAATGAGAAGCAAACTCAAGTTTAGTGGCATTGGAAATTCACATGGCCAAGTTTAGAGTGTCAACTAAAAGAAAAATTGAGGGTTTTAGCATGGTGATGCATGCCTGTGACTCAGCACTGGGGAGGTTGAAGCCTGTGTGGTCACATAAAAAGAGTCTGTTTCCAATAAATAAAACCCCAAAATAAAAATGAAAATCTAGATTGCATTGGGTTAATGTGAGACAAATATTAGGAAAGCCATCCCAGACATAGACAATTGGAGGAGAGCCCTCTGGAAACCTCCCTGGAGCGACTAAATAATGAAGGGTTCTCTGTCCTTTTAAAGATAGCAGGAGGGAGTCTGAATGCTAACTGTGTGGAACCATTAACATTTAGAGAAGTCAGGGGGTGACAGAACCATTTACAGAAGTCAGGGGGTGACAGAGCCATTTACAGAAGTCAGGGGGTAACAGTATATTAAGACTCCACTGGAGACCAGACACCTCGGGATCCAAAACTTTCTGGATTGAGCGAAACCTCCAACACCCTTCAGTTAAAATGCATGAGTCTGAGTGGCACTCTGCCAGCCCGGGTGAGCTCTTGGGCTCCATTCCCACTGCTCTGGGGTGCGCAGTCTGTCCTCTATTGATTTCCTACTGCAGTCACGACAAATGAACCAAACCCAGTAACTTCAAACATCCCAGTTGTATTGGTTTATCGTTCTGGAGGTCAAAAGTTCAAAACAACTGTGTCTAGCCTACCATCAGGGTGCCAGCAGGTGATGGGGCTGGGCCCCCTCTAGCAGTCCCGAGCAACATGATCCTTGGTACTTTCTAGTTTCTATAGGGCAATGATGTGTCTTAGCTCTGGGTACCTTTCTTATCTCCAGAGCCGGCAGCACAGCGTAATAGATATTTTCTCAGCACTGTGACCAAATACCTGACAAGGAGCCGCTTAGGAAAAGCAGGCTTTGTTTGCCTCAGTTGCATGGTGGGGGAGTGTGGGGGGAACACAGAAGAGGGGAAGAAAGGGGAAGGAGACTGACTCAGGTCAGAACCAGAACCAGGCTGTATATAACTCATAATTCACAAGCTTGTACTAAGTGATCAAGTCTGCCTGCCAGGCTTCACCTCTTATGGATGCCATAAAGTCTCAAAGCTGCGCCATCAGCTGGGGACCAAGTGTTCAAACACCTGAGCCTGTGTGGGACAGTTTTGCCATCAAATAACGTTCAGCATCTCCAGATAGTTCTTTCTGGCTGACCACACCCCTCCCTCCAGTGATTGTCTCAAGTCTACCATGGTAATGCAGGATGACTCTTCGATCCAAAGATCCCCAGTTACTTTTGCAAAGGAGCTCAGCCGTATAAAGTCACCTACTTTCTGGGATGGGAGTATCCTTTAGGAGTGTTATTTGCCACATCTTAGTAGACATCTCTGAGAGGGATATTCATCTGCAAACCCCACCCCTCTATTTCAAAGTCCTCTGCTGAGAATTATGGATAAAGCCTGCATGTCTTCCTCTGCTCAATGTTTCACATAAATAAAAGTCTCGGTAACAAAGGTCAGCAGTGTCGCTCTGCGGAGATGGGATGCTCACAGCTGGGAGGATTTGCTCTGAGTTATGTGATGATGTTAGGTGGCGGGTACAAGTCACTGTGGATTTAGTGCTCAGGACAAAAAAAAAAAAACCTTAAACACTCAAATACATTCTCTGTTACTCTTCAGCTGCTAGAGCAGTTACTGCGGTTTATCATGTCTTATGCCCAGTTTTAAGAAGAAAAAGACTTCTGCCGAGATCTGTTGATTCTAGACCGTACACTACATCTGGGGGGCTGGAAAGGTCATGGCAGTGCTGCCATCTCAGGGCTAATCCAGGACGGAGAGCAGTAAATGAGGGTTAGTGGGTGAGAAGAGCTTCACACTGTGAGGGAGAGGAGCGCACGTCCTTCAGCTCGTGCACAGAATACGGCAGTGTCCCACGGCTGGGCCCCCGAGTAGTGTCAAGTCCGCTAAACAAAAACGACTTCCCTCTAAACTGTATAAATCAAACAATCTTCTTAACAAGCAAAAATTATGTCCTCCATTCTCAGAATTATTCCACCATTCTCAGAAGAAAAAAAGGGGGGAAACTACTTTTTTGTTATTATCAAAAGAATAACTATGTCAGTGCCATCATTACCAGAATATTGTGTTATCCTCACTCCTATGTGATACTAGAAACAATAATCATTTGAAAATAGACACACACAAGCTAAACTGGCCAGCCCCATGTACCACCTCATGCATGGTGTGTCTGTGTGTGTGAGGGGGGTCCCTTGGGGAATAACACAGAACCTGAATGAGGGAAACTCATCTTCATGGGCTTTGCCTCCCTGCTGGCTTCTTCTCCCATAAGGACAGAAACAGACCTCTACTCATTGTCTTCTCTTTTGTCCCTCAGACAATCCCCTGGCTCTCTCCTTGCCTTGAATTTCCTGACTCTTCCAGAGGGTTCACGTCCATCTCTGGCTTCTGGCCAGCATGTTGATCATTACATGTTATTTTTGATTTTCTTTGAACAATAAACTACTCAGCCTTTTGAAGGGTGCTTGGGATCTGCTCAGTGGAAGAAGTAAGATCTTCTAGAATGCCCTTCTCTTGCTTAGATTGACCCTTCCTTCAGTAGCTCAGAATGCTAACAATGTACACATTTTCTCCTCTTTGTTCAAGAACCCTTTCTATAAAATATCTAGAAATGTTTGCATCTCAGGTATGAACCTCCCTTCATCTGCCACGGAGAGTATCTCTTCTCTATCCATTCCTCACTGGAAGAGACTCTTCTGCAGAGAACAGAAATGAACCCTTCAAACATAAAAACAGAAACAGAAGCAAAGCAAAACAAACCCTCTAACACTCTTGACTCTCTCTGGGTGCCCTGGAGATGATTTAACTAAGTATAAACTGTTGAGATGGTTTCTGGGATATAATCAAATCAAAGGAGGGCCAAGGCTGTGTGGACCATGAATACATTTAGTTAGCCAGTAACATTTACAGGCAGAGCCCTGTCGCATAGCCAGGGAAAGGCACAAAGAGTGGAATAGGTGTCATCTTCCTTCTCCAACTTGGTGAACTGCAGTCTTGTAAAAAAGAAGCTTGCCTGGATGCCTGCTGGCCACCTTTTAAGGAATGAGCAAAAAGTTTAGCCTGCCGTGCCTCACGTAGGTCATCAGAAATCAGGCTGATCAAAATCAACTGTGGGGCTTTTTGAAAACACAGATTGCTACGTATTCTGATCCATCCACCCAAGCAAAATTTCAAGGGTGAAGCGTTTTGATGATATCCATTTTCTTAGCTTCCAGAATCTAACCCACAGTTCTCAAGGACTGAGATCTCCTAACCATTACTTGCCTTTTTTTAAAGAGAATATTAAATATTCTCTTTAAATATCTAAAGACATGGATAATATTCAAAGATATTAGATTCAGTGTACAGGATCATGACAGTATGTTTTCATTGTTGTAGAATTAATGTGCAGTCCCAGAAGTCAGGAGACAGAGGGAAGTGGAAGAGTTTGAGGCTATCCTGATCTTCGTAGACAGTTCCTGGACAGTAAGGGCTACATAGAAAGACCTTGCCTCAAAATGAAATAAATAGAACAAACAAAGAGAATCACTATGACTTCCCAGTGAGAAATCATGGCCCCACTTAGAGATTAACAAAGGAAAACCTCTTGCATTATACCCCGTGACTCCTGGCTAATGCACAAAAGGGAACCAGCCCTGGCCAGGAATTCCCACCAATTTGTTTAGTGCCATGGCTCCAAGTTACACTTTGAGCAATTAAACCCATTTCATGGGAAAATACCAAGATGGTTGTTGAGACAAATTAGGTTTATAATGTAAAGATATTGTCATAGCTAACTGCAGACAGATGGGGCTGCTTTGACCAGCAGCTGTTAACTAGGGTCATCTGCCTGTAGATAGAATTACACTCTTCCTGATAAGCGAACCCAGACTTAATGACAGACTAGGACTTAATGGTGGCCCTGTCCCAGTGACCTGTAGAAGCATTTGTGTGCTGGGGTGGGGGGTGGGAAAAGGCCTAAAGACAAACTGTGACCAGAGCTGTCTCCTTTTGTTATGGGAACAGGGCTTCACTGGTGGCAATCTTAGTGGACAAATCTAACAGAAACATGCTCTCAGCAAACTAAACTTGATCATGTTAGGTGTCCAGTATTTTTTTCCCTATAGTTTCTACTAAATCTGGTTAGTGTGGTATGTATCCTTGAGTGCCCCCTCTCTGGATTCTACTTTATGGAACTTAGTTTCCTAGGCAAGTCTTTAGATCCTTTATGACATCAACTTATTACTCCGAGTTTCTTCTATCATCATTACTACTTTAATTTTACAGTTCAAAGATTTACTAGAAGGGGGGAAATGTGCCCAGGAAGAAATCTAAGTGCCATCTTTTAAACTTCATTTTTAACTTTACTGTTTTGAAATTAAACACAATTGCATTGTTTCCCTCTTCCTTTTCTTCCCATCAACTCCTTCCATTGGGACTCCTTGCTCTCTCTCAAATTCATGTCAGCTTTTCTTTAACTAATAAGGAATGTGTGTGTGTGTGTGTGTGTGTGTGTGTGCAACCTAATTTGCCCATACAATGTTACCTTACTTGTTTGTATATGATTTCAAAGATGACCACTTGGCATTTGATAACCATGCTGTGCTGGATAGGCATCAATGTACTCTTCTCTGAGGAAGACTATGCCCCATCTCTGCTCTCAATTCTCCTTTGTTACCTGTAGTTCTTTGTCTAGGGCTGGCCCATAGGAATTCCCCCTTTCATGTTAGCATGTCTATTGGTGTTGCCATATTTTGACAGCCATGTCGTTGAGATTTCATGAGTCTAGTTTCCCTGACATTCTAGGAGATAAAATCTCTCATTGGATTTCCCATTTCTTTGGTTCTTACAATTTTTCTGCCCCTTCTTCCATTTTTTTCTTCCATTTTTCAGCTTCCTGAGCCTTAGGTACAGGATTTGTGGTGTAGATCTACCAGTGGGGGCTGGTACCACACGATCCCTTGTTCTTTGCATTTTGATTTCCTGTGGTTTTCTGAAACAGTCTCCATCTGTTTCAAAAAGAATTTTCTTTGATGAGGAGTAAGAATTATACTTTCCTGTGGGTATAAGAATACAGTTAAGATTAATATTTCAGATGCATTTAAGTAAACTGGAGGTCATAGGTTCTCCACAAAGACCCACAACCTCACAGGCTCTGGATAGCTGGCTAGGTTTCCAGTACCAGACATGATTTCTGTCTTATTTAGCAGGCCGTAAGTCCTACCAGAGAGCTGTTGGTTACCACCAAGACATGTGCACCACTATTGCACACTAAGAGTTGTTGTGCCATGATGGCCATTGTTGAAGTTCATAGGTGTCATATAACTAAAAGGGCTATTAGTTGCTTTCCTCCACTGGAACCTACATGGTACCTTCTGATATCATGAATGCTAGACCTCAGGAAGGAGACTTTCAGGTCTGCTCTAGCTCAAATCCTTCAGATTCTGTGTCTGACGTATCTGTTTGTTTTAGCAATAAGGAATTATCTTCAACCTCTGGTAGGCAGCCAAGGCAGCAGCAATAACCTATCATGTTTTGGGAGTCTTCTGGACAGTCCTGACCAACAACTCAAGAAGGACTTCTCATGCTTGGGGAACTATGCCAAGGAAGTTTCTGTTGTATTTGGGCTACCCAACCTGCAATCCTGCTGTGGATGCCTGGGTCACAGGGGCATTACATCTGCCTAGGGCTCTATTACACACGAGAACAATGACCTCCAGCTCAGTCTCTGGCCCCTGGTTTTCCTGCCTGCTATCCCTGCTGTGTTCTCAGACTCTCTCCTAATGATCCAGGAGGTGAAATAGCCACATCCTTGGGGCTGCAGGGTCCTGTTGTGCTTTCAACTAGGCATTCCTTATCTTCCAAGGCACTTGGGGAAAGAGGCAGATTTTTATAAGCTCTCCATTCTCTTTAGTCTGCTACTTTGTCTAACATTTCATTCTAAAATGCAGTCCTATTGTATCTCTGATCATCATTACAATGCATCAAAGCCTGATAACAAATATCACCCCATATTTTAATTTTTTAAGCGACCAAACCTATCTAATAATCACATCTATTTGTACAGTGTTTCTTATCTTTGCCAAGCCAGTTAACAAGCACCAACTTTAGAAGTGTTCTGAGTGTGCACAGCTTGGTAGAAGGAAATTGAAAAGCCTCTGAAGTCATATGTCTGGCACCGTAGAGACCAGTCTTTGTGAGCAAAAGAAAACCCGGAAGCCGTAGGAGAGAGTGAGCTTCAAGACAATAACAATCTGTGTGTTTGCCGGTAAAGTACAATAATACAGGGGAGTGGGGCAGGGCTACCATTTCTTTCTTTCAGAGAATTTCCATTCACAAATGTTTAGTAAGAATAGTAACGTTTCTGTTTCTTCATTTTTTTAATTTAAGTTGGAGAGGTATATGCCTACGGGCATGCCAATTGGGAGGCCCAAGAATGACCAGGGGTGAACCTGGACTCCCCGGCGGTTGTTGACGAGCGTACACAGCTTTTAAAACCGGCCCCAAGTGACTCAGAGTGATGGGCATTTGTTCAGAGGAGGATGCTGGCACAGTCTTGGAGGCTGAACAGTAATCCTGGGTGGCTCTAGGATGAGGTATTTAATCACCTCAACGCTAAGAGTCTTTCTTATTGAGTAAATACTTGGCAGCCTCAGCATCCGCTTGGAAAACAAAGAGAAAAATAAACGGCTGCAGTGAGGTCCCGGTGAGGTGCTTGTTCGTGCTAATCCTGACTGTCCTTTAGGGCTTCATAGGGCTGCCTGTCCCCTGTCCTTTAAGGCTTCATAGGGCTTCCTGTCCCCTGTCCCATAGCATGGCTGCAGGAGTCAACATCACATCATCTTCGTGATCCGTGTGCAGAGGCCCAATCACTAATTGCTAGAAAAAGCAAAAATGAGGGGCTGAGAATTGAGTCTGTGGCTTTGTGCATGCAGGCAAGCATTCTCTCTATCAAGGAGCTATAGTTCCACCAGCCCATTCACCTCTATTTTAAATGTAGGCAAAAACAGGGGTGATAATGAAAGTGGTTGTGTGCTCACAGAAACTCCTGCACGTGTGGTAGGTTCATACTCCAGCTGTAGCTGGTCAGGTCTGTGCCTTTCTCACAGGTAGACATGCTCTTTTGCCTGTGGCTGTCTCTGTCTTGGAAACTCTTGGTATGGAATGAAACCTTAGTTACTTGGTCAGATGGCAGACCCTCCATGTCCAAGCAGCCATGACTCTGTAGGTGGGCCTATCTATCCGCTGGCAGAAGTCTGGGGAAGTGGCAAGAGTTTGAAATTTGGGACATGTAAGGTGTCGGGACCTTGGAGAATATTGTCCCTTCCTGTTACAAAGGAGAGATTACTGTTGAGCGGAATGAAAAGCAATGATTAATAGTTGAGTTAAAAAATTACCCAGGGTGGCTGAGACAATCTTCAAGACAGCTAGGGTATAAGTTCCCTCACTTTGGGGAAGTGCGCAAAGTTTTTGCCATTTTGAACAAGTAGGGGGCTGAGAGAATGGCTCAGTGGGTAGAGCGCTTCCCAGAACCCCTGGAGAGCAAACATGGGTAATCCCAGCATTCCTGCCATTAGATGGGAGGCAAAGACATGACAGTCTCTAGAAGCTCCCTAGTGTGGACTACACAGCATTTTGTGCAAAAAATGAGACCCTGGCTCAAACAATAGATGGCAAGCAACTGCAGCTGGGGTCCTCTTTCCTTCACATATATGGAGCATGGCTAATAAAAACCCAGACACAGATATCGGGGTTCAACCTGAAGATCAGAAAAGCAAAGCAGCCAGCCAGTAGAGAGCTCTTACCTCTAAGAAATCCTCAGACTGAAAGAAAGTGGGCGCCTGTCTTGTCCCAATTTATATTCCTCTCTAGTGCCGAGATTAAAGGCATGTGACTCCCTAGTACTGGGATAAAAGGTGAGTCACCACCTCCTGGATCTGTTTCCGCATTGATCTAGTGTAACCCATGGTGGCCTTGAACTCACAGAGGTCCGTCTGCAAATCCTGTGTTTAAAGGTGTGTGACACCAGTGCCTGGCTTCTAGTGACTTAGTTTTACCTTCTGCTCTTCAGGCAAGCTTTATTTATAAAACACAAATAAAATATCACTATCCGTGTACACCATAGCACATGCTTATCCCAACCAAGAAACGGAGCAGATATTTTTCTGTTATGTGTCTAACGAGATTGCCTAACCATGAAATTACTCATGTAAGAAATTCTCCTTTTGGCAAACATACCCAGTAGTTTGTCTCCGCATCAGCATCTTCTTTTCATTCTGAGGGACATCGGAGAGTAGATCTTAAGGGGTCTTGCCAGCTCCCCTTTTCTCAGTTCTAGGGCTTGTCTACTCTTTTTCTAAGTGTCAGCTTCCTGAGTCACAGATGGAATTATGCCTTTCCAAAACTTCGATGTTGAAGGCCGCTTTCCAGCAGGACAATAAAATGAAATGAGCGTGGTGGAAACTGGGCTGGGATGAGGTTATGAGACTAGGGCCCTATGGTGGTATTACTGCCCTCAGGAACAGACACTGGTTGCTGGAGAGATGGCTCAGCAGTGAAGAGAGTGGATTGCTCTTCCAGAAGACCAGGACTCAATTCCCACCACCCACATGGCAGCTCACAATGATTTGCAACTGTAGTCCCAGGGGACCCTCTTCTTACCTCTGTAGAGACTGTATGTACATAGTACACAGACACGCATGCAGTTAAAATATCCATACACAGGCCAGGCAGCGGTGGCATATGCCTTTAATCCCAGCACTAAGGAGGCAGAAGTAGGCAGATCTCCCTGAGTTCAAGGCCAACCTGGTCTACAAGAGCTAGTTCCAGGACAGGCACCAAACACTACAGAGAAGCCCTGTCTTGAAAATCAAAATAAATAAATAAAAATGTGAAGCCAAGATGAAAACCTTGGCTTATGGGTATGTTAAAAAAATACCCATACACATAAAATTTAAGAATAAAAATAAGTACTTTTTGGATGTGATTGCACGGGCCTGTAGTTCCAGAACTTTGGAGGAGAATCACATGTTTTATTACAGCCTGAGCTACATATAAGACATTGTCAAAGACAATGAGGAGGAAGGGATTCTGAGCTTACAGTCTCTCACCTCATCATAGGGACATAGAAAGAGACCATTTATAGTCAAGAAGGCTTCTGCAGAGCCCAACCATCCTGACCTAGACTGTCCCACCTTGGAAGCTATGAGAAACAATACCCATTGCCCAAGACACCTAGTGTGTGATGCTTTGTTGCAATATCCGAGGCCCACTGTTCCCTCCATTTCTCTCTTCTCTTCTCTTCTCTTCTCTTCTCTTCTCTTCTCTTCTCTTCTCTTCTCTTCTCTTCTCTTCTCTTCTCTTCTCTTCTCTTCTCTTCTCTTCTCTTCTCTCTCTCTCTCTCTCTCTCTCTCTCTCTCTCTCTCTCTCTTTCAGAGCACGAATACAGATATACTATCTAATATCACCAAGGTAAGGCCTCCCCTTGTCTCAGTTTTGCCCTTTATCATTTGAAGCAGGCGACCAAGATATTCATCTATACACAATGCTGAGTACTCCGGTTCTCTTTAGACTGTCTAAACTTTTCATTGTATCTGTGACAAGGTGGGGAGAAAAGTTTGACAGAGGGGTCAAATTGGAAAGTGGTAGCGGCCAACCTAATCCAAGGGCCACCGTCTGGAGCTCTAGAGACACCTTCCACGCCCCAGGCTGCCAAGCTTGGCTTCTCCACCCCAGGATGCTGCTGCTCTTCCTCACAACCTCTGCCACCCACTTTCCTGCTGCCCATTCCCAGCTCCTTCTTTTCACTACTACTGAACCTCCCTTCAGCCCATAAGAACCCATAGCAAACCTGTATTTCCCTGCCTCAACCCGCAGGGGACACGGGAAAATGATCCGTTGAGAGTGACCAATCCTCCCCCCCAAATAACGCCTGTGGGGGCTGAGCAGAGAAGCACAGTCTGCAAGTTCCCGGATTTCACCTGCAGGAAATGCCTGCCCAGCAGTAATCCACGGGGTTAGTAGGAGGGTTTCACAAACTCAAGCCGTGTGATCACCACTTTTAAAGTTAGAGTCCGTGAATGAAAGAAATCTCAATATCATGCTTTTTTTTTTCTGCTGCAAGATAGCCAAAATATTACTACTTTAATAATAATCAACAAAAGTTAATGAGACAGTTCACATTTTTCCAAGCTAAGTGTCCCCAAATTAATGACTTTCACGTTGATAGCATCTCTCAACTCATATAGCGGCATTCAGTTGCTTATTGGGCATGTGTAGTTACTGTTGTTGCCAGCACAGCTCTGGCCAGATGTAAAAGGGAGGGCCCTGGTATGTCCGCAAGAAAGAAAATCCCCCTGCTGTGTGGACAGCTTCTCCTGGGCTGGAGGGCATAATATGCCTTCTACAGAGACCATGAACCAAATAATTCTTTAAACTGTGATACCTTTTAACTATTCTTTTTTTTAAAAAAAATATACATTATTTTTAATTTTTTGTTTGTTTGTGTTACTGATCTCTGTGTGTGAATCTATGTTATATGTGTGCCCATGACCGTGTAGGCTGGAAGACAGTGTTAGACCCCCTAGGAGCTGGAGTTGCAGGGAGATTTGAGCCCCCAGACACATATGCAGATGAGAACTATGAGCTCTGGACCACTGAGTGTCTCTCCAGCTCTCTTTGCTGCTCTTTACCTTGAGAGAGATGAACAAGTCATCACACACTTCGATGATAGCATTAGGTTTCCTCATAATGAGAACTAAAGTTTCCCAGATAGTCTTAAAAATTTAGCAATTTGACAACCATGATTTCTAAGATTAGAGAATGGGTTGGTGTCTCCTTGTCACTTTTGTGACCCACAAGGATGCTGCACATCCTTGCGCCTTGGGTGTTTAAGTTTTCACCTGAGTCCACCTGAGACCCTTTAAGGAAGTGCCAATGGTCAATAACAGGTATGGGTTTACAGGAGTAGTAGGTGTGTGTATGTGTGTGTGTGTGTGTGTGTGTGTGTGTGTAGTTAGTCTCACTCTATCTGCCCAGCTGGCCTAGAACTCATGGCGGTGCTCCTGTCTTAGCCCCTGAATGCTAGAAAGACAGGCACGAGTCATCATTACTCCTGGCTTGTGTAGAAAGTCTGTTTACCCATGGCTGGTAGTATAGCAGATGCAGTCCTTGAGCTTGTCTCCACTGGAGGATGGAGAAAGCCTTGGGCTCTCCGTTATATCATATCAACCATTTTCACCCTTAGCTCAGAGATTCACCAAGGGCCATGACACTGGACAAACTTTGATGTCCTAGAGGATGCTCAGTTTTATTTTAAAATGCTGGCCAGCCTAAAAGAACTGAACCTCTGTGATGGGTCCCATGCAAACAGTTCTATGCCTGGGCTCAAGTTATACTCCTGGCAACTCTGAAGCTTGGCCTGGGAAGATAGTCTTTCTCTAAGACCATCTCCCTCACAAGGAGAAATGGCAAGGTTTGTTGTTCAGACACATAAACACCTAATTTCAAGCATATTTTCCTATATTTAAGTCATTCCTCTTATGAATGATTCTTTGGGAAAGGAAAGATGAACCTTGGCGTGGCTCTTGCTGGGGTTTGTCTTTCAAGGTTGGCTTATTCCCACAGTTGGTTGAAAGTTAAATGCACATAAAAAATAAATATAATTAAGAGTTGATGAGGAGTGATTCTGGTCCCTCTCCGGAGACTTCCAAGTTCTTTCACGAGCACCCTGAATCGTTCCCCTCACGGGATCTAGACTCTGTTTTCAGTGTGTATAACTGGATGACGTAACATCTGGGCTGCCTCTCAAGAACGTGAGAAACGAGATGCTTTCGTCCTCCCTCTCCAAGTTCTGGAAACGCTGATGAAAATGACTGTCCTCTTTTGTTTGTTTGTTCTTTGCTTCAGCATCCGGCTCGGTAGAAGTGCCCTATGGAGGTCTCCCACCTGTGGAAGAAGGGGACAGAAAGATCAGCCTGATCATGGAGCTGTCCACCCAGCTTTCCCTGCAAACTGAGAAGATCACTCAGCTCGAAGAAGTGTTAGCCGAAAAGGAGCAGAAGATTGAGGCGCTGGTTGCTAAACGCAGTGACCAGCTCTCCCAAGAAGACGCAAACCTTGCAGAAGGTTTGCAAGAACTCCCCGTTGTATACGATGATAAGAGCGTTCCCGTGGCCTCTGATGAGGAGTTGTAGATTTCCTATATGACAATAATTAAAGTTTAGTGTCATCCAGGTGGAGTCCAAAGCCTAAATAACTGGTCAAGTTCAAGTTTACAGATTTGAGTATCGCCTACAGTGTTCGTGCTGGGAGAAAACCATAGAAAGGGGAGAAGCAGACCCTGAAAGTGTCCACCACTCAACAGTGGTCACATTGCCACAGGGCGGTAGATGTTGTGTCTTTAGACACTCCTGGTTAACAGTGGGTGAGGGAAGGACACAAAACCAGGCAGCTGGCATTTTGCTTGGTACTGTCCTCACACTTTGATGGAAGGATGGTAAGTATCCCTTTGCGCAGTGCAGGTGGGAAATGAAAGCTGTGTTGGAGGGGCAGCTTCAAACTGGGCATGGCGAGAGGACAGGGAAGCAAAATCCTTGCCAAGAGAGTAAACAGCCATGAGGGCTGCCCTTTCATATGCTCTCAAGTGATTTTTACAGCAGTAGCAAGGGTAGAAACTAAATAATGCCGAGGCAATTTTAAAAAATGAATCAGAGCTGTGGTCCTTTGGGAAAAGATTCTGGACAGTATCTTCCTGGGAAAAGACACAACACTGATGGTTTTCCCTAAGGAGAGAGACTAAAGATAAAAGAAAAATGCACACTTCTGTTAGGATGACCACATAGTTGTGAGCCCTGCTCACAGCAGAGAACATGGCAGCATTGGCAAATGGGGGGCAACCTGCAATTAATGGACTGCACAGAATCCTGTCATGTCCTCCTCCCACCCTTCCCACTCAGATGATCCATGTCCTACCCAAAGGACACTAACGAGAAGTTTTCTGAACTTAACTCTCACAGCGAACCTCATGGCAAGCTGCAGTATTGGCGGGCTTCTGAGTGTGCCCAGATTGCTGCAAGTCAAAGTAGTCCATCCAGGTTAATAAACAGGTATCAGAATTCTGTCCCCAAGCACAGCACTGGACTTCAGAAGCAGAGCAGGCCTGGGAATCGGCATTTTCAGCAATGCCTTCGTAGACACAGAGGAGTCCCCTGAAACATGGTGATTTTGTAGATGGGTGGATGAGTCTGGGGACAGGGAACCTGTCTGCTTGCTATAAAGGAAGGCCTCACATTGGCTGAGTGGTTGTGAATTCATAGCCCTGGCCTCTGGTGTTGGACCTGAAATACACACTTTAATAAGTCATAGATTTCCCTGTGAATATAATCCAAGAAGACAGTTGTAGGCAGGCTTCACACACAGATTTCATACATTTACTCCCTGAGTCATGGACAATTGCTCCTTGCACGCTGGGATGGGACCAGGGTTATTAAAAGAGCGCTGATTGTATGCCCTGCCCACCGACAAGACAGTGTCTAAACCTGAGTGCTGCCCCGCCTTTCCCTCTCTCCCTTACCCCTTTCCTCTCCTCTCTCCTCCTTCCCTTCCTTTCTCTTTTCCTTTCTCTTTGAAGGAGCTAATGGAGTCTTGCATGGGCTATGACAACTTTGTGATTCTAGATACTCATTTAAAAAAAAATAATTCATTTTTTAAAAAAAGTGTTTCACAGGTAATTTAGTTTTTTATGCTGAGCTATATGATCCCTCTGTATCTGAACATAACCTCAGCTTCATGTGTGTGTGTGTTTGTGTGTATCTGTGCCTGTTTTATTTTTTTAGTGTCAGAGATGAGACTAACTCAGAACTTATTGGTCATGAGTACTGACCCCCAAAGCAGTTTGAAGCACTTTTTACCTTTTCTGAGGTGTCAGCCCTACAGAATGGACTAAAGATATCCCTTCTCTCCAGCTAACACCTTCTTATCACCCTATGCGGCATGGTACCCTTGGTTTGACTTCACGATCTTTATTAACACCAGATGGCTAGGCCAGCTGTGACCCTAAAGTTCTGCTCACTGCCCCTGACACAACAGTGCTGATGGGAACTGGCATCTTCTCGCTGTGAGTTTGTGAGAGAAAGCTCTAAGTCTTTACCTTCTGGAAAGAGTGGAGTGTTCCTCAGACAAGTCATCGTCTGCTCATTGTGATGTACTAATGTGCTCACCAAGGTTCCCCCTTCTTATTTTATGAGAGATTGCCTTGAGCCCCTGGGATACTAAGGGGGATAAGGAGGAAAAGAAGGGAGAAAGAGACAAAAAGGAAATTTCACCATATCCCACACGGGCCCCTGTTAAGTTCTTCATCAGCTTCCTAGTGAATGCTTACACTAGCCCTCAGCATGAAAGCAGCCGCGCAGCAGAGATAAGTAACAGGAGGTGCAGAGCTGGGATTAATTAATGGTTAACTGAGCCTGCCACCTCTCATAGCCACATGCCAGCCCTTGGAGTTTAGCATCAAGAAGAGTCATGTTAGTCTGAAAAGCCATCTTTATAAGAAGCTGATCTTGATTCAGGTCTGGGTCACCTTCAGATGGGAAGGTGGGAGGGGATTTGGTCTAAGCATAAATAGACTAATCTGTGCTGGGGACATTTTGGTAACAAGAATTCTCTCAATGCCCAGGGCTTATGGATCAGGGGAGGCATTGGCCGCTGAGCAGTTTCTAAGAGAAAAGTTCACGTTCCCGACTGAATCCCCTCAGCTCAAGGGCGAACTAACTAGCCTGGCTTTTTAAGCAGTGGGAAAAATAGGCAGCAGCAACAACAAACAAACAAGGAGATGGTGCCACACTAAAGGTAGAAAGCTGAGACCAGCACAAACAGGTCCTCTGACCCCTGCATGTATGCTACGACACACCCATGCCCACACTCACATGGAGGAGCATAAACATTGTATACACTTTATACACACACACACACACATACACACCCTCGGGGAATAAAATATTTAATGAATAATTGAAGCCATTTTCCAATACTCTAAAAACATTTATAGAAATATGCAGTATTAATTATACCTTTGCACTAATCATGAGCTTATTTTTTAATCCAGAAAGTTAAATTGAATAAGGAGATATATAGTCAATTTAAGTAAATGTTGGCATTCACAATCCTTTCATTTCATTATTATAGTCAAATGCTCCTAGGTATTAGCATAGCAAGATGAAATTGTTTTAAAGTAACAGACTTTTAAAATGAGCAGAAATCAAATCATTGGCCCAAAAACACAAATGAGGATTCATTTCAATAACTGCAAAGAAACTTTAATTTGAAACAGTCTATTGTGAATGCATCTCTGGGAAAGAATGAATCCGACCAAATTTTAATTATCTGCTACACTGTCCTTTTTTCTCCAAATCTAATTCTTTTCTTCTACATTATGATAATGTAAAGAATTTTTACTTTAGCAAAACGAATAAAGAAATGTTGGCAAATTCTGTAAGCCTAAGACAAAATAATATTTACTTGACGATTAACAAGTGTAAGGACAGCTGGGCAGTGGGTGGAGCATCCCAGCACTGGGGAGACAGAAGCAGGCAGTTCAAGGCCAGCCTGGTCTACAAATCGAGTTTCCGAGTGGCCAGAGCTGTTACACAGTGAAACCATGTCTTGAAAAGACAAACAATAAAAGAACAACCAAGTACAAGGATACAAGGATGAAACCATCCCCAAAATACTTTGTTCATGCGGGGAACAGATGAGGTCCCGAGTCACTGTGTATCATTGACACAAGCACTATTATGTTAAGGATCCAGTGCCTTGGATCCATGAGACTGGCAAGGCCTTCCCCAGGTCAGGCTCTGAAGAACAAAGCCTTAACCTGGTCCCTGGTCCTAGCTGTGCCTGGGAAATATCAAGGAAACGTCGTCCTTCAGCTTGACTGTGACCTAGAGAGACCCTACTGAGATGGGCTAGCCTGCCTCCTACCTCAGCTGTGAATAGTGAGCCCAGAGATTCGATTCCAGCTGTTGGTGCTTATTCATTAGAGCACACGACCCGCCCAACCCCGGCATCTTTCCTCATTCCCCATCATCCCAGAAAGGTCAACCTCAGAGTCATGCAGGTCCAAGAAATTTTATTGTTTTATTTTTATTCCATGCTTATAGATGTTTTGCCTGCATGTATACCTATGTACCACATGTGTGACTACTGCCCACAGAGGCCAGGAGAGGGAATCAGATCCCTTGGAACTAGAGTTACAGACAGATGTGAACCACACTGTAAGTGTTGGGAATAAAACTCGGGTCCTCTGGAAGAGCAGCCAGTGCTCTTAACCACTGAGTCATTCTCCGGTGAACTCCACCAAGTAGTGCAAAAATTGTAAAGATGTGTTTTTCACCTTTAATTACATGTATGTGTGGGTGGTCAGTGTGTGGGTGCGAGTGTGTGTAAGTGAAGGTGTCTCAGAGTCCAAAAGAGGTATGCATATACCTCAGTCATAGGCCAAAAGCTCAAGACACTGACATTTATGGCGGTACCAGTACCAGTTTACAACACACTACACAACTATATTTCATCAGGGGCAACAACCATTTACTTACAGGGACAGGTAGGGAAAAGAGCTGTCTTAAGCAGGCAAGGCTGAGACAATAGGGGGTGGTAGCATCCTGTGTAAACTGTAGAGTGCACCGTGTGCTCTTCATACAAATATTTATTTTAGAACAAAACAGAAGTCCAATGAATAAATGGAAACCAACCCTTCTCTCCTTCCTTCCTTCCCTTCCTCCCTCCTTCCTTCCTTCTTTTCTCTCCCACTTCCTCCTTTCCACTTCCTTTTCTTGTGTTAGGATCCACTGAGCCTAGGGCCTTCATGCCCCCTGGGACTCACCACCTAGCTCACTCTACAGCTCCCAAACATTGCCATCACTGAACCAAACAAGTTGGTCAATCACCTGAATGGGGGCAGCTTTTCATCTTTATGCCGTTGTCGTGGAACAAGTCTGATAAGGAAGGCTCCCACGGAAAATCCTTTTCCTGAAGGTGGAATAGAGACTGATTTGAGAAAGAAGAGAGACAAGGAAGATCTTTGGGCTAGAGCTGCATGGTGATGGGGCATGAGGGGCGTGAGGGATGCAAGGTGCCATTGCCCCGGGGCTGGACGTCTTGGTCCTGACATTTTGGAGTAAAAAGCTTGGGATTCATTCTCTAACTGGATCTGTCTTTGTAAGAGTAAAAGCAATTTGATTTGAAAACATTTCAATTAATTGTAAAATGCTCATAATCAGTTGATTCTCCTCAGTGCAGGTCCCTAACAAGGTCATGAGCTTCCGCTACTGTGGCTTTTTTTTCCAGCAGCAACTAAGCCTTGAGGTGTCCCTTTTAGAAAGCATATGATTAGAATAAGGCTGAGGTGGCATTGACATTTGGATTAGAACTGTAACTTGCCAGCCCAGGCCACACAGAGCAAATAGCCAAAAGCAGACTTTTCTTTTCCTCACTCAGTTGCCATCATTGTTGAGATAGCTTCATTCCATGGGAAAAAAGCTGGCACCAGATAGCAAAGCCCGTAGTCCCATGGTGGGGAGGCTGAGACAAGAGAATCATAAATCAGAGTCTAGCCTAAGCTACATAGCAACTCTCTATATATATAAAAATGTTACCAGAACACTTGTTATGTGGTTTTCCATTCAAGAATAGGACTTGGAATTATTGGATTTGAATGTTAAGGGTCACTCTTTGCTAAATAAACAAGCAAACACCAACCAAACAAAAACCAGATGCAAATGTTCTCGATGGAAATGGCCAGACAACCCAGGCGCTCCCACCAAAGGCTCAGGCTGCTAAATGTGTGTTGAGTATCCAGCTTCGGAAATGTGGTCCCTGGGAATCTGAAACAAACACAGTTTTTGTTTTGTTTTGTTTCATTTCATTTTACCATAAAACCATCATTTCATTAGGTGTGGGAAACCTTGTGACTAGTCCTATTTCCTGCTGGGACCTCTGTCCCAGCACGCACATCCTTTTTATTTTAGAACGATCATTTCCTACTTGAACTGGTTTCTCCCATGTCTGGGAAATCTTAAAAAGTTTTGCTGTAAGAATTATTTATTCTTTAAAGTTTTGACTAGTTTTCCCTCTCTCTTTCTCCCTTTCTGTTAGAGTTTGAACTCAAGGACTCGTACATGCTAAGCACACGCTCTCATGACTGAGCTGGGCTCCGGTTCCTTTTTCACATCCCATGTCAGCATGATCAGACCTTTTGAATCTTAAACATTGGTTTCCCAAGTCTTTGAAAAAAACAATTTAAGGACCCGAGAGCTGGTTCAGTGTTTAATAACACACACTACTCTTCCAGAGGACCCCAGCTCCATTCCTAGCACTCACAGCAGGAAGAACCCTCCCTTGCCTACCAGACCTCGGTTCTCATTTACACAATGATCATCAAGGGGCAATCTATGAAGTCTGTGCCCTAGCTCTCGCTCTCTCCACCTTCAACCTGGATGAAAATGGGAGAGGTATAGCTTTTTCATGCAGCAGGCAAAGGAACACATCTTGCCCCCACTTGTTCTGATCACTGTGAGTCAATGTATTTCCCAATACAGACAAGAAAATTGACAAACTACAGCCATGGGCCAAATCCGGGTGCTACTGGCCTGTGCAAGGCCTGAGGGTTTTGAACGTTCTGTATGTTTTAAATAATCTTACTCTAAAAAGAACAGTGTTTGTGACACAAAGTTACATGAAATTCAACACTTACTGTCTATGAATCGTGGATTAGAATACAGCCATTCTCATTTGATTAGACAATAAACAAATCTAAATTACTAGCTGCTTGGCAGAAAAGGCTTGCTGACCTCTGACCTAGAGCAGTGAGATGAATTGCTCAGTGAAATGGACAGTGTGTTCAGAAGCAAGCCTGAGACTTACTTTCTTATTACAGGATGGGTGTGCCGTATATTCAGAATACACACCTTTCTATATGTATTTATTCTCAACAAACAGCATAAGAAAAATGTATGTTAACCAGATGTCCCAAATCGCACTGAACTTTGGATATAATAAGTGAATAAGTATTAATAAAGAAGCTTAGCCATCTTTTATTATTCTTTATCAAAAACCTTTCCTCCAAGATTATTGATACACCCTTCTCTCCATACATTTTCCATCCTGTTCTCACATTTGGAGGTTGCCTACCTTGACTTCCTATCCTCAGGACTCTGTGGTCAATGGATATGGGAAGCTAATCCAGAGACTCCACTCTAGGTCCTTATTCCAAAGCCCAAGTCAACTGGAGAAAAGAAGGATGGAGAACATGGCTCTGAGAGGAACATTAGGAGACAGGTGCATTCCCTCTAACCATTCCTGCACCTTGCCATAGCTATAGGAGTTGGAAGCAGCTGAAAGGGTCTGGTTCCATGGGACACTATCCAGGATAGATTCTGAGACCCTAGACATGCCCCTGCTTAATTCCTATGCCCTGGTGTGGCTTGGATATGGCCAGCAGCAGATCTTGCAGGACCACAAAGCCTGGGAGGACAGGGGACTGAGTATCATCACACGACAAAGAAGAGGTTCGGTACCAAGAACTCTAGTATGAGGCCAGGCAGCGGAAGATCCTGGATGACTGGTTGAAGTTCCTTCCCCCATGGTAGGACTAAACTCAGTATCGATATTCAGAAACCTTAAAGACTAAAGGTAAAACACAAAAGGAATCAACAGGTTTGACTTCTCACTGAAACCCACATGAGCCGTACTGTTAACATTCTCCCATCCATACCAGACCAAAGCAGTTTTGTAGACTCTCTCCTTCCGCTGAGTTCTGCTTCACAAGAGGTTTTCTTTTTTTTTATGGTTTTTTTCGAGACAGGGTTTCTCTGTGGCTTTGGAGCCTGTCCTGGAACTAGCTCTTGTAGACCAGGCTGGCTGGTCTCGAACTCACAGAGATCCACCTGCCTCTGCCTCCCGAGTGCTGGGATTAAAGGCCTGCGCCACCATTGCCCGGCCACAAGAGGTTTATGGAAACCCAATAGGACATCTTTTATGTTTTATTTCACAAACCCATCAAACTAGTGAGTCAAGACCTCAGTCAGGCATTCTCCTTTTGGAGCCTGCAGCCTAGAGAATTACCATCACCTCTTGCCATGCAATGACTTGCACCCTTCCTGTCCATGTGTGTGGACTCACACCTGTACCACAATCTTCTTTTTGAACTTACCTAAGTAGAGTCAATCGTGTTGATTGTATTAACAAAATTTTATCAAATGCTTAAGAATAACTAAGATAAGGTGAAAAAAAATCACAATGTTTATCGAAATTATTCAAGTTCTTGCTTTCTTATCCTCATGTAGAAAGTAATTTTGAAGAAACATTCAAAATGATATTTGGCCAAATATCTGGGCATCATGGTCTAGTCATGTTGACATGGCTTAATATAAAATTATCTACCACCAAAAAATAGAATTCTTTAATTTCATCTTATAGCTGTAACGTTGCTTCAGTATCTAAAACAGATAAAGAAGCTGAGCGTGGTGGTACACACATGTAACCTCAGCACATTGGAGGCTGTGGCAAAAGATCTAGAATTGGAGGCCAGGCTAGCTATATAGCAAGTTCAAGGCCAACCTGAGCTTCATGGTGAAATTCTTTGTCTACCCTTCCAACTTGAGAAAACATTCAATCGATGCAATACATCATCCCAACAAACTAAAGATGGAAAATCAAATAGTCTTATCAGGTGATGCAGAGAAGATAAATGTGGCAAAATTCAATCCTTCCACAATTTAAAAACTAATTAAAGTCAAACCTAACTTACTTTCTTATTGAGAACTTGTTCTCAAGCTGGGGTTGTAGCTCAGTAATGGAGCCCTTGCCCCTGCTTGATCCCTGGACCTGACCAAAGAAGAAAAAAGAATTTACTTAATGTAACTTACTTGTAACACACTCGACGATGACAGACCGAGTGTTTTCTCACTGCGATTGAGAACAAAGCGAGGCTGTCCAGTTTCAACCATCTTCTTCAGCAAAGTGCTGGAAGTCACAGCTAGTGCAATGAGCCAGCCAGAGGAAGGAAAGCACAGAGATTAGAGAGGAAGAAACAAAACTCTCCCTAGCTGACACTTTGCCAAAAAAACTCCCTGGGAGTGCTGAATGAATTCAGCAAGTTCTCAGAATCTAAGATAAAAAGCAAGGCAAAACTGGATTGCATAGGGAAACAATGCAACTGTGATGAAGAAAAGGCATAATATCATTACAATCGTGTTATAATGAGATATTCTCGGGTGTGAATCTACCAAAACATATGCCGGACCTTAATGCTGAAAATCCAACCTTGCAAATGGAAAAGGAAATAATTTACAAGGGGAGTTACGTACTGTGTGTGGGGGGGGGTCAGAAGATTCAACATGAAGAAGCTATTAATTCTCCCAAACTATTGCACAGGGTCAGCATTATTCTGATCAAATTCTAGCAAAGTGGCTATGATATATTTAAATTGCCACCCTAAATTGATGTGTAAAAGGATATTAGCTAGAATACAAGAGAACTTGGAAATATTTCAATTGAAAAATAGTCAAGTAATTTCCAAAATAAGTGGTGGCCACCAAATTACAGATTCGCAAAAAAAAAAAAGACCAAATGAATGCAAAATAACCCTCTCAGAGTTCTCATATTACATTCAGTCTGAAAAGAAATAGATACAAAAAGAAATTCTTGAGAGAAGACAAAAACTAAGGCACCTTTGTCTTTAGAGGAACAAGACACAAATTACATTGTATTTCTCATCAGAAACAATTCAGTGAAACGAAGAGAAATTCTTACAGCGCTGAATTAAAAGGGAAGAGCAACCTAGAATTCTCTCTCGGCAAAGCCAGTCTTCAAACGTGAATGAGGAATAACAACTTGTAAGCTGGGCAGTGTCGCACGGTAGTTATTGCCTGTGATGCTAGAACTTGGATGAAACAGGCCGGAGGGTGAAGAGTTCAAGGCCAGCCTTTTCTACAGAGTGACTCCAAGGTCAGTCTTGGCTACATAGTGACTCCAAGCTCAGTCTTGGCTACATAGCATCCTGTCTTAAGAAAAAAGAAGTCCTTCCCCCCCCCCCAAGAAAAGCAGAACTGCAGAAATAGAACAGAAACAGAACAGATTAGTGACTGTGGAGTGTAAGGTGCTACAGAAGATACAGGGCATGGCTGTAAATGGCATGAATTCCCTTGTGATAGGCGCCTTCTGCACCCTGGCTCTATCCTGGTTGCAGCATTAGGTTGTACTTTTCTAATCTGTTATCACTAGAGAACACTTAAAGAGTGGTAGGATCTCACAACTGCTATATTGAAATGCTATGGTGTGGCTTAGAACTAAAGAGACGTGAGTCGACAAAAACCTCAACTTCTTTCACCATCCTCCTCCTCCTCCTTCCTCGTTCTTCTCCCCTCTCCTCTTCTTCCTTCTCATTCTCCTGCTATTTTTCCTCCTCCTTTTCTTCTTCCTCCTCATCTTCTCTCCTTTCCTCACCACCTTCCCACCAAAGGGAACTATTTCTTTCTATCCTTATTCTGCAGTTGATGCTGCTATTGCGTTTGACAGAATAAGCAGATAGTCATGGGCAGCGGGTCCCCACTGCCTGGTGTCAGGTTCACACCAGCCTACTTTCATTCCCATGTCAGGTTCACACCAGCCTACTTTCATTCCCATGTCAGGTTCACACCAGCCTACTTTCATTCCCATGTCAGGTTCACACCAGCCTACTCCTCCAGGTATGAGTTACCCAGTCTGATACTGAACAGAGACCAAACACAATGCTTTTTCCCACCGCTGGCTCCAGTAGAGAATCCAAATCTTGGCCTTGCCCTCTAACATGAATTTATTAATAGGTAGCCCTAATGCCCTCTCCAGGATACAATCCCTCCCTCTTGCTTGGTCTGTATATCTCAGTGACTTGCCTCCGCTCATGTCAGTGGCTTCCACATCAGAATGGCTGGAGAAAGAGGCCATTTTTCCCCTGATGACTTCTGTCCTGTGCCTCAACCCCCACCCCTTGTGAATTTCACCCTATTTCCCACGCAGCTTCTACAGAGATGTTCCCAACTGAACTACAGGTTTTGAACTTCAGGTTCTATCTCTACTATCTTGTGATTTTGGTTCCACAGAAGCCACTGTTCACTCGGGGAAACACACAACTCTTATACCTAAATCACCCTGGCAAAGGGGCATCTGTACTGTGGGCATCAGTACATGAAGGGTGGGCTAGGTCTTTTATGAAGTTTCCTGTGTCTTATGAAGGATGTTACCGTGACATCCTTCCTTCCCCACTGTTGTAATCTGCTGGCTTGGTCTGTCACCTGGGTACCGGTCCTCTAAGAAATAAGCCCCGCCCACTCCCAACCTCCTCCCCTTTACTTGGTGGAAGCACCAAGGCAAGCAGATCTCCTGCCTCCTCTCTAGTCTGTTCTCCTACGCTCTCTCTGTCTGGAGAGGAAGCTTCCACCTTTCTCTCTAATCACCCCTCCCCTTCCCCTCTCTCCTCCCCATCCCTTCCTCCCCTATAATGCATTAAATAAACTCTATACCCCAGCTCTCTCTCTGCAAGGTGTAGCTCTCTGTCTGTCTCCCACCAAGGCCTAGGGTGACCTGTGCTGCCCCTCATGGGGACAGTCTTAGGTCACATACTCTTTATAAATGTTAACACACCCTGCTTTAGCCATGCAGGGCTTCCCCTGACCATGCTGCCTAGAGCTTGAATTCCACATTAGCACAAATCTGCTTGTCCCTAAGATGCAAGAATTCCTTTGAAGCCAGACTTGGCAGGCGGCCTATACCTGTAACCCACTGCCAGTGACACTAATGAGACTGACCAAAAGTAAGGCACACCACAGAAGACCCTATTCTCACCTGTATACTGAAACAAAGAATAAAGAGGTAAAAAGAAATACTCATTCAAATAATAGGCAAAACTGAGCACAACAATCACCAGGCAGCTCTGAGTATGATACCATTGTCTGCTTTCTAGATTTGTTTTGTCGTGTTATGGCAGTGGAGCTTAAAACCAGGTACCTGAGCTTACCAGGTAAGAACCTATCACCAGGCTGCTTCCCAAGTCCATACTTCAGTGTAGACAGATGTTGTCTGTTCCCAGATAACTGGCAGCCGCTTTTCAAATAACTGATTTGGAGACTTAATATAGATTATAGATACTCAGTGTTTAGCTCAGGCTTGTTACTTCCTAACTCTTACACTTACATTAACCTATATTTCTCATCCATGCTTTGCCATGTGACTTGGCACCTTTTCTCAGTCCAACATGACCATCTTGCTCAACTCTCTCACTCCACCCTTCTTCACCCCAGGTATCCTCAGTTTGATTGTCTGCTAACTTTATCCTGCCTTGCTATAAGCTAATCAGCTTCTTTATTAACCAATGAGAGTCATACATTTTCACAGTGTGCAGGAGGATCCGCCCACAGCAGTTCAGCACACATCAAAAGCCTCGTCAAAGCCCAAGAGTGCAGTTCACCGAAGGGGCGCTTGCCCAGCTGTGCAGGGGCTGTAGGTTGTAGCCCAGTGTTGATACCCAGAGCTGCCACCACCGCTACAGAAAAAAACATCTTTACAGGTTTGTATTTTACAGCGATATCCTCTAGTACTAACTAAACTCTGAGCGCTACGACACTGACTTGCCAGGCAAGATGCCCCCTTGAGCCCAGCAATGCCATAGTGGCATGGCAGGAATTTTGGTAACTGACCCCCCCCCCCCTTCCTAATTGGGAACCTAGTCAAAAGCTCACAGTTCTGAAGGTCACAGGCCTGGGTGGGGGTGGGGCCCTACTAGAGTTTTTTTTGTTTGTTTGTTTGTTTTTGGTTTGGTTTTTGCTAAATGGACACACTGTCAAATTGCTTTCTAAGTATTTAAGTTGATGCCCATGGACAAGTGCTGCTCTAAGTCTTAGGCAGGGAACCTGACTCCTGCTGCGGACCACAGATAATGCAGGCTCATAACTGATCAAAGGGCTAAGAGGGAATGATGGCTACACAGGCCTAAAGGAGACCTCTGTGTCACGGCCCCTCCCCCACCACAAGAGCTCAGAGCACAGCACAGAAAAGAGAACAGAAAGAAAGAACTGAGGCATGGAGAGGAAGTGGGGCGTACACTCTCTGCTGAGCGCGGCATCGCCGCCACGCTGGGGACCTCACTGCAGCTGTGTGTACCTGCACACAAGCCAGCCAACAGGATCAGGGAACATTCCAGCAGGCAGCAGTAACTGGACTCAATCTGCTACCAGCAGGACATGAAGGTGGGAGAGCCCTGGATAGGGGAGGTTGGGGAGCTGCCTGGATATGGTCAAAATACACCATATATGTGTATGAAATTGCCGAAGTATAAATAAAAGATACTCTGTAAAAAACCAAACAAACAAACAAACCCAGGAGTGCTTTCACGTTTCTTAAGGGAAAAAAAAGAAGAAGGAAGGAAACCCATTTTAGAAAGAAAGAAGCAGAAGAGTGAATCCAGGGACCTGGACTGTTTCTAGCCCTTCATCTCAGTTTTATCTGCACAGCAAATCTTTCCGTTTCCCCTCCACTGTGCTGTCTGTCACCCCACTTCCTAATGTCACTCCCGGCCCAGGATCCAGTTCCTTGAGGCTCCTTTTGTAAAGTCCCCTAGTATAAACACAAAGGTCCTTTTCAGCGACACAGGCCATCTACTCGATTGGCTCTAGCCAGCTGCCTCCTAAGTCACCTCACATCCTGGTGCACAGGGTACTATAGATAATTAACATCGTGAATTCCCTATAAAAAAAAAATCCAAGCCAAGGTACCCTTGGTCGAAGATTTCCAGCACAAGAAAACCCTTTGTGTGAACAGGAAGCTGGTTTGCGTACTCACTGTTAACTAGACAAACAAGCCCTAAGTGAATTGCATTTGTCATCTTGGCAGCTCTGTGCTTATAAAGAGGCTTAACTGAGAGATTAAGACAAATTCTATCTGAAAATATTGCGCTGTAAAACCGTACACCTGCCGGAGTTCAAAGCGGAGTGGTTCTATTACAGGTTGTGCAAGGAGCAGGAAAATTTTACACGGTCCCAAGCCTGGAAATCTAAGGCAAAGCCCCCACCCCCAGGCCAAGGCTGTTGGAGCCAAGGTTGTTTGAGCTCTCGATATAAGACTGAAAGCTAACACTTGTCTGCTGCAGGAAGGAAGTCCAGCTAGACTCTTGGGGGCCGAGCTGGGGAACGCTAGGGAAACTGCTGAAGTACTAGGGGGGAGGGGAGCCAATGACCTCCCAAAAGCAAGGAGAGGATGAAGCCTTGACGGAATTTTTCTAATGCCAGCAATAGCGAGCACACACACACACACACACACACACACACACACTGCTCCCTAACCTAGAAGCTGCTTACCCTTTACATCCTGCCAAAGATTTTGAGCTGAAAGAAACGGAAGCAAAGCGGAGCTCCAGGAGAACCAACCACGGGCATCGAGCCTCTGCCCACAATGAAGCTCTCTGGAACTCAGCCCCACACCAGTAACATTAGGGTAACCCAGGTGTACAGTGGGAGTCAGGGAGTTGCCCATTCAGCTCTGTGTTAAGCAAATGATGGGTGTTTTTATTACTACCTGCAATTTTCAAATGAATGACCTAATGCGCACAGGAAGAATAGACCACCTCTTAGAGGGTGGTTGGATTTATTTTTCTAACCCAAAGCAGGAAATGCTCTGCCTGGGCTCCGACCCTCTCCTGAAGCTGCTCTGGGCACCCTGCCAAGGCTGGTTCACCAGGCTCGGTTCTTCTGTTTTCATCTAGTCCAATCCCTTTCCCTTAGGCTTTCTCTTTCGCTAGCATCTCTCTGTGATATACCTCCTGGCAGGGTAAGTGACCTTGGCAACCTGCGTGCCTTGGCCTCCTGCTTGAAAAAGAGAAAATCAGCTCTGGCCAAGGTAAAAGTCATGGGTTGCCTTTAAGGTGTAGAATTTTATGGAAATTCATACAAACAGACTAGACTGTGCATTCTTGGGACCCAGGAATCCTCTTTCTCCCTCTCTCCGCCCTTCCCTCTCTCTCTCCCTTCCTCCCTTCCTTTACTGCTCTCTCTCCCTCCCTCTCTATCTTTCCTTCCCTTTCTCTCCCTCTCCCCCAGCTGTTCCCTGATGTACTATGTAGCCCAGGCTGCCTTTAGCTACAAATAATCTTTCTGCCTCAGTCTCCCAGATGTTAGGATTGCAAATTTGAGGCCACTACAATCTGGCTTGGTGGTTTTGTTTTCATTTGTTTCATTGATTAAAAAAAAAAAAAAAAGTTCTGGGAACTTGTACTGTGTCTGTGAATCCTTCATGTGCAAACAGTTGGGCTAATTGTGGGCTCCATGCCAGTGAGCTTCCGCCCCCATAGGTGTTCATGGAGTGCCAGGGGCAGCCTTCAATTTCTAACCACTAATAAACAAGGTAATCACTCTCCTGGTGGATTGGGCTATGTTTCTTTCACTGAAATAATTATGTCTTCATTATTGGCTTTCCAAAAACAAAAAAAAAAAACAAAAACAAAAACACTGTGTTTCTCAAAGTCCCAACATTCAAACCTCTTAGCAGTTTCTCATCAATTTTAACCCGGGTTTGAACCCAGCCGAACTCAGAAGCACGTCCATTCATTACGCTGTCTGTCTCTCCCCCCCAGCTCCCCTGCCCCGTTCTCTTCCTATGTCTCCCTTGATTCTGGGTACCTAATGAACTGATTTTATAAGCTCAGTTGGAATCTCCTGAATATAAAAATTGTTGGAGTTCAGCTTGGCGGTGGCATTGGGCAAGGCATATGGGATGCCATATGTTGGGGTTTTAGCTCCCTTCACCACGTAAGAAACGTCAGCACGTAAGCCACCAAATGGGAAGCACCCTACACACCATGGTGGCTCTCCCTCACTTTTTGCTGTCTGAGCAGACAGCTAAGTATAAGCATCCATGGCCACATCCAGAGTGTGTGGCCTCCCGTCTCTTACCTTTCTAAGCCTTGCCTTCGGGCTTACTGCCAAACGAACACAGCTTTAACTGGCCTTCCTGGGTTTTCCCTTAGAGTCAGAGGTCATTTCCACCTAAACTGAAAAAGACAAAGCATTTCCAAGGCACTAACCAAGAACTGATGCTGCTTCTGGACCCTCCCTTTGTAAGATTTCCTATTTCCGGCTCCGGCCGGTGAGATCAGGGATGCACGGAGTGGGACAGTGGTTGCTGGCCCACGCTTCACCTTCCAGCAGTGCTCACACACTTATTATAGAAATACTTAACAAGTGCTGATGAAAACACGAATGTGTGTTGTACAAATGAGTGAGTCCTAATGATTGAACGTGAAAAAAATGGATTTTTTTTTTAAAATATGAAAAGTATGCCTGGGCCAAAATATGTTATTCAACAAAGCACTTTTTCTCAAGTAGGACTAGTTTCTTGAACATTACATTCCCCTACCAAGGCTGCCCAGTAATGAACCCAGAGAGGCCTGACCTTCCAAGTTGAAGCAAGGCTATGCTGTCTTGTCTGGAACACTTATCAGGTGTTTCCTGAATGCCATGTGTCAAAGGCTATTTTAATTCTGGCCCAGAGGGGTCTTTTGTTGCTAGAGCAAAGGACCATAGATCAAAATCCCAGATAGGGAGTAATTTAGAAAACACTCCAAGTTAAAATCCCATGTAACAGCAGCCATCTCAAATGGTCATGCTGAAGATTAAAATGCATCAGATGTATGCCTCACACTTGGCGTAGCATTCAGCCAGCACTTAGGAAATAGTAATCATTGCTATCTTTACCAGAATGTAAAGTCGCATTTTTAGAATTATACAGTCTGTAAGTCAGCTAAAAATATCCATCTATGCTCACAATTATGCGCTGGTGGCCAGTGTCATTCTGGAACAATCACTTTGGTAGAGATGCTGGAAGCAAGGGGTAACTCAGAGACAGGATACCTGCGTTTTCAAAGTGGTGTCCTTCAGCGGGAGCTGCGAAAAGGGGAGGAAGACTGGAAGAGGGCAGGGGCTGTGGGTTCAGACAGATCTACTAAGTCCTCCCTTGCCTGGACCTAGGAGGAGAATTGAACTTAAATAGTAGCAAGTAGCTGTTGGCTTTTGAGTTAGGAGAACCAGCCTTTTCTTCTCCCCATCCATACTAATTTGCTACAGACTGCACCCCTTTCCTGCTCATGAACCTCTTGGGTCAGATAGTCCCCCCTTGAGCTGCAGCAATAAACACACACACACACACACACACACACACACACACACACACGTAGGAAGCTTGCTAGTCATCTCAGGATTCTATAACTAAGTACGTGGAGCATATGGCTTATAGAATAGAAATCACTTTCTCATTCTGGATGATAGATTTCTAGGCCAGCAAGGGTGAAGGGCCATTGCCTGGCTTATTGGCTTAAAGGGGAATGCCTCTTCACTGTCTTCACCAGCTGAACATGAAATATAAAAAAACAAAAGAAAACAAAACCAAAAAAAAAGCCAAAAAAAAAAAACAAACAAATTCTCTCCCTCATCTCTTTCCTCTCTCTTTCTCCACCCCTTCTCCCTTCTCTTAAAAGGTTACAATCCCATTGGCTTAGAGCCTAACCTTCATGACCTCATTTAACCTTGATTACCCCCTAAAGGCCCTGTATCCAGATGCAGTTATGCATAAGGTGAAAGTTCCTACATATTAATTTTGGAGAGACAATATTTTCCATATTGAGGGACACCTATGACCAGTAAGCAGCCAGTACTCATGACCACTGAGGGCCAAGTCCAGATGCCAAGTGTGGTAGATTGGTATGACCATGATATCCAAGGCTTTCTTCTTTGTACCTGTTGCTCTTTCAATACGACTTTGCAAACTCTCCCTCCATCCTTTGTATCTGAACTGACATTAACTATTTTGGCCAACAAAATACACAATTTAATCTCTGAGTTAAAGAGGCCTTAGGAGCTTCCACGTAGTGTAATAGAAGCCTAGTGCCATCCCACGTGTATGCCTGAGTTGGCCTGTGGGGGGGAGGGACAACGACAGATGTTGGCCCAGCCAACAGTCAACCAGCCAACCACCAGACAGACACACGAACAGAGTTAATCGGTTCCTTAGCATAAATGAGTCCAGCTGAGATCAGTTAAGCCTGGCCCACTGTCTGTCTGATGGAACTGGAAGCAAAAGCCACTAAGCTGAGTGGAGCGATGCTTGTTAAACAGAATAGATCACAGAACCATCCATTAAAGAGAGTCGACAAAAATAGGGGGAATTTTCGGGTCGAAGAGCTAGTTCTTCTCTAGTTTTAAATTTGTATAACTTGGCAAATAACCTGCCTGAAGTGTGTTCCTCATGTGCCAAACAAAGATTATATTTTAAGCCAAAAAGGAAACGACCAAGGAGCTTAAGTGAAAGTCAGACAGTAAAGTCTGAGTTAAGGGAAAAGGAAGGAAAAAAGTTACATAAACTTGAGTGACTTTACAGGACCGAATCTGAGAAGCCGGAGTCCTTGTCTAAAGATCCCACACTTCCCTAGTTAAGTCTGTATGGGTTTTAAGAAATATGTTCAAACTTGAAGCCTGTGATCCCGTCTTTCAAGAGGTGAAATAAAGGTGGCCTCCAAGTTCTCGGTCCTACAATGAGAGATACCTAACATGGGTATTAGTTAGACTCAGAGTAATCATGAGGCAGAAAACAGCACTGTGTGGCACATCTCAGATGTGACTTGATATTGGTTCTACATTTTTCAACCAAAAGCATAACAAGAAGAAAAAAACCTGGTAACTTATAAAGTCCTAAGCAATTGTTTGGATTTCTGGGTCACACTGGCAAGTTGAATTTACGTTCTGGGCGAAGGGGTAACTTTGAAATATCAGAAAATATATTGATTGATTGATTGATTGATTGATTGATTTTTGAGACAGGGTTTCTCCATAGCTTTTTGGTTCCTGTCCTGGAACTAGCTCTTCTAGACCAGGCTGGCCTCGAACTCACAGAGATCTACCTGCCTCTCGAGTGCTGGGATTAAAGATGTGTGCCACCACCGCCTGGCCAGAAAATCTTATATACTATAAGTAGATAAATCTTGGCAAAGTGGTCAATTTGGAACTGATATCACCAATCAAATGTCTAGCCTCTGGAGGTTATGTAATAGTTCAGATACAATTTGAAAGTAAAACCTAGGAGAGATGAGGAAGTCACGATTGATACCAAAGCAATGGAAGGTCAAATAAACCTTGCTTTCTCGATGACCCCAGGATAATCCAAACAGCGGAAGCAGTGGGAACCAGGGGGAAGGAACAGGATGGAGATGGTGGGTGAGGTGATGAATTGGAGGATGTCAATCAAAACATTTACATCAGTGCCCTCCCACGGCTCTGTTGTCATGAAGGGAGCGGTTAGTTCTTATAGCTACAGACTCCTGGTCGGGGTCCAGGTTGAAGGCATGAGGACAGCTCTCTAAGTGGGAGTGGGAGTATGGGAAAATGAATAGCTGAGGCTGGAAAAAGCAGAGCATTCTCAGAGAAGCTTGTGGACGCTAAGGACGGGGATTCTTGGCACTGTGCTCCCTCACCCATTCCCCACACATGCTGTGGGGAGTTCTGTGATAAGAACTTGCTATGACATTACGAGAATATCTACATGCATTTGCACTAGGATCTCTCTACATCTGTAGCTCGGAACAGACAAGCAGAATTGTAACGCTGAGGAAAGCCACCCGTAAAGAGGTAACCAAATAATAAATAGCCACAGTTAAGTTCTCAACTCAATAAATCCAACTGGGAAAAAAGACAGAATCAGAGCAAATAAAAATGCAGAATAATATGAGTAATTAAAATAAAAACCTCCACAATAAAGGGCTTCTTTAAATTGCTTTGAAAGGATTCTGTGATGTAAGCTCAGTAGTAAATTTGGTGGCAGAGATCTCTGCAGTGAAAAGTTGGATCTATTGATGTCCCTGGAACAAAACAGCAAAATAAGCAGAGCTGAGGAGTCAAGAAGGGAAGAGGTGGCTTCTCTAACCATAAAGCCCAGAAGAATGCAGATGGGAGATATGAGGGAAAATTTCAATAGTATGAGGAAGAGCCTGAAGGATAAATATTAACTTAGTAAGAGTTCCAAAAAAAGCAGAAGAGAGGGGGACATTATAGAAGAAATAATAAACACAGTAAGAGATTAAAATGTTCTTATCAGATCTTCAGATGAAAATCTCACATTAAAAACAAAGACAAAGTCCTTGAGCTTCATCTTGAGGAATTTCAGGGCCCAAGTATTGAACTTTCCAAAAACACTTGCGGGGGACCAAGAGTGTACCATTAGGAAACAATCAGATTAACGTTGACTTCTTAGCTGCAAAAATTGTTGCTAGACAACAAAGACACAGCATCGTTACTGCTCTGGGGAGCAGGCATTTGGGGTCTAGACTTATAAACCCCAGCAAGATCTCACTACCAGACAAGAACATGCACCCATCTTTGGTAGAAGGTGTACATTATATCAAATTACATCCTTACTCTGAAAAATGTACCATTAAAATTTCTCTAAAAGCATATAACCTCCCAGTTCATGTGCTTCATTCATGAGTAATAAACCTAGTAACACCTAAGTATAAATTCTTAAGTTCTGTGGAATGGTTAGAAAAACTGACCACACATTATGATGATATACATTCTCAATAAGTGTCAAAGTACAGAGATTATTACCACTAGATTTTCTCACTCTGATGCATAATTCATTAATGGCATAAAAGAACAAAGCATTAGTCCACTCTCTGGCAAATTTTCTCAAATGTCTCTACAATAAATCCAGTACGAAATCAAAGGCAAATTCAAAATAGAACCGAGTTAAAACTGAATGAGTTTAAAGTAGAAGAAGACCAGCAGAATGTGGTCAAGATAATATGTGCATGGAAATACAGGAGTACAACACTTGTAAAAGAATATCAAAGTTTAAAATGAATTAAACTAAGTACTTGAATTAGGAAGCTTAATAAATGAAAATGAAATCAAAGAACTTGGAAATCAAAGAAGAAAATGGTAAAATACATAAATGCAGGGAAAGATTTGAATAGTATGAGAAGCCAATGTGTTTTCTTTTTAAGACAAATAGTCAGAAACCTCATCAAATACAAAAATGAAGAAGTTGTCTGTAGAAAGATTAGCAGCAAACTATGATAAGTAGGATTATGAGGCTGAAGTTCTATGCTGAAACCTGTGGAAGGGGAGGGGTTGTTCAGAACAGGTGTGGAGAAGGATATTCGGTTCAGAAAACTACCCTTTCAGTGACGTGAGTGAAGAATAGCATTGGAGATCTCAGCAAACAGGCTTTGCAAGAACCCAAACAAAGCAGTGACAGCAAAGACAGAAAGCAGGCAAAGGATTCTGGAGCTTTTTAGAAATAATGAAGCATAGGCTTTGGTGGTCACCTGGATAGTGAACGTAAGCAACTGGGGAGGGGCCGATTCTGATGCCCTAGATGAGGACTCAAGATCAGAGATGTTGGAGGCACCATCACATTGTCTGCAAGCACATGAGCTCTTTTGGACCTTCATATGGGCACTGTGGAGGAAGTCTAGGTTGTACCCTTGAGTTTAGGATTTATTTGGGTTCCAAAGCAAACTTTTGTCTTGGTAGCGGTGCAAATCACCTTGAAGTACTGTGAGGCCAGCTCAAGGTTTAGTAGGAAAGAAGATGGAGACGAATCAGCAATGTCCACATTGGCCATGGGTGGAAGTGTATTGGAAGGCCTGCGGTACGCTGGCGGACCCTGCTACAGGAAATATTTAGATCATGAATAAAATGAGATCTGTTTCCAGCATCACGTGGTATAAGAAGAAAAATGACCATTAAGTGGAACCACCAAATCATCAATATTTAAGAAGGGGCATGCCAGTGTTCTGGTTTGCCTTTTGATTTGGTTTGCTCCAAACATTCCAATCAAAAGCAACTGGGGAACTTGGGGTGGGGTAGCTATTTGTTTTATAATCTCAGGTCATAATCCACCATTGGGAGAAGTCAGGGCAGGCTCTCATGGCAGCATCTTGAAGTAAAAGCCTTGGAGTAACATTGCTTGCCAGCTTGCTCTTTTTTTTTTTTGCTCTCTGTCGCATGCCTCCTTAGCTTTTAAGATGCATACATACATACATACATACATACATACATACATACATACATGCAGTCTTTCCTACATCAATAATCATCAAGGCCATCCTCCTAGACATCCCCACAGACCATCCTGATCTAGGCAGTTCCTAAACTGAGGCTTTCCATCTCAGATGACTCTAGACTGGGGTGGCAATCAGACCAACCAGGATTAGCTTGTCTGAGTGTGAGTTCAACAGGTTCTCCTAGCCTGGGTTTTAAAGCATGCTTGTGTTATCACAAGTCACCCAATGTAACCTGGGTTGTGCATGTAGCATAAAAGGGTGGCTGGAAAGCTGCAAGTATCAACTCACTTTATCGTGAGAGCTGCATCCGTAGGAAATCAAAGTGGCAGAAGTGTTAATAAAGTACTTGGGATGAATGTCCCGACTTGTTTGGGGGCTGGAAGCAGAACCCAATGTCTGGTGCAATGCTAGGCAAACATGACCAATGTGCTACACCATCAGTGCCAATTTTCTTAACATAAATTCTTGTCCATTGTCCTGTACCTTTAATCTAAGCCTCATCCATTTTAGAGTCAATCACTGTGGCCCTGAACCAGTTTCCAGAACAACTACTTTGCTCTCCTCGGTACAGTTTATTGATTTTCTCTCATTCGGTAGACAGAAGTAGCCTGCCTTTATTAAATTTAAATTACATGAAAAGTGTATTGCTAATGCTGAGTTTGTAGAGCTAAGATGGCCTGGATGAGCGACGGGCGTCTAGAAATCTGTGTTATGACAGCATCAGAGAGGCATTGTTCCAGAAGACCACAGGGTTTTTCAGCATGCAGAGTATCAGTCACTGCTGCGAAATGCTGAATCAATCAACTGCTTGTTGGGTAAACAATTTATCCTCATTGGCATGGAACTTCCTACTTTTAGTATTTAACTAGTATTATATATACATATTACTAAAAATATTTATTCTTTGATAATTTGATGCAATATTTTATATGTATTTAACTAGTATTATATATACATATTACTAAAAATATTTATTCTTTGATAATTTGATGCAATATTTTTTGTAATATTCACTCCCATTCCTTTCTCTAACCCCTCCCACATCCAATAATCACCCCCTTTTTAAAAGTATTTCCAGTTCAGTTTGTGCTGCCTATAGATTCCTGAGTTGGGGGGCTCAGAAATCCCTTAGTTTTAGTAACTTCAATGTGAAACTACATCTTAGGAAATCTCCTGGGCCTGTGGTTGGTCAGCATATTGGTTGCTAGCTCTGAACCTTAACTTCGGTTTTTGTAAACCAGCTAGTCTAGATTATCTGTGGAATCCCAGGCAGCTCAGAAATTTCCAGGGACAAATCCAATATATGCAAAAACAACCTAACTGTGCGTGTGACCGTTTAATATAATATACTAGCTTCGTTTTCTAACATAGTGTTTTATTAATTCACTTGTTATTATTTTATGTGGGTGGATGCTTTCCCTGCATCTATGGGCGTCACATGGGTGCAGTGCCCATGGAAGCCAACACAGGGAGTTGGATCCCCTAGAATGGGAGTTTTAGGTGGTTATGGGCCACCATGTGGGTGTTCTTAATCACTAAGCCATCTCTCCAGCCCCATTGCACACACCAAACACACACACACACACACACACACACACACACACACGTGAGTATTTGTTTAGTTTTTAATGAAGACAAGAACACACACAAACAATTTACTACCTTAGGCATAGGAGTATTGCATTGCTATATAGGATACTATTTTCAATCCCCAAGATCCAATCCCACAAGTTTACATAAATGGATCGATCACATTCTCACTAACACAAAGAGACACCAGCATTTTCTATAGCCTTTAAGCAAGAAGAAACCGGGGGCCAGGGAAGCAAGACTCACTGTGCAGCCTGGAATAGCAGCCAGTTTTGAAACTGAGAGGCTTCCACTTCAGTTTTGCCCATCCTGGCCCAGCCAAGAGGAGATTCCATTCCTTTTATTCGGTGGCCATCAACAACAAAGATCATGAATAGAGTTCAGCCCACAGTGGGAATGGAAGCAGAGCTTTGTGAAGCCCTGAATACAACAACATGCACTGGCCTGGTTTGAATAGGGCTAGTTAAAATAAAAGGAAGCTTTCTCTAGCTGATACCAAGAGGTTGCTTATCTCTATGGCTTCCAGTATTGAGTCCCTCAGAAAGAAAGCAATTCTAAAGGTGTGTGTGGTAGTTTTTGCTGCTCCTCTATCCCCAGGTACTCCCTTCAGTAGATTCCCTGTTGCCCACACACAACGGACTCTCAGAAGGGCCATAAAGTGTCTATAAAATGAAAGCTAGAAAAATATACTTTAAATGCAAAGTCAGACACGACACACACACACACACACACACACACACAATACAGAAATAGCCAATAATGACATCAGGAAATGCAAACTGAACACGTAATGGAGTACTATACCACTTAGAACCAGAGAAGTCCATACCTGATTTTGAAAGACAGGCAAGAATGAGGCTCTACTAGAATTCTCCTCTGTTGGTGGTGGGAATACAAAATGATAAATGTTTTTGGAGAATTACTTGGCAGTTTCCTATAAAGTTAAACAAAAACTTACCTTCAATGGCAAATCTTAACCATCAGTTTGATGAGATCTGGAATCACCCAAAAGACAAGCCTCCTGGCGTGCCTATGAGGGGTCGTCTTGATTAGGTTAACTGAGGGGAGATAAGCTACCTACCATCAGTGGCACTGCTTTCTGGACTTGGATTCTGGACTGTATAGGAATGAGAAAGTGAGCTAGGTAAAGTATTTGTCATCCTTTGGTTCCCATCTATGGCACTGTGATGAGTTCCCGAAACTCCCATTGCCATGACCTCCTCCCCACCAAAGACTCTTCCCAGAGACTGGGAATTAAAATCAGTCCTTTCTCCCCTAAGTGGCATCTGTTCAGTTGTTTTATCAAAATGACAGAAAAGTAACCAAGACGCTATTTTATAATCCAGAAACGCTGCTCTTGGTCTTTTTCCAATAGAAATTAGAAGAGGCAGAATTCCACAGTAAGGCCTGCATAGGAGCTTTATTATAATAGCTGCAAATGGAAGCAACATGGATGTTCATCAATAACTGAACAGCTGCACTTAGTTTTGCATTTCTCAGGAGCCAAGGAGAGAAGACCACAAGTTTAAGACCAACCTGTGATATACAACAAAGCTTTGTCTTCAATTAAAAAGAAAAAAACATTATGACAGTGATATTTGCCATATGATATTATGGCAATGATAATATGCCAATGATACAATGGATGCTACTCAGAATTCAAAAGTAATAAACTATTGTTATTCATAATAACAGAAACCAAGTAGTTCATACCCTCTAATTCCATTTATATAAAGTCTAAGAAGAGGGGAGTCCACCATGGTAAGAGAATATAATGGGCTGGAACTAGGGAAAGAAGCAACATCACTAGAGATGAGAAAGAAAATTTCTGGCCTGGTAGAGATATGCTTCAGAGTGTAGAGACATAACTATATGCATTTACCAGAATCAATTATGCTCAGAGCATAACGTCTGTTCATTTTGTTACACGAAAATTAAAATATTTACTTAAAGACAATCTTAAAGGCAACCTTGAAAATAGCTTTAAGAAATAAAGATTAAAAGTGTGTGTTTCATATAAATACTCCTCAAGGATTGTAGCTGGACGTCACTTGTAGAATATGGGTACGTTTGGGGGTTTGTTGTTCTTGTGGTCACCCTGGTTTTGTTTTGTGTCTTTGTGTGTATCTGTGTACCTGTGTGTGTGTGTGTGTGTTTATGCGCGCGTGCGCATGTGTATTTGTATGCAAGTGTGCTCAGAGCCCAGAAGAAAGCTGGAGTTAGAGAAAATTGTGAACAACACAACATGGGTGTTGGGAGCCAACCTCAAGTCTTTTGCAAGAGCAGCAAGCATTTTAACCCCTAAGTTCCTGAGCCCTGGACCATCTCTCCCATCACTACTAATAGACTATCCTAGAGTTGTTGACTTAATATTCTGTAGGTACTTTACAAAATCAATAATCATTGATTACAAGGAATATTTTTATTAAGCCAAATGCTTCAAGTGGGATTCATTATATTCAAGAGGCTGGCATTGCTATGTTTGAAGTCATCACTGTTTAAGTCCAGGAATGAGACTTTCTCTTTCACGTTCTATAAGAGAGTAGGAAGAATGGGGCACTTAAAAAAGAAAACAGAAGAAAAACACAAGTAGCGCTGGATAGTAGTAGACAGCGGTACACAGCTGGAACCCTGTTACTCAGAAGGCAGAGGCAAAGACGGAAGGATAACCAGGCCCCACACAGCCGAGGGTCCATAGTGAGACTATGACAAGTGGGGGTGGGGGACAGGTGGGAGGAAGGAAGAAAAGAAGGAGTAGAATTAACACTAATGATCTGTCTATGTGGCCCTGCCCACTGTGTTTCTAATGCCCAGCAAAGAGCTAACTGTGGATTATGGAAAAGTAAAAATGTTATAATGTCCAAAATTGCTTAGCTAATAAAATGATTAATGTTAGAAGTAGATTGTGCATTTTCTGCTGTGTTAGATAGAGGAGGAGAGCTGGAACACAACGGTGAGCGTGCTAATACTTTTGTTTAACTGGAGCACAGGATGGACCTGAAGTTAGATCAGGGGTTGAGGGAAATCTTCACGAATGTTTGTTTATTTGTTAGTTTTTGCTTGTTTGCTTTTGATGGTTCTGTGGAATAAACCTAGGGTCTTAACATGTGCTCTGCCACCAGGCTCTAGGACCTCTGGTTAGCTTGAGGCTGGAGGTACAGTGCTAACGACATCATCACATAAAACACACTGAATCACCTGCACATCACACACTTCTTTTCTGTAGAGGTAGTCTGGCTCTACCGAAGGATAAATTTATCTTATCTTGTCTGAGATCTAGATCTCCAGTGCTGACATGCATAACTCCCATTTTGCTGCACCCAAATAATATATCTTTTTATGCCACAGCATTCCAATTTTTAAGAAAAGTTATCAAGAAAATAGCAATTTAGCTGTCAAAATGTCTTACGTTTAATGCTTGAGGAAGACAGGGAAGACGTGTCATTAACCTTGTAAACCTCAGAAAGTCTTACAGAAATGTTTAGTAAAGAAACTTAGGAAAGAAAAGAGGAGAGAGAAGACAGGAGCAGAATTCAACAGAATGAGAATTAAAGTAACAGGAACAGGAGAAAAACACAAAGACGAGAACAGTAGAGGAGAGCGGGCAAAAAACCGTCATGGAAATGAGATATAAGCACAGCCTCACCCTTCCTCAGATGGTTTCTTCAGGCAGCCCTGTGGGAGAAGAAAATGGAACCTCATGTTTGCTTTATCTCTAACTCTCCTTCCTAAGTCTGTCTGTACTGTCTCTTATTTCAAGGAGAAAACATTCCACTCAGGGTCATCATTCATTGTTGAAATCTCCAAGACATTTTATAGAAATGAGTCAACGGTGCTTAACTGTTGTGTGACCCAGACTCAAGAAAGCAACAAGACTGGGCAAGTGTCCCTTTCTAGTCCAGAATAAAAGTCCTTCAGTGACCTCTCATTTTTGCCCAAGCAATTTTTACATGACAAAAGTATTTAGATCTATAAAATGGGTATATGAATCAAACATTTACTGATAATAAATAATAAAGGTATCTTAATACATTATTTTTAATTATTCGAGACTTTCATACAATATATGTTGATTATATTCACTTACTTCTCTTCCCCCAGCTTCTCCCAGACTCAACCTCTATTTCCCCTCCCTCCTCAACTTCTTATCCCACTCATATTTTTTTCCAGGTGCTCAAACTGTTACTGATTCTTCCAAAACCCTCACTGTGAAATGAATCCTGAGTGAACAGATTATGTACATGTGACTATGTACAAAATTTTACATCTAAAAATATGTATTAAAATAAATGGTAAAAATGAATAAAAGAAAACACAAAAACTCCAGTTCCACCTCATCCTTTCTTTTAAAGTCCGATGTGCAGTGATCATGTATACCCTTAGGTATGGGACCCTCCACTGGACTGTGGTTAATCTACCAGTTTCACATGCTTAAATAAATTGGCTCTCTCTCCTCTAGAAGCCATCAGCCGTCAGTGGGTCCTCAATTAGGGATGGGTGCAATAAGTCCCTCCCCTCTACATGCTAGAATATTGACTGGCTTCATCCTACTCGTGCAGGCCATCACAGCCTCCGTGAGCTCATGAGCATAGAGGGCCTGTGGGGTCCAAATGACATGGTTTTGCTCCAGTCCTTTCAAACGCTTGGATGTGACCTACGATCTTTCTGCCTCTTCTTCCAAAATGACCCCTGAGCCTTGTGGAACAGGTGATGTAGGTATTTCATTTGTGGCCCAGGATTCCACTAACATTTATTCTCTGAATTTTGATCAGATGCATTTCTGCTATGTCAAAGGTTGTCTGCTGTACAAAGAAGCTTCTCTGATGAGGGCTAAAAGCTGCACTGATCTATCGCCATAAAGATAAGAATTTAGAGGGCAGATTGATTTTATGTCCATTTACCAGAAAAACTGTAGGCTCACCCTTTGGGACCTGTCATCTCCTCATGTATTCTTGGCCAGATTTATAGTACCAGGCCTGTGGAGCAGGCCCTAAATCTAATCAGAAAATGACTAGCTATCCCAGTGACAGCCATGATGCTATTGTGCACATGGGCATACCTTGGATATAGTTTACAGGCTCACAGATGACGGCATCAAGACTATTGATGGCATCTCCCTCCCAGGAGCTTAGTATCACCTTTTAGCTCTATAAAAGATAGCAGGGAGCAGACTTCCTGATCACTATCAACTTCATCTCTCTATACGCTGTAACTAAAAGTGTGTAGTGTTTCAGCAATAGGGTCTCACCAACAAGTTACACGCGGGGGGGGGGGAGGGGGGGGGGGAGGGGCGGGGGGAGGCAAAAGCAATGGCAATACAGACTATACTCTCTGGGAGATCTCCAGGACATCCATGACTTGTAATTCAAGGAGAGATGTTCTTTATCTGGCACTAGCCTTTTTATTTAACAACCTGTGGCATTTGGGGGGAGCCTGTGTAAGTTAATTCTGATTAAGCTCTTTTATATGACTGTATATATGAAGCTCATAAAACAGTAGATTTCTTTATTGCTTTTTCGAACATCATTTGTGTTGGTTGCCCCACCCCACTCCCAACAAATAGAAAAGGGGATAGGAAGGTTTAAGTAGAAAAGAAGGGTTTATTTTAAAATAATCATTTGATATATATATACATATATATACATATATTATCATTTGATAAGAATAAAGCAAATTTTTATATTAATGAATGTGAGTTTATTCCCACCTAAAGAACTGAATTTTATACTTTACCTTATAGGGCTTCTTAAATATATCTCACAGTTGACATATATTTTGAGTTTATGACATTAATTTGAAAATTATTTTTTGTATAAATACATAATTTAAAAAACAAATTTATCAGAAGTGACAGGGAAGGACATTACACACACATCAGAGGAAAAATCCATCAATAGGCTATCACAATTCTAAACATTTATACACCAAACACAAGAGCACTCAAGTTCATAAAAAGACACTACTATAGCTAAAATCACATATTGTCCCTCATACCATTATAGTGGGTGACTTCAATACCCCAGTCTCACCAACAGACAGTTAATCCAGACCACAACTAAACAGAGAGATGATGGGGTTAAATAATGCCATAAATCAAATATCCAGCAAATATTTACAGAGCATTTCCCTCAAACAAAACAGAGCATACCTTCTTCCCAGCAGTTCATCGAACTTTCTCCAAAATTGGCCACATACTGGGTTGCAAACTATGTCTCAACAGATGCAGGAAAATTGGAATAACACCATGCATCCTATTTGACGACCGTGGACTAGAGCTAGGTATCACCAGCAGCAGAAACAACAGACATCTTACAAGCTCATGGAAACTGGAAAAACTTACGCTACTGAATGAAAAATGGGTCAAGACTAAAACTAAGAAGAATATTAAAGACGTTTTTGAATTGAACGAAAATGAAAACACAACATAACCAAACTTTATGGGACATGATGAACGTGGTTTTAAGAGGCAAGTTCATAGCACAAAGTGCATCATTTAAAAAAAAATGGAGAGATCTCATATTAACAAGTTTAACAGCACACCTGAAAGATCTACTACAAACAGAAAAAGTAACACCCAGAAGGAGTAGATGGCAAGAACTAATCAACTCGGAGATGAAATCAATAAAATAGAAAAAAAATACAAAGAATTAATGAAACAAATAGTTTGTTCTTTAAGAAAATCCTTAAGATTTATTAATTCTTAGTCAAATCAATAAACTCAATGACAGAGAAAAACACAAATTAATAAAATTAGAGACAAAAGTAGGCACACCAAGGATATCTAGAGAATCATAAGAACATACTATAAAAATTTATACTCTGACAAACAGGAGAAACTAAAATAAAGGGATAAATGTCTTGATATAGAAAACCTATCCAAGTTAAATCAAGATCAGATAAGCAACTTAAACAGACCCCAAGCCTCTAGTGAAATAAAAGCAATAATCAAAAGTCTCCCAATGAAACAAAGCCCAGGGCTAGACCAATTCAGAACAGAATTCTACAAAGCCTTCAATAACTGCTAAAATAAAAAGTGTTCCAATTAAACTCCTTTATATGAATATAAATATGAACCTCATAAACTAGTAACAGAAGAAACACTGCCTAATGCATTTTACAAGGCCATAATTACTCTGATACCTAAACCACACAGAATCAATAAATAAAGAAAATTATAGACCAATTTCCATTATGTATATAGTTGCAAAAATTCTTGATAAAACACTTACAAACTAAATCCAGGAACACATAAAAAAATCATTCAGCATGACCAACAAGTAGGCTTCATCTCAGACCAAAAGATAAAACCCCCCTGATCATTCTGTACCTCATTAGGTACAAAAAAGTTCTGATGAAATTCAACATTCCTTCATTGTAAAAGTACTGGTCCTTTGCTGTACATTATAGTTTCTGATTTTGAGTTTTTATGGCTTTTTTTTTTGGTGAATGTGTGTGTTTCTTGTGCTCATTCTTAATTTCTTTTTGTTCATGTCTTCACTTTGCTCTATTCTTGTTTGTTTTGTTTACCTACTTGTTTTCTTGAGAGAGAGGAAAAAAAGCATAGAGTTGAGAGAGTTGGGAGGCTGGAAGAATCTAGGAGGAGATGAAGGAAGGGAAAGTGTGATCAGAATATATTGCATAAAATAACTTAATTTTCAATAAAATATAAAAAAATCCACATGTTTTAAAACAAAACAAAAATACAGAAATACATTTCAGGCCATTGCAAAAATTATTGGAAATTTTGTCTCAAACTCAAGTTAAAACTTCTTTAACGAATTTATCCAAAGCCTACTTAGGTAACTCAAAAGCAGTTTTTCTGAAGCACAATTGGAGATTTTATTAAAGATATTAACATAGGCTTGAGCATGAGGATTAGAACAAAAGAGATACACTCTGAAGAAAGAAAGACACACCTAAGAACACAGATGTGGGATTTTAAAAGTCAAGTCGCAGAAAACAAAGCACACCCAGGGTGGGTATGTGCTCCTCGGGAGATTGTTTCAGTTCATTTTATTTAACATAATTTTTTATTGATTCTTGGGGAATTTCATGTCAAGGCCTCCCGATCCTCCTCATTTCCCAATCAGTCCCTATCCATCCCTCGCCCTCACAGCATCCCCCACAAAAGAAAATTTTAATATATGAATTAAAAACAAAACAAACAACAATCACCACGTGGCTCCTCCATCTTTCCAACCTCCCCATCACCTCTGCATCCACCTTAGTGCATTGGGAGCTGCAGTGTGTCACGCAGTGTGCCTCTTTTTCACTCAGCTTTGCTTGCAAATGTTCTTCTCAGTGAGTCATTGGTCTGACTCAAGGCCTCTGACTTGGTACACCGCCAATACTGGAAGATATCAGCTCAGTTTTTAAATAATATGTTTTATTAAATCTTTGAGTTCATATGCATACTATGTATTTTCTCACACAAATTGAATTGAACTCAATATAGGTAACAGCAGCAGGTCCTTCAGTACACAGATCTGTGGTTGGGGCTGTGACCAGTTGTTCCCTGAAGTGTCCAGAGTAATATATTGCATTTAGTTGAAACTGGAAGGTTCTAATGTGAGCTACCTGGCTCTAATTTATCCAAACTCTAATTGAACAACAACCTCAATTGAGAGCCTTGTTTGCCTGACCACAAAGTGGTCCTGAGGCTTATTATCCTCTACTATAGACAAATAAAGGATAATGGGAGAAAGGAAAACACACATATTACAGTAATTATTTTAAATAGCCAAGCCTAAGAGATAGAGCTTGTCCTTGGAAACTTCTTTCTGGAAAGTTCTGAAAGGCAAGAGCTTTTTAAAGAAAGCAAGGGCTTTCTTTGTTAGCTTCGGGAGCTAACAGGAGATCACAGAGCAATGCTTTGTCTGCCAGATGGTTTCCTGACGATCCAGGGACTTTGTAGACTGGTGGACCATCAGTGTTGGTATGGATGGGATCAGTAGAGCACAGGATTCAGCCCAGATTTTAAGGTCACCTTCCCAAAGTGAAGGAAGAAGGCAGGAATAGCAATAAATGAGCCACAGCTACCAAGACACCTGATGTTCTGCTCGGCATTGAAGGATAAGGGACCTTCCAGCCTGAATCCTTCCTTTCCAAGGGGAATAAAAAACTTTTAAGTTCAATCACTGTGCTGAAAATAAATGTCTGTGGGGTTCTCAGTCTCCAAATAGAACAACTTTTATCAGCTTTTTCCTCCAAGGCTGAAGGACCATCACAGAGGAAGAGGTAGAGAGATGGTGAGAGTCAGAGGTCCGGAAAAGCAGGAGCAAACAGCGCCTTTTGGACATAACAGAGCGGTTGGTCACATTCAGAGCTCACGGCGGCTGTAGATAGCTGCACAAGACCTTTGCTAGATCTAGCCTGGCACACTCAGCAAGGAAGGAAAGGGTCATCGAGCTGAGAGCTACTCATGATTTGCGGCTGCTTGGGGAAAGGGAGTCTGTTGTGGTTAGGTGTGTGGCTTCTCATGGGTTACTCAGGCTGCCCCGATGCCTCAACATTGAACTCAGTGGGTTATAAAGACGGGGAAAAAGAGGGTGAGAAGTTGGGAAGGAGAAAGGGAGGTATCTGAGAGAAGTTGGGTTAGGAAGGCATTATCAAATACGTTGTAGACATGTAAGAACGTCTCAAAGAATAGGCAAATAAAATAATGCTTTTTCAAAGTCCTAAGTTTTATTCAATTTTTGAGAACACTTTGGATTTCCTGTAATGAGGCCTCTACATGGTTTTTCAATAGTTTTGGTACAGTGAAAAAAACAAAAACCATCGACAAAGGTCATCCAGAATCTCTGGAGCAGTTTCAAGTTTGGCTTAGTCACACCTGATATGTCTGTATCTCCTCAGCTCTGAAAGGAGCCACACAGACCTGGTCTTCCTTAGAAGAAATTCTAGTCATTTATTGAAAGCGGGGAGGTCTTTCCATGTCCTGGAGATACAGCATACGTTCCAGGGGGCCAGGTTCACCTTTCCTGCAGACTGTGTGGCCCGTTTTGCTAAAGGTAACAGTTACTTCTGTTTGGTCATAGAAGATATATATCTTCATAACCGATTCCAAAGCTACGCAGACCTTCTCACTTCCTTCGAACTCGCTGTTCTCAATTGCTTCTCACCAGCGCCTAATGTTTTCAAAGCGTAGATAATACTCTCCTGTGTTGCAAAGAGGGGCACTTAACACCAATCAACTTAGCTGATAGAGGAAGGACTTGAAGCTAATCCATGGCAGAGGCGGTAGGACCCCTTATTTGCTGCGTTCAGTCAAGAGTATTCTCTTTACTTGATAGTGCATAACTAACAGCCAGCAATGCTTTTGGATTCAGATAGACTATCTGGAAACCTGACCGGACACAGTATAGGCCTATCTCTCCTCTAGGGCCTCAGCCATGTGACAAATGGCTGCATTTAACTAAAACAACTGGGATTAACAGTGGTTCTCAATCCTCCTAATGCCGTGACCCTTTAATACAGTTCCTCATGTGGTGATTCCTACTCTTAAAATTATTGTGTTGCTACTACTTCATAACTGTAATTTTGCTCCTGTTTTGAACCGTAATGTAAATATCCGATTGTGGAATATCTGATCGGAAACTGCAAAGGGTTTCAGCCCCACAGGTTGAGAACCACTGGATTATAATCTTCTGATGATTTCTTTATTCAAATGTTCTTGTGCCTTCAAGGAGGGCCAGAATGCTCAGGTAGGGTGATTAAGCCAGACCTACTACACTTGGTCCTTCTCTGCCCTTTGTGGGTCTCAGAACCTGGAATCCCCTCTCTGAGAAGTATCCTAAAAGGCAGCATCCAAGGGAGAAGTATCTCAGGAAACCAGAACCTGAGAATTGGCTCAGCTCTCACTTGGCACGCCTCTGCTGCATCCTACTGCTGGGAGTCTCTGAACTAGATTCAATGAAGGAGCTCTCTTGGAGGAGTAGCAGGGTAATACAACTCAGTGGTAGAGTACTTGTCACACAGGTATGAGGTCCTGAGCTCATTCCTCCAGAAACACGTGTACACACAAAGGCTACATGAAATAAGAGATGTTATTGTAGCCCACTTTGGGAAGAAAAAAAAAAAGCCGTGATCCACATAGTATTTCTTACACAAATATTATTTAGTTTGCAGAAAGTTCCTATGATAAAATACTGACCAAAAGTTTCTTTTTTGGTTGTTGTTTTTTTTTTTTTTTCAAGACAGGGTTTCTCATCTGTAGCTGTGGAGCCAGACCTGGAACTTGCTGGCCTTGAACTCACAGAGATCCGCCTGCCTCTGTCTCCCCCCCCCCCCAAGGCTGGGATTAAAGGCTTGTGCCGCTGCTGCCTGGTGATTTATTTTGGCTTACAGCTTACAGTCTACCATTAAGGGAAGCCAGTGCAGGAATTCAAGGCAGCAATTTGGAGGAATGAGCAGAAGCAAAGACCACGGAGAAATTCTGGCCTTCTTATACACACAGGTCTACCTGCCTAGGGCTGGCTCTGCCCACAGTGGACAGTACTCAGGAGACTGAGGCAGGCAGCTGTCTGCGAGTTCGAGGCTAGTTTTGTCTACAAAGTGAGTTCCAGTTTAATCCCAGTACTCGGGAGGCAGAGGCAGGCGGATCTCTGTGAGTTCGAGACCAGCCTGGTCTACAGAGCTAGTTCCAGGACAGGCTCCAAAGCCACAGAGAAACCCTGTCTAAAAAAAACCAAAAAAAAAAAAAAAAAAAAAGTGAGTTCCAGGACAGTCAAGCTGTTACACACACACACACACACACACACACACACACAACTCTGTCTCGAAGAAACAATACAAACAACAACAAAAACATACTGTACTGGCTAGTTTTATATCAACTTGACACAAGCCAGAGTCATCAGAGAGGAGGGTGCTTCTGTTGAGAAACACCTCTCTAAGATAGGGCTCTAGGCAAGCCTGAAGGGCATTTTCTTAATTGGTGATTGATGGGGGAGGGTGGTGCCAGAGGAGCAAGCCAGTAAGCAGTACTCCTCTGTGGCCTCTGTATCAGTTCCTGCCTCCAGGTCCCTGTCTGTTTGAGCTCCTGTCCTGGTTTCCTCCAATGATAAATAGTGATTTGGAAGTGTCAGCCAAATAAACTATTTCCTCCCCAGCTTGCTTTTGGTCGTGGTGTTTCATCATAGCGATAGAAACTTTAACTAAGACACATACCATTTACAGAACACACATATGACAATATACAACCTGCATATGGAAATAACACTTACAGAATAGTGAATACTATCAATAAAGACTTACAAAATAATAAATCATGTTGTATAGTTCCTGGTTGAAAAAATTAAAAATTAAAACAATTTTAATTCAGTAAAATTGGAAGAAATGCAACAGCACCCACAGGAACACAAATTGTACAGGAGTTAAAGGTCAGTCTGTCTATATGTGCCAGGTTTCAGTTTACTGTAGAATTTACAAGTGGATTAATTTGTCGTCACTGAAACAAAATCTCTTAGATAAACACAGAACATGAGTGAAAAGATTTCTTTTCTTCTTTCCTTTTCTTTCCCCTTTGACTTTGGTTTTGGTTTTTCAATACAGGGTTTCTTTATGTATCTCTGGCTGTCCTGGGTCTTGCTCTGTAGACGAGGCTGTGTTGAAACTCAGAGATCCACCTGCCTCTGCCTTCCAATTGCTGAAATTAAAGGCATGCACCAACATTGGAGGAGGGCTGCTTGGTCATTCTGGCCTCTCAGCCCAGAAATAATCACACAGAAACAGTAACCCACATCACACCATCCATTGGGTCAACTTCAGGAGTTTCTGCCCATGGGCTCCATTACTGTGGTGATGCATAAAATCATGGCAGAGAGTTGGGGAGTGGGGGCAAAGCTGGTTGCCTTCTGTGACCAGGAAGCAAGGGAGAGAGAGAGAGAGAGAGAGAGAGAGAGAGAGAGAGAGAGAGAAAGGAAGAAAGGGCAAAGTGGACCCGTCAAAGGCACCTCCTCACTTCTACCACTTCCCAAAATGCCATCAAAATATGACTTTATCAATAAATTAATTCATCAGCTAGATTGCAGTCCTTGTGAGCCAATCATTTCCCTAATGGAAAAATGGCTGGCAACCAAGTCTTTGCCACATGCACCTTCGTGAACATTTTAAATCTAAATCATAATGCTCTAGACATTTACTCAAAAATAAAATACTCACGTGCATGCACACACACAAACACACACACATCTCTTTTTCATCTTTCTGGTAGCCTTGGATTTATGATCCTCCTGCCTTGGCCTCCCATGAGCTAGTTAGTATTGCATGGTACTCATACTGTAGTTGTACACAACCATACCTAGCAAATGATACACTTTTAAATGTATTACATACAAACCTGTGCTAGAAAAAAAAAAACATTGCAAACCTATTTTCAACATTAAATGATGTGGGAGTGTCATATCAATCTGTTGATTTCATTGGCTGAGCAATAAAGAAACTGCTTGACTGGCCCTCATAGGTTAAAGCATAGATGGGAGGAGAAAACAGAATAGGATGCTGGGCGGAAGAGGAAGTGAGGTCAGACTCTGCTCTGCTCCCTCTCCCGGGCAGATGTGATAGCTCTGCTCTCTGAGGCACACTCGATGAAGATGGATGTAGGCTAGAATCTTCCCGGTAAGCGCACCTTGGGGTGCTTACACACATTATTAGAAATGGGCTAGTCCAGGTGCGAGAATTAGCCTGTAAGGGCTAGAGTTCATGGGCCAAGCAGTTCTTTAAATGAATACAGTTTGTGTGTTGTTATTTTGGGCGTGAGCTAGCCAAGCGGCTGGGGTGTTGGGGACGCAGCCCCGCAGCTCTTATTTCAACAATTAAAAAGTAGGAAAGATGCTGGGCAGTGGTGGTGCACACCTTTAATCCCAGCACTCGGGAGGCAGAGGCAGGAGGATCTCTGTGAGTTTGAGGCCAGCCTGGCCAACAAGAACTTTCCCGGAAAGGCAACAAAGCAACACAGAGAAATCCTGTCTCGAAAAAACAAAAGACAAAAAACAAAAAAAAAAAAAAAAAAGGAAAGAGACTGCTTGCCTATTATTAGTGTGACATTCACATTGAGAAACAAGGTAAAAGAGGTGTACTTTTCAGAAGAAACAAATCCTATTACAAACTGTTATTGGAGTTTGGTTTTATTTATATAAGGAAAACAGAAACAATATATGAGTGTTTTGAGACACATAAAGTCATGCCTGGAAGCTTGTGTGTTGAAGTTTCAGTAGTTAATCAGCTCCACAGGTGAGTAGAAACTGAGTTGGCATCACTCAGGGTAAGAGAACGAGGTGGAAAAACACTTCTGGGTTTGATTCATCATAGGTCGTCTATATTGTTTGAATCTTTAATAATGTGTTTATGTACAACTTGAGTAATTCTCTCAAAATATATATGCTATAATTTGCTTGCTTTTTGACATCTGAATCCATTGGATAATGAGACAGAATCTTTGCAAACACCAATACCATAGTAAGAATTGTGCCGGCATTCTTAGGGGGCTTTGGTGCTAAACAGTTGTGAAGGGGATACTTAAACTTAGTGAATTCTTACTGAATAAAGCCACCCAGAGTCTGCCAAATGTCCTTAAAGAGGTCGGAAGGACATCTTGAGGAAGGGCAATGGTCCAGGAACTTAGTGGGTAGAAGGCACAAGGCAAAGGCTTCAGTCTCTAATCTCTCCAGGTCTCATTTTCCTCGTCAGTAAGATGAAGAATTGATCCAAACATCATTTCAAACTCTGTTTTAAAGTGGTGGGAGGAGGAATTGGGGTATCAGTTTTACATTTTCAAAATAAAATCTTACCAAAAAATTCCATTATGCAAACTTGATAGTAGTAGAATTTCCTTGGTCAGAGGAGGTCATGGGTCTCAGGATGCCCCAGGGAAATCTGAGGCCCATGTAGACCATTCCCTTAAAAATTCCACTGGCGATCTCTTCTGAACCCCCTTCTACTTGGACAGGACATGCTCATTTGTGGATGTAATCCATATGTGCCAGCCGTATGGAAGTGCCAGTGAGGAGAGATGTGGGGAAGGAGAAACAAAACGCAGTAGCATTTACAGCTCTGTCAACATGTAACCGCCACTGTGGAAGCTGTTGAATGGCTTCCTTTGTTTAATCTTCTGAAGCACCTACATGTTCACTTCTACATAGATGAGGCTACCAGGGACAAAGTGCTTGCCATAGGTTACACACTAAAGGAGCTGGAATCCAAGCCTGTTTGCCAACTTGGAAGAGGTACACAGAATAGATGGGCCTGAAGCATAGCTTCCTGCTATTGAAAAAGAGATTCAGAAAGTTCTACTCAGAGCTGAGGGTAGAAGAGGATGCTGGGAAAAGCTTTGTCACAAGCTTTGTCTGAAGCTATGCCTCAGAGGACCACTTCATCCTTCTCCCCTTCCTCCTCCCCCTTCTCCTTTTTATCCTCCTCCTCCTTTCTCTTCCCTTCCTCCTTTTCCTCCTCTCCCTTCCTCCCCTTCTCCTCCTGCCTTGTTGTTGTTTGCTTTTTTGCTTTGTTGTTTTAAGACAACATATATTCGAAGAGCCTAGAGGGCTAAGCCTATCCTACGTGAAGCAGATCAAGAAAACACACAAGGCAACGTAGAGCTCATTGTTTGCTATGTGAAATATTACAGAGCTTGAGAGATTTTGAAATCGTTTTCTTGACCCATAACAAATTCAAGCTGCTCCATTTCTACTCTCTCTAGGTCCCTGACAGAGCTGAGATGTGTGTCCAGCACCTGACAACATGACATGCTGATATAAATGCATACTACAGTGATCGCATCACCTCTGCCTCCATGGGATCACCAATTGCCCAAAATGCTGAGTTGGTTGGGCTATGATCCATGTTCAACACCATACATGTCAGCTGCCCCCACTGGTAATATCGCTATAGCTATTTGCCTTATTTTCCAAGTAACTAATTCATAGACCAGCCAGGCAAGGACTGAGTCATCTTGGAAGGGACCCAACTCTTTCCTCTGCACTGCAAGCTTTACAAAAAGATCATCCTTTGTGGAATGTGAACAAAATGGCCTCTGCCATTTAGTCATGTTCCCAAAAGTTATTAAGATGAATCCAGGTATTTTAGTGCTCTGTTGAATCTAGTCATGCCAAGGAAACAGGTATTTGCGCACAAATATTATGAGCCAGCCTCGGGCACAATGTCTCTCGCTCCCCATATCGAATATAACACAACAATTTTGTCTCTGAGATCTGGAAAGGTAAGACTGCAGCTATGAAAACCATGACTAATGTTAAGCTAAGACTGTACTTTTTTTTTTTCCCAATCATCACATTCTTCAGTTTTAAGGGGAATAAAATATCAGCACATCGTCAGTCAAAACCATCTGACTTACTTTTCATTTGTATAAAGGAGCATTTAAATAATAACAAAGGAACTCAGAAGTGTTATTTCTATGACATCAAACAATTTCACTGTTCCCATCTTCTCACGTGAGGAGCACTAGCCATTGTCTCGGGAAATAACAAGTGTGGGAGCTGTGATAAAGTGTGTTTATTCAGAGCAACAGAGTGGAACTGGGCCTGTCCACTGTGCATTTGCCTTGGCTTGGTGTGCTCGGGCACGTAGCTCATGCTTCACCAACACTGAGTGTGAAAATCAAGGAAATTCCATGTGGAAACTTTATGTGATTCATATCGCACCTGTGCTTGAAGACAGACTTTAATTCTCCTTGCAGGCCTAAAACTGAGATTGTTGCCCAGTGTCCATTATAGCAAAAAAATTATCATACATTAATTTTTATTTCCTTTTTTCTCTCTAATGAAAGAAGTTTACAGTGCTTGAGGGTGAAACTTCACTTTACTTATGGCTGGGGTCCTGCTATAACGATCACCGGTGTCCTATTTCAGAAGAAAAATTGACCAGACAGCATAGGCATCTAGAGGAGATCCATAAAATCATCTCTATACCAAGAAAGACATGTGCACATCTATGCTCTCCCGCACACAGAAGAAAAGCTATTGATATTTGGGGACCACTATGAAGCCATTTGAGAACATGAACCACCTCTGAGCTACTGAAGGTGGTAGCCTTTTGGAACAAAAATTGAGTACTGTAGCCAATACGAAGGACACTAAATTTGATGGCTCCCAAAGGGGAGAGAGCAAGGCTGCCCTGAGTCTGTAAGTGACAGGCCAAAACGGGACAGACACTGGAGTGGCAGAAAAACACACATGAGCAGATTCACTCAGAGACAGGCATGCCTTGGCTCTTCTGCTAAGTCACTTTATAAACTAGGCCTCAGACCTGATAATAGAGACCAGGGGGATTTTTTTTTTATTTACCTAAAGAGAATCTCAGTTTATGGAAACTGCAATTAACCCATAAAAGTTCAAGACAATGATGCAGTTTGCAGGACTCAGAATTATTTTAAGCACCATCTGAAACAAGCATTTTCTCCAGACGTGTCTATCATATCAGAATGAATGCCCAGAAGGCTATGACTCTGGGCTCTGGCAGCCTGACCAACAATGTCGACCAGTGTACATGCCTCCCTCTGCACCCTCACCTCTCATCATCCACAGAGGCCCCTAGAGAGACCACGAGAATGAAAGAAAAGAATATAGAGAATAAAAAAAAAAAGAAGCAAGAGCATTTGAGATCTTATGGAAGTTAGGGAAACAAATCATGGAAAGACAACTGGTGAAAGGGAACACGAAATTATGTAGCCAGATGGAAAGAGGCTAAGGGCTACCTCAAAGACGGCACATGCTTCGAGACCATAAAATTTTAAGGAGAGATGGATCAGTGGTTAAGAGCACTGACTGCTACGCCGGAGGTCCTGAGTTCAATTCCCAGCAACCACATGATGGCTCACACCCATCTATGAGATCTGGTGCCCAGAACACTATATACATAATAAATAGATTTAAAAAAAAAATTTAAGGGGACTGTACCCCAAACTACAGACCACCAAGAGATATATGAATGTGTTCACTCTGGAAGAATACAATGGGTGAGAATCTAAAAACAAGATTAAATGTAGGGGTTAACCTTCCTTTTTCCTTTACGAATGAGGCCAGCACTTAGATAGCCAGGTGTTTACATGCATAGTTGTGTAACACCTCCGGTGGCTTACTGAGTCACCCACATAGGCGGCCACAGATTAACCTTTTTGTTAATTGATTTTTAACAGTCTCGCAGATGGCACCTGGAAATTTTCCACTACTTATACATTAAGGCACCCTGTCGCTTTTATGGGACGTAAATTCATCTCTTTGCAAAGAGTTTAGAATTTCCAAGGGGAAAACTACGGAATGAATCTCAGCTTTCATTCCGGTTGAACAGAATCGGCCAATTCTGAATAACTTCTCTTGCTGCCTGTTTGGAAGGGAGGTGTCATTTTAAAAACTGGTTTCACTGATACCTTCGGAGCATAAGGTTTATGCTATCATTTCTCGGGGCTTGGGCCAATGGTTTCTCAGTTTGGAAACAGGAGTAGAATTTCTGCAAAATTGTTTTCTCCAGTCCATAGTCACTGTGATGGGTTATGATTTGGGAAATCAAACACTGCCATTGAGAACGTTATGACTGGTCTAGTTAGTGAATCTGAGCCTTACAGGAGTTTTAAGGACTACTTAATACCTAGTGGATTGTTTAATCAACAGGAGAAAGAGCCACTCACCATGTCCTCACCCCCATTCCTCCAAACGGAGCTGTTGAATACAGTTACAAAATGTATTTGCGAGAACTAAACAAACTCCAACCCAGAAAGGACATGCCCAGCATCCGGTCAGGTATGAGAAAGTAACCCTTGTGTTGTTGAACAGCAGACAAAAAGAATAATTGTGAGCTAATCCAAGTAAACAGGACGTGCTGTCATATCGATTTAAAATCAAACACAAGGATCTGGGAGTCTGAATCAGGAAAGAAAACCAGGAAAAGCTTCCTCAATCAGTGCTGAGGACAGTGTCTGCCGTGCTGGATGCAGTCAGGGCAGCCTGGATAAAAGGACTCTCGGCTGCCTAGAGTCTTTCTGTCCTCCTCCTTCACAAGCATTCCCTTGGAGCTGTGGACAAGGACTAGGAACCCAACAAATATGTGTTGAGGTGCACATGTAACCCCATATCGATCACACTCTATTCAATGCCCTAGGGTCTCCAAATGGAAAAGAAAATACCCTTGTCTGTCTCCATTCAGCTAAATGTGTGGAAACAATCTTTGACAAGACCAGAAACAAAACAAAAAATGGGTATTATCCTCCTTGTCCACTCTCCTTCTTCTACTCAATATAAACACCATTTTCACCCACACCTAGAGACTAGCATGTAACTTAGCCTGGGACACTCATAATGCTTCACCATCTAAGTCAGACCAGCTGTGACCTATCATTGAAAGCTTTAAGACTGTGATCACATCCCTATCAGGTGGAGAAAGTTGATGTGGGAGAATTAAGTCAATATGTTTCTTTCTGTTCTAATAATCCTTTCTCATGTAAAGCTCATTTGGGTTGGTTTCTGCCTGTCCTGATGCTTTCTGTAAGACTGCTTATAGCTGGGAGTGAAAGCAGAATCCTCTTCCAAAGTGGATTCAAGTCTACAGCCTGTGGCCTTGGTGGTGAGGTGGTGGATGAGGACTTGTGCAAAGGACAGGGCAACTGGACAGTGAGCCTGAGGTTTTCACATCTCAGTCTAAATGGACCAAGGGCAACGACACACTTAACCTTAAGCCACAGTGAAGATTTTTTTGCTGTTGTTGCTGTTTAAAACATTCCATACCCTATATTTTATGATATTCTTTCCCCTTCCCCAACTGCTCCCGGATCCTTTCCATCTTCCCTGTCTAAATGCATGTTTTTATTTTTCTCTCTTTCAAAAAGAAACAAAACAAAACCCAAAAATCAAAAATCAAAACAAATGAATGAACAAAATAAATAAATAAATAAATAAATAAATAAGGCAGCCAGTTAAACATACCAAAATAAAACAAAAAATACACACAGATACACACACACAATAAAACCAGAGTTTTTTGTGTTGGAAAATATACCCAGTGTTGTTCCATTGGAGAAACTGAATTTTCCCTTTCCTGGCAGGGTAAGGTGTCGACTTTGAGTCTGCTTCTGCTTCTTAGTGCTAAGACTTTGTCTGACTTGTACATGTGCTGCTCATGTCTAGCAAGTTCATGTGTGCGCCCGTCCTGTTGTCTCTAGACGATGCTGTCCCCTTGTCGTCATCTCCCTTGGCTCTTAAAATCTTTACATCTCCATAAATCTTACATAGCAGCTTGAGCCTTGAGGGAAGGAATTCGGTAAGAACCTTTTAGGTTTGAATGCCCTGAAGCGTCTCACTCTGCACACTGTCCAGATGTGGGTCTCTGTGTGAATTCCCATCTACTACAAGATAAAGCTCCTCTGATGAATGCTGGGTGATGCACTGATCTCTAGGTAGAGCAGAATGTCATCAACAGTCATTGTATTACCGTGTTCCTTTAGCAGAATAATAGTGGTAGGCTTTCCCCTAGGGCCCATGACCCTAGTCTCAGCATCTTGGCCAATTAGCAGTGTCAGGTATGGGTTCCAACTCATGGGGTGGGTTTTGTTTTTGTTTGTTTGTTTTTTTGTTTGTTTGTTTGTTTTGGTTTTACAGGGTTTCTCTGTAGCTTTTGGAGCCTGTCCTGGAACTAGCTCTTGTAGACCAGGCTGGCCTCCAACTCACAGAGATCCACTTGCCTCTGCCTCCCAAATGCTGGGTTTTAAGTCCAATTGAAAACTGGTTGGTTACTCCATTGTACCAGGTTCTAGGCCACACATAGCTGAGTGATATGATGAGGGAGACAATGTCATGTTAAGCCACCTAGTGAAACCTCCAGCGCCAGGAATGGGTTACATCTTATTGAGTTATTGGCAAATTATCCCATAGACCAACTCCCCAGGTGATGGTCTAGACTATTGGTTACCCTTAATAATCTAACAGTAAGGCCTTGTTGCTTATGTCATGGAACACAGAGAACTCCAGCTGGTGCCCAGTTAGAAGCATCACCCCTACTGACTAGCATTCACGGTGCTGGAAGCCCTCTGGGTGATACCAGAGGGCAACAGTAATCACCAATACCACACAGTGAAGGTTTTTTAAAAGGCATGATCACTACAGCCAACCAACTACACATTTTACTTTATATCGCTCATATAGTGCAATTTCTATCTATAAAACAGTGTCTAATTGTTTTTCACTCAATTTATTAAAAAAAAAGAATCTTTTCTCATTTTACGTACCTACTCAGTTCCCACTCCCTCCCCTCCTCCTGCTCTCCCCACCTTCCTCCACCCCAGCCCCCCATCCACTCCTCAGAGAGGGTAAGGCTTCCCAAGGGGAGTCAACAAAGTCTGCAGTGTAAACACCAAAGTCTGACTGTAAAGCACCATAATTCTTCAAGCTCTCGTGAAATTTTAGTTAAAGCCTAATAAGAAGTAATTGTGGAAAAAAAAGCTATGCAGATTTCACAGTGAGCGTTTGAAATGGAAATAGTCTATAGAAACTCTGCTTGCTTACTTTAAGTCCTTACTGTAAATGATACAAGTGACGGGGTCTAGAAACCAGGGCCTAACCCACACTAGGGAGAGACTCTTTTGCTGAGTTGTGTTCTCAGCACCATTAATAACTAAAGTATCCTAAATGCAGGGAAGCTGGCAACTCGTTTCATCAGCATCCCCTCCCTGCAGGAGAGATAGTTTACTATCCTCACGCGAAAGCTGCAGAGACCAAGGTACAGAGAAGTCCAGCGACTTGCTCGACACTGGATAATTTGTCTGCCAGAAACAGGAACCTCTTTTCCGCTGTCAGTACCCCAAATCTATGCTTTTGATAACTGTGTTGCACATGTGTTTTTCAGCGTACCTGTTAAGCCTGGCTCCGGGTAGGAATTCAACAGGTGCTTGTCAAATGGCAGTAGACGGATAAAAATTATCTGTGTAAAGTCGTTTATAACAACCAAGTGATGTTGTGACTTTTTAAGTCAAAATGGCAGGAGTGGAGTGGTAACCCCATGGGACAAAGAGTCCTCTGTAGGGACACTTGAAACGTGTATCCCTTTTGCTAGTACTGTGGATAGAGTCCTTAGAGCACTATATACAAGAGCTAAGTAAATTCTATTTGAAGTAGGAGGATTCTCAAATAATTTCCTGGGAAACTGGATTATCCCAAGTACAGAAAAGGGGTCCCACCTCATGCCAATGGGCAGAATAATAGGAAATACACTGTTAAGGTAAGGAAGGACAGAAAGTGAGAGAGGAGGGGCCTCCAGAAATACTCACTCATCGTCTTTGTCACTTCCTGCATGAAGACAGTATTTCCTGTCTCATCTGGAATGCAAATAAGACAGCTCTTTAAATAATAATGTTCTTAGCATCCCATGTTAGCAGAAATGGCTTCTGTAACTATAATTTGGAAAGTTTCTTTATGATAAGAGTTTTCTAAAAGTATGTGACAAATGAATTATAATTTCATTCAGAGTCATATTTTTGTTTTGTTCTGTTTTTGTTTTTCGAGACAGGGTTTCTCTGCAGAGTAAACTTTTAGAAGTAACTTTGAGATCCCTCTAAAGCCGACATTGGCTCTATTGTAAAGAAGAGTGTGGCCACAGTCAAATGCAGAGGCTTATTAACAGCCACTCCCTCGCTGGAATGCCGCGATCAAATTTGCTAATCCACGTACACCGGCAGAGTTAAGCTAAGTCTAGAAAAGACCTTTTTGCAAGGATTGCCTATCACGTGGCTTTGCAGAACAGATGAAGGTTAGCAGCTTGGTACTGTGCAGCGGCCTTAAGGATCTAAGGAACAAAATGGCTTAAAAAGTTTAATTCAACCCGAATCATGGTGATTGCCAGGATTTGGAAAATTTGGATTCTAAGAACTACCAATAACTCTCACATGATAGCTGTGGAAAAAAACTATGAGATCATTACATCTACCTACCGATCCCCCAGCCAGTTCTAGAGAAGCAATTGGAGCCTAGCTTGCTGGAGCACCGCTTCCCTGTGTGGGGGAAAGAAAAATGTTAACTCCTTATGGTGTAGCCTGGTTGGCCCAGTGAGAGATGAGGCCCTTCTGCACTTCCAGCTTGCCTGAACCACACAGGGGAACCTGCTCCAGATGAACCCTGGACTGGTCCCAGAGGCACATACTAACGCGAATCTGAAATAGGACACATGGGAGCTGTTTATTTTACAGATTTTTTTTATTCCTTTGCACTTTCAAGAGCAATATTTCAACACACCCGGAGAGAACGGAAACAGTCGACAGGGTGAACAGCCTGACCGGCTCAGCTCCGAAGCTCGGTCCGCAAGCTGGGACACAGGTGCATGTCCTTGCTTGTCAGTGGTTTATGCGCACTGTGAGGCTGCTTGGATGGAGCTCTGGGTGGACACGCACGCCTTTCTGTTTTTGAGCCATTACTAGAGGCCTGAGGGGCTCTGCAATGAACGGAATCCTGCTGCGAAGGAAAGGCTGCACAGGCTGCAAATCGAGGTTTTAGAAGGACTGAATGTATTAACCTTTGGAAAAATAACTAATAGGGCCGGGCAGCCTCTAATCCCAGCACCTGGGAAGCAGAGGCAGGCAGAGTTCTGTGAGTTCAAAGCCAGCCTGGTCAAAAAGCAAGTTCCAGGACAGCCAGGGCTACACAGAGAAAACCTGTTTCAGCGAGGGGGGTGGGGGGTGGGAGGGAGAGAGAGAGAGAGAGAGAGAGAGAGAGAGAGAGAGAGAGAGAACTGATAAAAAAACTGAATAGAAATATTGACTTGTATTCTTCTCTAGACAGTTTGGATAGATAAAATAAATCCAAAGATGTTTTTTATATCTTTAAAAAAAGATTAATCCAAAAATTTTTTTTGTCTTTTTTAAAAAAAAAATAACTCTCTTCACTGATAACAAAACAGCCTCAGAAATAGCAATGTTGACAACAGAATGAGGAAAATGGAAAGCATCTACAGCACTTATTTTGGGATTCAGGGGTGATATTTTCCTCATGCCTTACATAAAGAATTACATGAATGTCTAAAGCGAATTGATCATGGGGGTGGGGAGAAGAGGGAGGAAGAAGGGAGCGAGGAGGAAAGGAGAAAGGAGAAGATGAGGATGCCTACCTAGTCCTACAATGCATTTGTCCTAGGGAGAGAGGGAGGGGTCAGACTTTTGTACTAACAAGTTCCATAAACAGCTACAGCCTGGTGGTCACTTTCCTTCTTTCCCTCTTTGTTTGTTTGTTTGTTTGTTTGTTTGTTTGTTTGAGACAGGGTCTCTCTTTGTAGTCTTGGCAGTCCTGGAACTTGCTATGTAGATGATCTGGCCTCAAACTTACAGCAGTCTTCCTGCCTCGGCTTCCCCAGTGCTGGGATTCAAGGCATCTGCCACCACAATGGCCATTTTTCTTAGTGGATAAAGATAGTCATCTTTTCTTTTTCTTTTTTTTTTTTTTGGTTTTTTTGTTGTTGTTGTTGTTGTTTTTGTTTTTTGAGACAGGGTTTCTTTGGAGCCTGTCCTGGCACTAGCTCTGTAGACCAGGCTGGTCTCGAACTCAAAGAGATCCGCCTGCCTCTGCCTCCCGAGTGCTGGGATTAAAGGCGTGTGCCACCATCGCCCAGCATTCTTTTTTCTTAAAAAAAAAAAAATGACCAGGTGTGGTGGTGCACACCATTAATCCCAGCACTTGGGAGGCAGAGCCAAGTGAATTTCTGTGAGTTCAAGGTCAGCCTGGTCTACACAGTGGCTTCCAGCACAACCAGAGCTGACTCAATAAAAAAACAAACCAAGAAATAGAAAAAAATGTTTTGTTTTGTTTTCAGCTTATGTGTCTGAATGTGTGTCTGAGTATGTGCACCCATGCAGGGCAGAAGAGGGTGTCAGATTCCCTAGAATTATAGTTGCAGGTAATTGTAAGACACCCCAACATGGGTTCTAGGAACTCCAGGTCTTTGTAAGAGTAGCAAGTGCTCTTAACCACTGAGCAATTGCTCCAGGTCCAGCTGTTGCCTTTCAGAAAGCAAAAGGTACAATAAACTTGACTCTTGGACCAGGCACATGACTTATCCGTGTAACCTCAGCTCTCAGGAGGCAGAGGCAAGAGGATTGCCAGATAGCAGGCTAGAGTCTACAGAATAAGACTGTTTCACAAAAGCACCCCAAAAAAGGTTGACTGTTTAAAGAGATAGCATCAGAATGGACTCAAAATATATTCAAACACAGAAATATCATCTCATTGAGTTTGGAGGAGGTTTTTCTGTGAATAAAGTTTTTTTTTTCTTCCTTTTTTTTTTTTACAAACTTCTTTTGGTTTTGTTTGTTTGTTTGCTTGCTTTTTACTTTTGTTTAGTTTTGAGCAAAGTTATTGCTAAGTAGCCCATGCTGGCCTCAAATTCCCCAACTTTTTCCTTCTGCCTTCCAAGTGAGTGTGCTAAACACCCCTTGCATCTTTCTTTCTTCCTTCCTTCCTTCCTTCCTTCCTTTCTTTCTTTCTTTCTTTCTTTCTTTCTTTCTCTCTCTCTCTC
>NW_026068069.1:1805819-2031508 GCF_014885135.2 Alexandromys fortis | reverse complement strand
TCTCTCTCTCTCTCTCTCTCTCTCTCTCTCTCTCCCTTCATTTCTTTTCTTTTTCCCACTCTATCCTGTCTATGAGTCATGGGTACAGGATGCAACTTCATAGTTCTCTGGCCTGATTTCCCTGTCCCCAAACAAACAACAACCAAAAGATGGACCGATTTAATGCCTTCAGAAAATTTAAAAAGAAAAAAAAAGAACTCTATGTACAGGCATGTTCTATACAAATTCAAATAATAGGATATAAGGTACAGAGAAAGTGTAGGATTATTTCCACAGCATCCAGCCATTAAGGAAAACCAGTTTGCAATTAGGTGATTAACACAAAAGCCAGTGGTAACAAGCCAATGTGCTCTTGTTCCAAACATCTTTGCTACAAATTACTGTTAAAAGCGTCTCCCTGTATTTTTCACTTTGTCTTGACTGCCTGGTGATGAGTTAAGGTGATGAGTGCATGAGATGGGTTAGATAATTGCACAGCAACTGCAGAATGCTACATGCTATCTCATGCAAGCCGTTCCGTGACTGTGCCAGGCCCCTCTCAGGGAAACCCTTTCACGCTAGCTTAGCTTAGCCTGCAGTGCTCAACTGTATTCACCTGGTTAGCCTTGACCCATTCATTCATCCATCCCCGAGGCCACTGTGCACGGTTATAGTAGTCTATCAAACATTCCTTCTGCTTGAGCCACCTCTACACAGAAGTGGCTCCCTTAGTCTCTGCACTCAGGGTACGAAGACCTTGGCTATTACTGTTCCTTGGGCCCATTTGGCTCTGGGTTGCAACAGTGCCAAGATTATGTTCTACAGAAGGAACAAAAAAGGTCCAACGGTTGATGATTTAACCCACGCTCAGGAATAAATCAGAGTCTCTAGCTAAATTAAGCAAATATATGCATGCATTCATGTAGCCGCTGCTAAGTGACAAACACTTCGGCGTTGTCTATTTCAGCACTCCTTCTAATTTCTCCTCATTAAAAAGCGGTGATTCATTCAGTTGCATTGGCTAAGAATAATATAGCCACTGTGGTCCTCCAGAGTCCTCCTAGTCCATCATCCTGTCCACATGCGATCTGCTGCCGCCCCTCTCTTCTTCTCTAGTTCCACTTCCTACCTTAGCACGTTTCCTCTGCTTCTTCCTTTAGCAAGGCTTTGTGCTGTTTTACAAAGCGTGTTCAGCACGTTTGGTTTAATTTCCAGATTAATGATGATGAATAGTGTTTGTGACTCTAGATACTATCTGTCCTTTACCATGGAATAGATATGAAATCGGGGAGAGGCTCCTTTTCCTTGTCTCCTCCAAATGCTTGCTTCTGCATAGATGCTCTCCGGAACTCTGGCTTTTGATGGCGTGAGAACGAATAACTTCCAGGCTCAATGCTACCGTGGAAAAGAAACCAGACTCTTGGCAAGTGTGCTGGCACACGCCTTTAATCCCAGCCCTTGGGAGACAGAAACAGGAAGATCTCAGTGAGTTCGAGGCCAGCCTGGTCTACAAGGGAGTTCCATGCTAACCAGGATTTTGTGGGCAGGGGACAGGACAAACAACACAGGACCAGACCCTATTGCATTGTAAAGATCTGGATCATCCTGCTGGGGCAACTCCTGATGCTTAACTCTTTCATGACCACAGAGTTAACAATGACCACCAGTAGGTCTAAAAGTAGTCATGACCTTCTGTGTCTTCTCATCTTTATTCTACTCAGTGAAAGTATGATCAGTGACAAAGAGTGCACATTTAATATTTAGAATACTGTCAGAAAAAATCCACAACTATCTGAAAACAACATTCTAAAAGGTTGTATGATAAAGGTATTTTGCACTAGAAAGAGAACTCCAAAAGAGTTTTCAACATCTCTTACTTCTACTTAGGTGTCCATTTGTTTATTGTTTGTTTGCCTTTTGCTTAGTCATTTGGTTGTTTATCTAAATAAGGTCTTCTTACTTTGCCCAGTCTGTCTTCGAGCTCCCTGTAGAGCTCAGACTGTCTTTGAATTCCTGCTTCTCCTGAGTGCCAAGATCAGACAAGTATGAAACCAGGCCTGGCTTTAAGGAGTGTTTGTTTCTAATGTGTTTAATTTCTACTTGTTAATTTATTTGTCTGGGATGAGGGCAGTGAGCATGGCAACTTGAGGGAGTCAGTTCTCTCTTCATGTGGTTCCCCAGGCTTGACCTCCTGAGTCATTTTCTAAGCCTTTGTCCTGTTTCTGTAAGAGCTAAATGGTTTCAAGACTGATGATCCAACATGTCAAGAGCCATGGTGATCCAACATGCCCAACTTGCTCCACCACACTCTTAGTACCAGCCCTTCCGTATGGTGTCATTTTTCACTTTCCTGTCAATACCTTCCTCCTAAATACTTAGCCCCAAACCTAGGCAGTCTTTGACCCATTACTGACCACTCATATGGCAAATTTTTGTGTTTTCAGAACCATAGAGATGGGAAAGAAAGATATGTTAATTTTTATAACTATCCAGTGGAAATTGCAGATTTATCCATAAAACCTCACGGATTTTTCTGGCTTGTCTGAAATTCTTTTGCATCAGTGCGGTACAACACTTACTGTCTCCGGTTCCCAAAAAATTCTGCTGGATTTTACCCACACAGACCCCCAGTGGTGCTGGGGGTAGAAACCAGGTCTCTGTCATTTTAGGCAAGGCCTGAGCTCTAGCCCCAGCACCCCGCAGACTCTGGAGGCACCAGAATAGGTGGAACCTGCGCATCATCGGAACGACTACAGATGTGGGCACAGAGACAAAGAGCTGTTTCCAAAAGCAGTAAGATATTTTCAAGCAACTGCTCACTCCCTCTGTTGATTGTTATCCTTGCCACAGCCAAAATAATATTGTACTTTTAGCTGTTAGTTCTGACCTGCATTTGTGGCATAATGGAAAAAAAATAATGGTCTCTGACATTTACCTTTGTCTAGTTACGCTTTTCACTTGTAAGTCCAATCTTTGGAGTCACGGAATCCCAGCTGGTGGGAAGAGGGGGAGGCGTCGTCTTTGTTTAGCCACAAAATCGCTCCAGCTAAAATGTCCCAGTTACTTTTCCCATTCCTTTAGCTTGGGCTTCTAAATAGGTTCTACCCCTTCTTTCTGTCTTAATAATACATTGCTCCATGGACAACCCTGCTCAAAGGTTTCAGTACATCTGTATGGACATGCTAAGTTAAAACAAAACAAAACAAAACAAAACAAAACAAAACAAAAAACTGTCTTGCCAAGGCCTCTAAGGCCTCCACAAAAACAACTGCACCCAGCGTCTCTAGCTCTGACTCCCAGGGCCGCCTAACAAAATGCCTTCCTCACACAAGATGTGCTGTCTCCTACTGGAAATCAGAGCAGCCAATGTAAAGTTTCCAGAGGCCATGGAAGAGGCAAGTCAGCCTTGCCTCTGCCCAGTGTTAGCTCCCTGACATTCAGCAGGTTCTTTAGACCCTTTGAGATTCAATCTCATTCGCAAAGTTGAAATAACTCAAAGAGGTGAGTTACTGTTATTTAAAATGCTCTTCATTTTGTTGCCCCTTGTATTTGCTTTTCTGGGCTGAAGGCATTGTTCCTTTTCACTTGCTCTGAAGTGGTGTTCTTCCACCTTTGAAATGACCTTATCTAAACCACTTGTGGGTAGAGAAGGGAGACCAGGAAGATGGTTCAGTGGATAACGCAAACATGAGGAGCTAAGTTCTGATTCCCGGAGCCAATGTAAATATCTAGGTACTGCATCTGTAACCCCATCGCTTGGGGGTGGAGACAAGTGGACCCTTTTAGGGCCCATGTCAGTCAGTCTAGACAGATCAATGAGCTCCAGCTTCAGTAAGAGATCTTGTCTCAAAAACTAAGTTGGAGAGGGATGGAAGACATCCAACATTGACTTCCTGTCTCCATGTACACCTGTGCACATATCCTTAGGGGCACATGTATAGAACACACCCGAGAGAGAGAGAGAGAGAGAGAGAGAGAGAGAGAGAGAGAGAGAGAGATCAAGCACCACAGCTGGGAATTTGTTTTAAAATATACATTTAAAGACCTATCCTAAATCCACTGATAAAGAGTAGCGTACGGGACTAGCAATTTTAATCAGTTTTCACATCATTCTTCTTCCCTCTTTTCTGTTATTTCCTTCCTTCTTTCCTTTCTTTCTTCTTCCTTTCTTTCTTCTTTTCTTCTTTCTTTCCTTCTTTCTTTGCTACTTTTTTTCTTTCCTTCCTTTCTTCTTTCCTTCCTCCCTTCCTTTCTATATTAAGTTGCATTATATATAGGCCCCTTGAACATGCTATTTACCCAGGGTCATTTTTCAATTTATAGCCGCCTAGTGCTGAGAGTTGGCTCCTAGGTTAAGAGTATTTGCCACTCTTCTGGAGGACCAGAGTTCCGCATCCAAAGAGCAGCTCACAACTGTCTGGAGCTCCAGTACTGTGTTAGCAAACACCCTTTTGGGGGCTTTGTGGGCACTAGTCCCTATGGAGTGCAGGGGAAAAGACTTATTCACATAAAAAAGTATAAATACCTTTTTTTAAGTTACAGCAATTCTGCTGCCTCAACTTCTCATTTATTGGGATGACAAACCTATGTCACTACAGTCAGTTTTCCCAGGTAATTCTGGTTCATACTAAACACTGAAAAATGAGATCTATCCCATTTGGTGTAACCTAGAGCTATTTCTTATTTCTCCCACGGTACCTGACATCATTCCCTACTAAGCCCTTCGGAATACTATGTGCCATCCCTTGTCATTTATCCTCTTTGCTTTGATTTAATCATGTATGTGTTTTTCCCTTTATTTCCTTCCTGTTCCTGCGAGATTCCTAGCACTCTGTAAGAGTTCCCTTGACTAATCTTTGGATAGGAAGCAAGGAGGCACAGTCACTCTTCTTTTGCTGTGATAACACACCATGGCCAAGGCAACTTAGAAAAGAAAGCATTCCGTTTGGCTTACTGTTTTAGGGGGTTAAGGTTCATAATGACCTAGCCAAGCAATGGTTGAGAGCTTACATCTTGATCTGCAACCACAATCCAGAGGGAGAGAGAAAAAGAGAGAGCGCATGCACTGGGAATCACATGAGTCTTTTGAAAGGAACTTCTGACACACTTCCTTCAATAAGGCCACACCTCCTAATCCTTCCCAAAGAGTGTCACCAAATGGGAACCAAATACTCAAATATATTCATCTATGGGGGTTGTTCTCACTCAAACCACTAAAAAATGCTTTATTAAGTTCCTTTAAAATATTTGTTTAACTATATTTGATCAAAAATATCTGTAGTTCTCAGGTATTAGATCATAAATAATTAGAAATATAATCTTTCTTAGGCAAGCCTCAACTTGATACGCCATGCTTTTTTGACACCCACGGGAGGCCTTCCCTTTTCTGAACAGAAACAGAGGAGGAGGGGATGGGGGTTAAAATAAATTAGTTAAATAAATACATTTGATTAATAAAAAAGAAGTGTAATCTTTCTTTTTAATATTTTCTAAAAATGTCATTTGGGGGCCAGTAAGACGACTCAGTAGATGAAGATGCTTGCTACCAAAGCCTAACAACTTGAGTTTGAGCTCAGTCCTTAGGACTCGCCTGGTAGAAGCAGAAACTGAGCTCCTGAGTGCTTGCTCCTAACCTTCACACACACGCTGTGCCATGTGTAAACCCCACATGAATGCACACAGGTAAATTAAAATGTGGTTCAAATATTAAAACTTCCACTTAAAAAACTTAGTAGCAATATAGGTTGGCTATCTCAAGGCTTATTGCTTTGTTCTGGGTTTGACTATGGTTTATATGTTTATATATGTGTGCTCCCATACAGTTGTGCACCCGTGTGTGTGTGTGTGTGTGTGTGTGTGTGTGTAGGACAGGTGCCAACCTAAAATCTTCTCCTTCAGGAGTTGTACAGTTTGTTTGCAAAGGGCCCACTCTCTCCACCTCCTTCCTGCCGCACACCTGGCTTATTGGCGTGGAGTCTGGGGACTGAACTCAAGTCTCATACTTGTCCAATTGAGCTATCTCCTCAGCTTTCTGTTGTTTTTGAAGCAAAATCTCACTCCCCAGCCCAGGTTCCCCTTGAGCTATTGCTTCTTGCCTCTTTTTCTCTGCTCATCTGATTATCGGCAGACACTGCTAGACTTGGCTCTAATGCCAATCCTTTCTCCCTGGTGCTCAGATTACAAGATACCATGCTCGGCTCAAGTTCTTACCTGGAGCAGAACTTGAGGAGAAGCAAAGGAGCTAAAGGCCCAGCTTTATGTTCATTCTTTTCTTCTTCGGTCATGCCGTGTGAGCTGGTCTTAGCATGACTTTCTGACTATACAATGGCAGGTAGTGAATATGACGAAGGATTAAGGAAGAATAGATGTGTGTGCCTAATCAGTCTGGAAACACAGTTTCTTATACTTGCTGGTGGCAGGTGTATATGATGTTGTTTATTTTTCCCTTTTTGCTTAAGGAATTTTAAACCTGGAAATAAGACCAAGTTTACTCAGCCCATTTCACTGTAAATCCAGTAGCAGTGTCTCTCAACCTCTCTTCACTGAGGACCTGGAATGGTGCAGACAGAAGGAAAGAAAACAATGCCATTTTTAAGGATGTCTAGTGTTTTCTTTTTTAAAAAAATAATTAAAATATAATTAGATCATTCCCTCCTTTCTTCTTCTACCTTAAAGTCCTCCCATATCCCTCCCCCAGTCCCTCTTAAATTCATGACCTCTTTAGTTAATAGACATATATACACATATGCCACCCACTGAATCAATTTGGTGTCACTTGTGTGTATAAGATTTCAGGGATGACTACTTGGGGACGCATCCCTGGAGATGCACCATTAATTGCCTGTAGCTTTTACATCTAAGAATGGGGGAGCCCCTTGAGATTTCCCCCATTCTCATTTATACTTCAATTGGCATCAGCACGGCTCAGGTCTTGTTTGCATGACCACAGTTTTGAGATTTGGGGAGTGCAACTTCTTTGTCGTATATTGAAGACACTGTCTCACAGCTGATGCCTTGGTCCTTATGTCTTATAATCTTTCTGCTCTCTCAGTCACCATGTTCCCTGAGACTGAGGTTGTGTTGTCTTGGATGGACCAGCAGGGGCCAGGGCCCCATGGTGAGTCATTCTCTGCATTTTGACAGTCTCTGCTGCCGAAAGAAGCTTCTTTGATTGGAGGAGGGCATGGGGGGCATGGAGGATATGGGGGGGCATGGAAAAGGAGGGTATAAGGATGAGTGTTTAGAAGGCAGTTGGGGATGATTCTGTTTTTGGAAAGCATCACTAGTAGTTCTCCTCTATTGCCCCATGGTGAGATATCAGCCATGGGGAGTTGGCTAGGTTTACAGTACTAGATCTGATTTCCTGTCTGTTGAATGGGCTTTAAGTCTAATTAGACAGCTTATTGGTTGTCCCCAATAGCTATAATAGATATAATACTATTTTTTAAAAGTGTTATTATCACTAATTGCTGGTTACTAAGAAACAACTAAGAAAAGTAGTTGCTCTCCAGACTTTTGCAGACAGTGTGTACGTCGTGTATGGGATTGACTACCCCGAACAAAATTACCTGAATATTTGATACCGTCCTGCTGAGTGTCAGGCAGTCGTTGGACACAAGCCATTGAACACAGAGGAAGTAAGTGTGTCTCCACGTTGGGAAAGGAGTCTGTTGTCATTGGATTTCTCTTGCACTAGTGCTTGGCCGTGCTGCTCCCTTTATTTGAAGATAACCTTAGCCACAATGTTACAAAACCGAGAAGCAGCACAGGCTCAGAGATAATCAAAAGCCATGCTCTCACTCCGTTCCAGCCATATCTATAAAAGATACTGTTAGTTTTTTTTCCTCCTCTGGCAGAGATTTATGCTCTGTTGCTTTTATCAGATGAGGACTGGCTTGGGAAACAAAGTACAATTAAAAGTGACTTACAGATTTCTAGTTTTTAAGTAGCCTCACTATTCCAACATTTACTTGCTTCTTCCACTGAGAAAAAAAAAACAATTACCATGTAAATGGCCGTGCTGAAGACACAGTTTGCTTAGCAGATAAGGTCCAGGGGATGCCGTTCTAGAGATATCTTCCCCACTACTGCCCAGCCATCTGGCCATTCATCGCTCAGCTTTCAAGGATGACTTGCAGAAGGATCTGGAGAAAGCTTTTGGGGAATTTCTGAAATGCCTATAAATGCTTGGGAAAACTCGACTTGCAGTGACTGGTTATAGAACAAGATGGCAGTAGATATGGGTGATCCCCTGGGCGTGAGTCACAGAAAGAAGAATCGGTAAAGAAGTCAATTCAGAAGCCACAAAAAGACAAACAAAACAGAATGGACTTAATGAAGAGGAGAAAGGGAAGGAGGAAGACAAGGAGAAAGAAAACATGGAGGAGGAGAAAGAGAAGAAGGAGAAAGGGAGAAGAGGAGGAGCAGAAAGAGGAGGAAGAAGAAGAGAAGGTAGAAGAAGAGGAGGAAGAGAAAGAGAAGGAGGATAAGGAAGGGAAGGGGGGGACAAGGAGGAAGTAAGGAATGGATGGTTCTATCTTACACTTGCAGGAAGACAGACATCCAAGAAAGGCCTACCTACCAGCAGGACCCACTCTTGTGCATTGAAATGATCCAGTTCTTAGATTTGTTTGCTTTCCTCTGTCTATAATCTCCATTCTTCTTTCTATCGTGCCTACCTTGGAACAATACAAAGCTGATAATAAAACTCTTTGTATTTCTTTTCTAAGAGCATGAGATTTAAAGAGTATTAAGTTTTCTTTCCCCTTTGGATCAAACCATTATCACCTTTCTGTAGTCAATCCCATGCCCTTAAGGCCCTTCTGCCTTCTGTCTACTGACAGCGCACACGGACAGCCAGCATTCAGGAGGGACAAGGCCCAGCATCTTTATTCCTCCATGATCTGCTTTTTAAACCACCTAGGTCCCTATCACTTCCCAACCTTCTTAGCCACGTTCTCTGATGGCTGACACTTGTTTCCAACTTGACACTGATATTCCTTGTTCTTGATAATGACCTCTTGCTGTAATTTGCACTGGTCTCTCAAATTGTATTTCCCCATAGCAAATGTAGATCCAACATATAGATCCAAAAAACAGCATTTCTACCACCCTTCCCAAAGAAAGGTTGGCAAGTATAAACTTAAAAGTCTAAAACACAAGCCAGGTCTGGTACCTCTCGTTTGCAATCCCAGCATCTGGGAGCCAGAGACAGGTGAACCTACTGTAAGATCACAGCCAGCTTGGGCTTTATAGAGAATTCCAGGTTAGCCTGGGCTGTTGGTTAAGTTGGTTAAGTCTCAAAAAAAAAAAAAAAAAAGGAAACAAACAAAAATTATCATGTCCCAACGATCAAAATTTAACAAAGATTTTTCCCAAGTGACTTCCGCAGTGGTTTTCCATAGAGTTTAAGTGATATTTCCTACGAAGCAAACAACAGACATATTCATGTTGTACTGTCACTTGAGGGTGACTACCCTCTGAAGACAACCCACCAGTCAGTCATGGAAGAACCAATGACTATGAAATTCATTCCTCATGGGTAGGTAATACATTTTACAATACTTTAGTGAGTCTGCGTTATTAGGTTTGGAGGGTTCTCAAACTAAAGAAATTTGAAGAGTAAACCCTGTAATTTCTAAAATTTCATAGAAGAAGATGTTTTTCTCATAAAAAAAAACATGCATTGACTTTTAGAATCTCAAGGAAATAAAGTGGCTGAGGGGAGGGGACTTAGTGATGCTGATGGGAAGCAGGGCACTTTACTCTCTGTGTAAGTCAGAAATGTTTCACTTGGTTCTTGTTTCCAAAGGTTTTAGTCTCAGTCTGTTGCTCAATGAATTGTTCGATTGACTTTGCCTCAAGCCATGGCTCTGGGCCTAAGGCAACATAGAATACTATAGTAGTAGGTGCATGGGGCAGAAGCTGCCTCGAAGCAGCCAGGAAGCAGAAAGGATGGGGGCTTGGACAGAACACAGTCTTCAAAGAGTTCTCATGTAACCCCCTTCCTCCACTACCCCCCAATACTGTTATCCCAGAATTCACCCCCCATGATCAAATCTCTTCCCAATGACTCGGTCTACAATATGGAGATCCGCATTTCAGTATTGAGAGCTGGGACTTCATCGCCAACCTTGCCTTAGCTAGCCCTGCTATTTGCTGTGAAGAAACCACAAACAAAGCAACTTGGGAAGGAAAGGGTTTATTCAGCTTACACTTCCACATCATAGTTCATCATCAAAAAATTCTGGACAGGAACTCAAAAAGAACAGGAATCTGGAGGCAGAAGCTGATGCAGAGACCGAGGAGGGATGCTGCTTACTGCCTTGCTCCCCATGGCTTGCTCAGTTTGCTTTCTTATACAACCTGGGACTAGCCCAGTGGAGACCCCACACACAATGGTCTGAGCTCTCCTCCATCCGTCACTAATTGGGAAAATGCCCTGCAGGCATTTATAGAGGCATTTTCTCAACTAAGGCTCCCTTCTCTCTGATGACTTTAGTTTGTGTCAAGCTGACAAAAAACTAGTCAGTACATCTGTCCTCTTGTCAACTTGACACACAAACACATCACTATTAAGCCACAATCTTTCTTTTGTTGTCCATCCCTAAGCTCACAAATTAATATAAACTTGACAATATAAAACGTTCTTAAAAGTTGCACAGTTTTACAAATTCAAACACTTTAATATTTGATCTCTTTAAAAATCCAAAGTCTTTCTAAAGTTCTAAGTCTTTCAACTGTGGGTTTATGTAAAATCAGAAATACATTAGTTTCTTCATGAGGAAAGAATCAGGGCACCATCACAATCAGATCAAAACAAAACCAAATTCCGAGAGTGTAAGTAATTCAATGTCCGGGATTCACTCATGATCTTCTAGGCTGTTCCAAAGGGCTTGGGTCATTTCTCTGGCTCTGCCCTCTACAGCACACACAGCTTGTCTTCTAGGCTCTATCTGTCTGGCTCTACTCCACTGCTATCCTTGGTGGTTAGCCCATGGTACTGAAATCTCCAAAACACTGGGATCTTCTGCTGCAACTGGGCTGCACTTGCACCAATAGTCTCTCATAGGTTCTCTTCATGGTGCCAAGCCTCAACTTCTCTACATGGCCTCTTCGATCTTAGGCCTCCAGCTACTTCCAAGGCTGCACCTCACCACTGTCCTCTTCTGGCTTCTCACAGAGCCAGGCCTCAGTTGCTCTTGATGACCCCTTCACGCCTTCAAAACCACCTAGGTGATTCATACACTACCAAGTTTCACCACCAATACAAGGTACAATCTTGGCCACTTCTGGAACCCAGCTTGTGTGTACTGACTCTAAGGAAACACTTCCTAGAAGATTTCACCTCAGTGATGCTGGTCCCTTTGAATCCCCACTGATTTCTCAGCTCCAGCTGACCAGCATCCTTTGTGCCAGTGAAGCAAAGGTTTCACTGCAGTGATACTGGTCTCTTGTTAATCATGACTCTTTAGCCCCAGCTGACCGTAAGCACAGCCCTGACAGTCTTGAAGTAACTCTCAAACTTCCCTCTGCAATGTTACATGACAGACCTCCCTCAATTGTCTGCATTTCTCTCAAAACTCTTTCTTCCAAGCTCCCACAGCTCACCAAGCTTTGAACACTCGAGGCTTTTCTCACCTAACGTTTCCAAGTCCTTCCACAATCTTCCCCAAAACATTGTGGTCAGGTCTCTCATCACAATATCACACATCCTAGTACCAAATTCTGTTGTAGTTACGGTTACTATTGCTGTGCTGAAACACCATGGCCAAAAGCAAGTTGGGGAGGAAAGAATTTATTTGGCCTATGTTTCTATATCACTATTCATCATCAAAGAAAGTCAGGACCGGAACTTAAACAGAGCAGGAACCCACAGGCAGGAACTAATGCAAAGGCCTTGGAGGGGAGTTGCTTACTGGCTTGCTCCCCATGGCTTGCTTAGACTACTTTCTTTAAGAACCCAGGACTACCAGCCCAGAGGTGGTACCACTTACCTTAGGCTGGGCCCTCCATAATCAATCACTAATAGTGAAAATGTTCTCTAGGCTTGACTACATCCCCATCTTTCGGAGGCATTTGTCTCACTTGAGGCTCCCTTCTATCTGATGACCCAAGCTTGTGTCAAGTTGACATAAAACTAGCCAGCACACGACTGTAATGCTCTCTTTTTTGTTTAACATTTTTCTGAATCTGTGTTTGTGGAAAAAACTAAATAATTTATTTGTAAAAGAAATATTTTTCTCTCCTCATTAGGGAAGGTAGGAGCCAACACTGTAGTTCCATGTATCACTCCAAAGTTTATGAGCAATTCTGATTCATTCCAATGGTAATAATAAGAACAAAAAAATATCCCACAATAATGATGACCGGATTAACTGCAATTAATAAATACAATCACAGTCACACAACACACATCTTATTCATGTTCATACAAATTTCAGCTTGGTCCCAAAGCTTTCCTGACATGTTCTCCTTTGATGGTGACTCAGGCATCCACAATCTTGTACCCAGCAGCTAAACCAGCTGCCAAGATTAAGAAGAGATTTAGGAGTACTCTGGCATTTAACTATTTTGGCCCAGAAATACGTCTTTCTACTCAAGTGTCATTGGCCAGAGCTAGTTCCGTAACTCTAACCTAACTGCAGACAGGCTGGCAGTGGGGAAGGGCACGGGAAACTGTGACTGCGCCTCCTGTGTCTTCCCCAGAAGCAGCTGACTTTCACATCTCATGCACAGCCCAACTTCATGCGTGCGTTATCTCAAAGCTGCCATCAACCACTTAAGATGCGTTATGAACTTCACTTTCTAATGACGCCAAGGCTCATAAAAATTGACTAATTTACATGTAATTAATTACCTCTGATCCCACAGAAGTCTCCCAAGGCATGTTGTATAAACCCTAGTTGTAGCTAAGCCTCCCAACAGTAGGGACTTCTCTAAATATTGGTGTCAGAGTGGGAACTGCTTTGTGAGAATGGTGTCCCCATGCCCTCACCAAGGACCGTGGACCACGTCCAGTGCCCAGCACTGAGAGACCAGAAATAAAAAGAAACACAGAGATCAGAAAGAGTGAGGTCTGCTTGTATATTGCACACCAGATTCCAGGCCCTGCCATCAGCACCTTGCCGTGGGGCCGCAAATAGATGTTCACACCAATGCTGGGACCCCCGACATCAAAAAAGGTATGATTTTCAAAGACTAAAGACAAAAAAAAAAAAAAAAAAAGCAGGCACTACGTTAGAGTTAGGCTCTCTATAAACCTAATAAAATCGATTTAAGGTTAGGAATCCACAAGTAGCTTTCAAGACCCTGGGGTATCAAAGAGTTCAGAATATTATATTTCTGAAAAGTGTGCAGAAAATGATAAGAGAACTTTAATAGCCACTAGTTAAGACCATGATCTCTTTCCTCTCCTGACTACCTAATTGTGATAGTTTAAGCTCCAATTAAGGAGAAGGTGAGTGGAGTATATATTCAGTTTGGCCTAAGTGGTATATATTTGTTTGGTTTGCTGTCTTTTTCTTTATATATAAGTTATTGTCAGCCAGCCTGGTCTTCAGGAGAGTGTGTAAAGTTCACTGCACTGACACACCTGGGCACAGCCACAGGTATGCTGTGATACAAGACATCTCAGTGCACCAAAACTAGAAACATGTATGAAAGCTGGAAACAGTCAGATGGGAGTCTAGGAAATCCTCACAAACATCAGATGTGTGAGACCGTGAGGAGATAGTGCAGATTCCACAAGCAAGTGGTCCCATCAGAAACAAACCCATCAATGTGACATGTACAATTACAAGCCACCATAGCCTTTTCTTTTCATGACAATTACATAAAATGAGATTTACTACAATTTCTATGTTTGCAAGAATAATTCCAAATGCATATATGTGAATAAAACAGTAGATTTCCCCTAAATTTGACAGCAATGTTTTATTTTGCATTACCGATATTGAGCTATGGGAATTAAAGAGGTTTTTGTGAACTATTATCACAAAGAAAACCAAATTTCAATCAACCATGTCAGTGAAAACACTTTTTATAATCTCTTTATAGAAACTTACATTAAAATGAAAAGTTTATTGGTAGCTATTCTCAAGTAGTCCATATCCAAAAACATCAGGGAATGTGAAGTTTACTATATGGACTTTACATAAATGTATGATATTCATCAGCACATTTAAAGGTGCCTATGTGTGCAGTTTCTTTCTCCAGTATGCATTACTACCACACCAGTTTCTCTTCATTTTTTAGAATAGACCCTCCTCCCTATTTAGGAAGGCTTAGGGACCCCAGACTCAGAACTCACCCTGGCATCAGCCTCGTTGGCAGAGAAAATACCCTTCCTCCTGGCCTCGCAGAACTTCAATTAGTTTCACATCTGAAGGCCACCTTTAGAAACAATATGTAGGTGACTGTAATACAGTTAGTTCACAGGGCGGCTATTTCAAAGTGTCGTAAGCTTTTGAAGGTTTCAATTACGCATTGTGGATTAGACTTTAATCTGCAGACACCGATTTGAAATTCCACTGCCAAAGGCGACACTAGATTGCTGCCGGCTCTATCTCCCTGCAGATTGTGTTTATCAGTCATGGGTACCGTTCAACTTGAAAGGGCAACTGGGACTCAGTAGAGCCAGAGACAAAAAGGTCCTTGGGTAAAAGTGGCCTTTATAAAGCCAAGGAAGGTGTCCTTCTGTTTCGCTCTACATAAACCGAAACCACCTAAACTCTCTGGGGAGAAGAAAACTTGGGTCTCCCTCTGTGGCAAATGAAGTTTACCCTCTTGCTGCTGGATATGGAATATCATCAGTCACTGATAGATGGAAATTGGAGCGTGGCCAGGAAGCTTGCAGTGTTGATTATCGGAATTTTAATCGAAATGCTATCACATATGCACAATAGATGGCTGGAGGGTTTTTTTTTTTCCCTTTTGAAGAACGTTGATTATGGTCCATGCTTTGAGGAAGTTACACCTGAAGACAGAAATATCTTGTCTCACGTGGAGTGTTTTTAATGGCCGTGGAGAGGAAAATGACATCAACATAAGACACTCTTACCATTTAATCAAATTACCTCAAAATTTCACACAGAGCTTAAGTCGGTAACCCTCAAATTCTAGATTATTCAGAAACACTCCCCTTGTCCTTTAGTTGTGGCCCCAAAATGAACACATTTGTTGAAGGAAAGGAGAAAAATCCAGTAGAGAAATAGAAGTTAGGAGTGAGTAGGGAGTAGAATCCAGAGCATACATTCTCAGACGAAGTCTCTCCAGAAAGTGGCTTCCTAATTGTGCATTGCTTTGTGCCTCACCACAAAGGCCCCAAGACCCTGTTCCCAACAAACCCATATGATTCCTGAGACAGTCCAGTGGACAGTTCAGGAGTCACTGAAGCGGCTCTAATTATTTTCTAGTGTTTCTAAATGTATTATGAATCATAGATAATTTTGAAGAATTCAGTTCACAAACGGCACAACCACAAACCAATGGAGAATACATTCATGGTAGAAAGTCCCCAATAAAAATAGCTTTGTTTACCCTTTGTATCTCCTGCAAATTCTACTCCGATGCTGGAGACCCAGAAAAAGGATACGTGGCGCTAGATGGGTAAAACCTCATAATCATGTTTTAATATTTTGAAGGAATTTTAGAGATTAGCTAGCTGGTCTTTAACTCTCTTCAGGTCCTGCATGGTTGAGAGACGTCTCTGAAACAATCCTATAGTTGCCACAGGGCGGGAACCTAAAACCAAATCGCTCCATCTAATCACCGCAGAGTCCTTACTGGTGGTCACATTGCTCCCCCAACTCCATTTGCTCCCAAAGAAAAATAAAACAAATTTCACAGTGGGTAATTCCATTGTAAAACAATCCATGGTTATTTCAGGAGAATTCCCAAGAACTTATAATAGATTTTTAAAAACATAACAGTAGGCAAGATAAAATTAATAGTCCCAGAAGAAAAGCACTGGGAATGCTATCTGGCTTTTATGATTAGGGAGAGTGATAGCAAACCCCTAATAAAAAGGTAAGATATAAGAGAAAGTATACAGCCCCACATACTCACCAAACCTGTTGTGAGCTATATACAGGGGAAACGGAAATAAACGCCTTGAAGCCCAGCTGTCCCCCTTCCTGCTGTTTCCACCTAAACAAAGCTATTTTCCACCAGATCCAGCACGTGCCTGGTAACAGATGGAAATAGGGTGAGCTCACGGACCCTGGGGAGTGAGCCCAGCATTCCAGGCAGAGCACCCTGAATGCATTTGGCCACTCCTGACCCCCAGCCCTGTGCATGGTGAACATAGGCAAGCCAGGAACTCATGAAAGACACCGGACTGCCCCTTGTCAACAGACAAAAAAGCATCAGCTCTAAAACCAGTCTAACCAGAAAGTGTCTTTATTCACCCAAATCATAGCGAGGAATCCCGTTTAACTCTGCAGCTCATAACCCTTCAGCAGGTCTTTCCATCCGAAGGGGACACAGCAGCGCTCTCTTCACATACTGAAGAGAAGCTTTCTTCTCCTGGTCATGTTTGTGCGTCTGACACCACAAGCTAACACTTTGCATCGAATCTTTAAGGATGACAACAGGAGCAACATTTCAGGGAAGGCTCGGTTTGGTGGATGACCTCACGTGGGGCAGTCACTGGGTTTGTCTGAGTGGTTTGGTTTGGGGTTACATCCTTCTCATGGATACTGAGAGTTTGAACGACCTCGGTGCATGCTCAGAGCTGTAACAGAAGTAATCTGTTTGTAACTAAAGGCTGGAAGGCTTTTCTTTCTTAATCATGTATAGCCTACAAGTTATAAATTTAAGTCCTTATTTGAGGGGCACTGATTCACCTCCCCACATGGCTTATATCATGCTAGGTTTAGATATGAAACATGACCTAGTTTCAAAGCCTATTTCTGTCCTGTCTTTATACTACAGTGGAACTGATACTTAACTCCCCTGAGTGTGTTTACTGTTAGAGCTAAATATAATAAAATATAGGGAAAACCACAAATATTGGTTTCTAGATGATAGCCTCTGCCCTTTAGAAAACCAGTTTGGAAATATAAACATGTGCATAAATACCTAAGTGATATTTCTACAACTGAGAGGGTACTGTGTAAAGTGAGAAGACAGAGAAAGAGTGGCCAATTCTGTCTGGATGGGGATGGGAGCAGAGCACTGTGAAACACTAGAAAGGTGACGACGGGTGGGCATGAAAGGGAGGAGAAGCAAAGACTTCACCCAGAGACAGAGGCACCGTCCCTGTAGCAGCAAAGGAACTCATCCCCTCAAGCTGAGGACGCTTTTGCTCTGGGAAACCAGAATTGACTCAGGTGCTGGGATAGTACAGTTCAAGACCCACACCTCACACACAACACACACACACACACATACACACACATACACGCATTACATATACATACACACATATATGCACATACATACACATATAAACACAGCACAGATACATACAGACGTAAATACACATACATGCACATATATGTACACATGACTATACACACACACTATATACATACACACGCCATTATAGGCACATATATGCACACATATGTATGTACGCACCTACGTGCATATGCATAAGCATATATACATACATATATGAACACATCACACACATACTATGTATACATATGTAAATGCTATAAATAGACACATGTGTACATACACATATATACACATACATACAGACACATATATACCTACGAGTACACTCACACACACGCACACACACGCACACACACTCACTGCCTGATCCTCATGGCATTTCTTTCCATTCAAAACCATTCACTGAGCGTGCAATTCCCCCAAGGCTGCAGTCAGGAAAAGGAGAGAGTAAAATTGGCAGATGAGTCATAGAAGAAGTAGGGGGCCGTCGACTAAATAAATATAGCTTAAAAAAATAAAATTATTAGAGTAACACAATATGTTTGGGGGAGTTAGGACATAGTATGTAACCCCCTGGTTTTCTGTTAGCAAAACTCTTAGAAATGCAGTCAGCAGGACAGGTGGGGTGTCACAGCCCTGGCATCCCAGCTGGACCAGCTATTTCTTCTAACAGATAAGGAAAGTATTCGGTAGCGGCAGAACAGTAAGAACTATCGATGGGCAGAAAGCAGGATTGCTTCTCCACACCTTAACCTAGGCAGACACTGCAAATCAATTATGCCACGACTTCCTTGGCTCTCTCCTGTCCTTCTTCAACCGCAGCCCTACCGAGACGACCAGAAAAATGCCGGAGAAAGCCAGAACTGCAGTCTCGTGGACGTGAAGAGACACGTGCCAACAGAAAGCCCTACTTACTTCTAGGTACTCACGGTGACGGACTGAACTGCTGCACTGGGTACTGTGGGTTGCTCACTCAGTTCCCGTGCCCAATCCTTCAGGGAGGAAGCTTAAGGAAGGGGAAAAAAAAAAAACCAAACAAAAAACAAAAAACAAACAAACAAAAAAAAACAGAAATCTTTTGATCCACCTGAAATCGGGGGTTTGGGATTTTGATTCAGAATGACTCACGAGGAGGGAAAGAGGGTTCCCGGCAAGGCCTGCATCAGAGGCTGAGTTCTCAGTGCTACAGGGGAAAGAGGTGGAGCAGATCCTTGGAGGCTAGGGAGTGGGGCCAGCTCAAACAGCTCAGCTTCCTGTAGTGAAGTTGGGGGGTGGGGGGCGGCCCTAGAAGCTCAATCTGAGCGTGTTTCTTCAGCTGCCTCCCAACAATGACTCCACAAATATCTTAATAGCTAAGAAACTTTCTGTTAAAACAGGCCAGACTATTGTTAATTATCAAACCCTGAATAAAAGACCTACCTTAAGCCCCATTTACAGAAGGAGTTAACATCTGTTAAGCTAGTTCTACGGACAAGGGTATTTCAAAAGAAGCTCACGCCCCTCTAGTTTCTGCTCGCTATGCAGAGATGAGTTCTGAATTGACGCATCTACACCCGAGTCTGACTTTCCTGCCCTCACTTTGCTCCCTGGACTCCCACACTCAAGATTTTCTATCCTCATTAAGAGCCCGTGTGTCAGTAATTCAATTTTTCATCTTTGCTTCCACTAGCCTGATCATCTGGGATCACAACTGCAGCATGATCCGATTTCCCCTCCTCCTCCTTTCCCGACCCAACAATTCTTTCTTTGCATAACCTCTTTTCCATGCCCTCCACGGTCCATCTGTTCTGCCCAGGTTTCTCGTCCCTCTATTGCTATCCTGGAACATTCCCCTGCAGGATTCCCTGCTTTCAGGATCATCTAACTCCTAACTCCGTTAGCCTTCCTCTTTACTCGGGCCAGACGTCATGGTCATTTAACACTTCCCACTCTTAACGTTTTGAAACTTCCAACACCTTGAATGTAAGATTTAAACAACTTAGCTCCGTGTCAGGGCTTTCCACAGTTTGCCGGCCAATTATATGCTCAGGATTGCCTTGTATTGTAATCTGACTGCATGGCACAGCACTTGCCCAAGGCCTGGGTTTTGTTCCCAGTACCACAGGGGGGAAAAAACCAACACTGCAATAAGACACATTTTATACCACATTCCCTTATGTTCTGGGTAATTTTTTGTCTACTTAACACAAGCTAAAGTCATCAGAAAGGAGAAAGACTTGAGTGAGGGAAAAAAAAAAAGACTTCATGAGATAGGACGATAGGCAAGCCTGGAGGGCATTTTTTAACTAGTGATTGGTGGAAGGGGCAGCCCCACTGTGGGTGGTGCAATCCCTAGGCTGGCAGTCTTGGGTTCTATAAGAAAGCAGGCCGAGCAAGCCATGGTGAGCAAGTCAGTAAGCAGCCCCCTCTATGGCCTCCGCATCAGCTCCTGCCTCCAGGTTTCTACCCTGTGTGATTTTCTACCATGACTTTCTCCAAGAATGGACTAAAATGCAGAAGTGTAAGCCAAATTAACGCTTCCCTCTCCAACTTGTTTTTGACTATGCTGTTCTCTTTACAGCAATAGTAGCTCCCATGAAGACAAGTATTTTCTGTAATTTTTATAATATTGAGTGGGGAAAATACTAAATTAGGAAAATAATATTTTAGGGTTATTTATTTATTTTTGTTGTTGTTGTTTTTGGTTTTAACCAATATACTATCAGACCTAATTTGGCTTCTAAAGGAGTTATAATGCCGTGTTGGTCACGTGGCAAGCCAGTAAAAAAATGTTCAAATTGGCTAAAACCATCTGGCCACTTTGGGTAAATAGAATTGTAAAACCAAGCAAGAATTTGGCTAGTGTCATCTAAGTAAAATGGTGGGCCATCCAAAATACTCCACATTAACATATGCTAGTGGCATGTGTTAGACTCTGCATCAGAAACGCATTATTCATTTTGACTGTTTCACTAGATGACTCCACAAGCAAAATGACGAATCCTCTTCTCCTGCACCCTCTTGTCCACTCTGTTACCTGCTTGCATCTGCAGAAAGGAAGAGTCCCTTCCGGATATAAAGCATCTTACCCTGTGTCATGGTTTGAATGAGAACCACCTCCCCACCCTGTAGGCTTACAGGTGTGAATTCCTGGTTCCCTTTTGTAGAAATGTTTGGGAAGGATTAGGAGGTGTGTCCCTGGGTGTGGGCTTCAAGGTTTCAAATGTTAACTTCCTCTCTCTCTCTCTCTCTCTCTCTCTCTCTCTCTCTCTCTCTCTCCTTCTCCTCCTCCTCCTCTTGTCTCCTCTCCTATCCTTTTCTTTCCTCTCCTCTCTTCTCTTCTCCTCCCTCCCTCTCTCTCCATCTCTCTTCCTCTCTGCCTCCAGGCTGTTGTCTCAACACGTAAGCTCTCAACTACTGCTCCAACACCACGCCTACCTGTCTGCTGCCATGTTCCCTGACAAGATAGTGATAGACTCTATTGCCCTCTGGAACAGTGGGTCTCGAACTAAATGCTTTATTTTATATCACCTTGGTCATGGTGTTTTGTTAGAGCAATGGAAGGGTAACTAAGACACCCTCGCTCCTCTCTTCCCTCTCTGCCCTGCCACATGCTTCTCTCTGAGGGGCTGTAGCACCTTTGGGTGATGATTCTGAACTTGTGCTTGCTGACAAAGGTCCCAACACTCATACTGTTTACCCTGTGTGTGCTCTAGTCCCTGTCAAGAGTGGAGGTATATTTTAAGGATTTAGATGTTATCTTTTAGTTCCCTTTCCGTCTTGCACTTGTGAAATCCTGAGGAACTCCCACAATCTTACTGTGATCCAGCTCTTCCACAGACGATGGATTTGGGCGTTTCTCTCCACACCCAACACATTCAGATCCCAGAAGATTATAGCAGGTAAATACACCCCTCTTAATTTTAATAAGATATGCCTCTCATTCAGCCTAAAAAAAACATATCTTTTTATATCCACTACAACAATAATTTGGAGACTTCCTATCCTCCTCAGATCCTTATGTATAAAAGCTTAGCCCCCATCCAAAATCAGAGAGTTAATTGGTATTATGCTTTTTTAAATTTAATTTCTTTTATCCTTGCTGGGAATCAAACGCAGACTCTTGGCATGGCTAAGCCGGCTCTCACTAAGCTGCCTGCTCTCCACAGATGTTAACTTGGAAAAGTAAATGACAACTTTCCTATGCTTCGAATCTGTCAGATTTTTCTTCCCTAGAAAATAATTGCCCAAACCATCTTCCAAGCCCATTCTTTCCCTAACGAATAAGCTATCCAACTGTAGCGCTCGGAAAAGACAATCCTTTCCGTTGCTAAAAATCACTGTCCAAAAAAACTTAAAAGGAGGAAAGGGTTTGTTTTATCTTAACACTTGCCGGTCACAGTCCATCACTCAGGGGAATCAGGGTAGGAAATCAGTTAGGAACCTGAAGGTAGGAAGAATTGCTTGTTACTCCACACAACTTTAGCTAAGACTGCTGAAATGAGCTCACAGCCAGGGAGACACAGCAGAAACCATGACGGAATGCGGGTTGCTGTCTCTCTCTCTCCCCCACAAGCTCACACTCAGATAAGCTTTCCTATATACCCAGGACCACCTAACTAGGAATGGCGCCACCCACAGTGGGCTGGACCCTGCTGCATTATTAATAATCAACCCAATCCTTCACAGGCATGCCCACAGGCCAATGTGATCTAGGCAATTCTCAACCCAGTATTTCCACTCAGAAGTCTCTAGGCCAGTGGTTCTCAACCTTCCTGATGCTGTGACCCTTTAATATAGTTCCTGAGGTTGTGGAGATCCCCACCATAAAATTATTTTCATTTCTACTTTATAACTGTAATTTTGCTACTGTTATGGGTTGTATTGTAAATATCTGAAATGCAGGACATCTGTTATGCGACCCCTGTGAAAGGGTCATTCCCACAGGTTGAGAAGTACTAATCTAGGCTAAGTTTGATGGTTAAGCTAACTGGGCCAAAGGGCAACATTAAATCCACATTCAAGAAATCACAGCTCCATTTCTTTATCTGTTTGCTTGCTTTTTTATTTTATTTTTATTTATTTTAATTTTATTTATTTATTTATTTTTACTCAGGAGGTTTTCTCCCCATGTTTAAAGCCCTCTGTGATGCACCAGGCCTGTGCCCAGGTCATATTTTCTCTTTGCCCTACATTTGTTTCCTGTTCTCTTCTACACACCACATTCTCCCACTCTCCTTTCTCGCAAGCCAGAGACTGATGTCTCCTGAGGACATCCTCACGCTAGGGAGCGGGCGTGCTGCATCTTCTTCAAGAAAGCTCCGTCGCCCTTCTCGATGTGGATTTATGGTGTTTACCCCTCTCCGAAAGAGATTTTTGTCTGGTCTTAGCACATTCCCCTTATGTATTCTCCTGGCTCATGTTTCAATTTTCTTCCACCTTGCTGCAGCCTATATTTTCTACTTTTCAAATTTCCTTGGTTTCCCACAAGAGCTTTTAAGCACTTGCTGCTCCCTGCCCCCTGCTCCCCAAGTCCCTTCACACCAGCTCGAGGTAGACTGCATTTAGTGCCCACGTGGCTGATTCTTCCCTCTGACGAGAAGATAAACAGAGCACATTTTCCAAGTTGCCCTCAGCTCCCTTTCTGTTCCTCCTAGGACTGGAATCTGAAATGTGATCCTCGCCCATCGTGCCTCCTCGCCACTGCCTTCCATGGCAAAGTGGCCAGCTGAGCGTTTTCTTGCCAAAGAAACAGGTGCCTGCGCTGGAAATCCCCCACGCTCTTCAATTGCGTACTTTTAAAAGGGCTCAGAGAAGGCTAAAGCTTAGGAGCAAGGGTGTCTAGGGGACACTTCTTAAGTGGAAAACATGTTTGCTTCGTCTTAAAAGCTTGGGTCTCATCCCCACCGGGCTTTCCCAGGTCCCAAGGCTGTGTGATTTTAGCACGGGGTGCAGCTGAACCCTTCCTTCAAAACCCTCTATAAATTTGAATTACTTGGGAGATTATCTGCTTGCTGCCCGAATTATCCAAAACTCCGGGCGGCAAGTGAGGGGGTTCACAACGATCGCATTAAATGCTCAGCAGTATACGAAGAGCTGATTCTTCTATTTGCAGAAAAGGCAAGGAAGAATGCTGGTCTGCCGCTAGGCGTGTGGTCTGCATATGGCAATCTGAAGGCACTGGGAACGCAAGTAAAGGAGATCCCACTTGGGACACAGTCCCTACAAAGATTATAAACACATCTTTGCCCATGCCAGACTCTCCTTCGCAACCAGGCCACAGGAGACATCTCAGTGGAAAAGGTTTTGCCTTAGGCTCTAATAACCCGAATATGTGCAAAGCAATTAGCCTCAGGCTGTGCACTCCAGGGCATACTATTGGTCACCTTGCAACAGGTGTGCCCTTCTGTGCTCTAAAGCAAACTGGCACCACAGGGCCCTGAATTCCCTGCCCCACCCCCGTTCCCCAGAACAATCAACTTCATCTCCTGCCTGAAAACATAATATATTAAACAGCTTTTTTTCCTGCTTACTTACAAAAATTTGGTGACTACTTATCAACACATTTTGTGCTCTTTTTTTCAGCTATAGAAATAAGAATTAAACTGAATGATGACTTGTCCTAGAGTAAAGCAGAACTAGTATCTAATTCTACCTCTGCTGCTACCAGGCATTTGGTTGAGGATAGCCAGATTCCTAGACATCTTTCTGGCACCCACTTCAGGGTTCAAGCTGGTTTCCTTTGGGTTTTACCTCTAAGGATAGACTTTTTCAATCTGAGGTTACAATTCTCCAGATGGTTATAAAATTAAGTTTTATGCTGGAATGGTAAGAGGGCATTCCAAAAAACAAGACTAATGTTCTACAAACTCTCGTTACGGCTGTTTGTATACCTAAGAATTGGTTGTTAATGTGTTCTTTTATTGTGGATAAAAGTGCCTTTTTTTTTTTAATGAAGCTCTGCAAATGAAGAGGACAAAGAGTAGAATAGTTGTTCATGGGCAGGGGATATTAATAGAGACTGATTGTTGATAGACATGATTTCTTTTTAGGTCGACGGAAATGTTCTAAAATTAGGTGGTGGGGGTGGTGGTGATAGTGGTATAAATCAGTAAAATACACTAAAATCCATTAATCATGAATGTAAAACGTGAGAATGTTATGGTATATAAATGAATATAACATACATTTTCAAGCATTCAAAGCTGTTTGAAAATATGACAAAAGGCTGCTCAAGAGAGCCATTGATTTGCTTCAGGCCATCTGAATATTCTCCAAAATTATACCATAAAATTTTAAGGAGAGAAAGTGTAGATAGTTTTCAATCAGAATCTCAAAATGATCCAAGACTTATCATGACATGATTTCATTCCTCTCATCTGACCCTCTAGGTATATATTCTATACCATGCCTATAGTGAATCATACAAGAACAAATATAGGAATACAGGGGTCTTTAATGATGCCCACTGAGCTTTCTTCATTAGCATAGTCAGACCACACATTAGCATAGTAAGGCAGACCAAACAGTAGCATAGTCAGACCACACAGTAACATAGTCAGACCATGTGGTAGCATAGTTGGACCACACAGTATCACAGTCCGACCACACAGTAACATAGTCAGACCATGTGGTATCATAGACTACACAGTAACATAATCAAACCACACAGCAGCATAGTCAGAACACAGTCAGTCCACACAGTAACACATCAGACCACACAGCAGCATAGTCAGACCATGTGGTAGCAGAGTTAGACCACACAGTGGCATAGTCAGACCTCACAGTAATATAGTCAGACCACACAGCAGCATAGTCAGACCATGTGGTAGCAGAGTCAGACCACACAGTAGCATAGTCAGAACACACAGTAACACAGTCAGTCCACACAATAACATAGTCAGACCATACCATGGTCCTGTCTCTAACTTTTTTTTAAATTAAACCACTGCTTGGCCCATTAGCTCTAGCTTCTTATTGGCTAACTATTATGTATTTATTTAACCAATTCCTATTAATCTGTGTATCACCATGTGGCTTTGGCTTACCGGCAAGATTCCACCTAGAGTCTGTCTCTGGCAGGGCTACATGACTCTGTCCTTCCTCCTCCCAGCATTCAGTTTAGTTTTCCCTGTCTACCTCTATTCTTCTGCCCTATCAGGCCAAGCTAGTTTTCTTTATTAATTAACCAATCGTATTCACAGCATACAAAGGGGAATCCCACATCACCTCCCCTTTTCTGTTTAAATAAAAAGGAAGGTTTTAACTTTAACATAGTAAAATTACATATAACAGTTATCAAGCAAGAATTACAGTTATATCTATTTTATCTTTTATCATAACTAAAAAAGAACTCTTTATGTTTCCCTCAGTGGTTGAACTACTTTACATTTAACTAACAGCAAATAAAAGGACCCATATAAATTTAAGGACCTTTTTAATCAAGTGGCTTCTCCCTATCGCTAAAATCCTGTGATTCTAAAATCTGAAAGTTTATTTTATTTTCCAAAAATTAGAATAATAAATAAAATTTTCCTTCCAGAGCATTACAAAACTCTATTTATTCAGTAGTGTGCATGGATTGGACCAAATATATCAAATTTTAAGAAGAAAATCAGTGTGCAAATTTGAAGTTTCATCAATGGCATCTTCATTGCTGAGTGTATCTCATATTGCATATTATATTTACCCACCTTTGTCAATATTCATGGGGCTTTAAGTCCTATGTACATAATGGAATTCGTAGTGCCACCAATGTTTTTCTGATATTGGTGATCCACAATTCCAAAAGAGGGCCTAGAGAGATGGGTTCAGTGAGCACAGTGCTTGCTAAGCAAGCATGAGGACCCAACTTCAGATGTCTAGCCGCCATGAATCTGTAATCTGAGAACTGAGGGCAGAGATAGGCACATTCAAGAGGCTCACTAGCCATCCAGGATAGCCAATAACAAGCTCCAGGTCCATCAAGAGACCTTGTCTCAAAAACTAAGGTAGAGAGTTAGAGTGGGAGATACCCAGCATTGACCTCTGACTTCCACGTCACATACGTAGTCAAGTGCACCCCAAAACAAATACGTACACATACAAACATGCATGCATGCATATGATACACAGAAACACACAGACGTGCACAAACAAAAAAAAACATAATTCCAAGGTGGGCTCAGCATGATGGTATATTCCCATAATCCTGACACTCCAGAGGCAATACCAGGAGGATTGCTGTGAATTCCTGGCCTGCTAGGGTTACATAATGAGTTTCAACAACAACAGCAATAATAATCAATGATAATAAAATTCTAAGGAAAGTAGAGCTTACTTACATACCCTTCATGACCATTTCATTGGTATGTAAACCCATTAGAATCGAAGATAACGAAGAACAGAGAATAGAAGTGTTTACAAGAGCTGGCAAAAGAGAGAAGGGGAGAGAACTGTAAATGGTCACAGGAGTGGGTAGGAGGCATGACTCAGATGTTTCAAAGTGCAATAAGAAAAGTGCAGCTGATAATAATTAATTGGACACTTCAGAGAGAATTTTGAGTTTTCCCACCACAGTGTTTGAGGTGATGGATACGCCAATCACCATGAACAGATTATTGCACTTTGTATATAGTATCAAAATACTATGTTTTATCTCAAAATCATGTACAATTAAAAGTGAAAGGGGATGGCAAGATGGTTCAGCATGTTCAGGTGTCTGCCCTTAAGCCTGGTGATGTGAGTTCAGTCTTGAGGACTTTCAGGGTGAAGTGACAAAATCGAGTACAGTGAGTTTTCCCCTAATCTCCACATGTACACAATGGCATATATACAGATACATAAATGAATAAATAAATGGATAAATAAATAAATAAATAAATAAATACTTGTTGGAAAGATGAAAGTATGTATGATAGCAAAAAGAGACACAAAGATTCTGTCTGTCTTATAGAAGCATGGAGAATGGGTATTTTTAAACAGGGTGGCAACTTGGAGATAGGAAAAAAAAATTCTGAGTAAGAAGAATGTTTATACAAGAGACTGTATTGGGTTCTTCCGTGAGGGCAACAAACTATCAGTCAGCTACATTCAGGCATTCCTTCATGGCAAGGGACGTGTCTAGTTTATCTGGAAGCATCCGGTAAGTATTTCATGATCGTTAAATTGCAGTGTAATTTTCCATTGCAAAATTGTTGGCAAAAAGCAAATGACTACCACCTAATCAGACATTCACAGCAAATTCTTTCAAGCCATTCTAGTAGTGAGAACCTTTTACATGAGATTTTTATGAATTTCAAGGTTATATTATTGATTGAAAAAGCAAAGTGTAGAATACTCTCATTTGAGTAATAAGGAAATGATAGAGTGACATCTTGACTATGATCACCGGTTACAAATTTCTCTTCTCAAGTCTCTTTGGGTGCTTTCAACACCTCTGTGTTCTAATGCCCATTGCTTTTTCTAAGGTTTGGGAGGTTTTTGGTATAATTTCACTGAATAGATTCTCTGTGCATTTAGTTTTGTTTTAACTCCTCTTTCTGTTTCATGAATTCTTGGCTCTGATCTCCTCTACATAGCCCAGGGCTCTTGGAAGATTTGGTCATATTCTCTCTCTCTCTCTCTCTCTCTCTCTCTCTCCCCTCCCCTGTCTCTGAGGCATTGAAATGTTTGTCCTCTACCTCTGAATTCTTTCATTCTTTCTTCTGATTCATGTTGTGTGAAATTTTGAATTTTTTCCAGCTATTCTCATTTAATAATCAAGTTTAAGGCATTGAGCAGTTGTAAGAATGCGGGGATGTCTTCACAGCTTGTTTTCTCATAGTTTTGGTGTTTATTGCGTTCCGTGCATTGAGAATGGGTATTTCCTCCAGTTTTTTTTTTCTCACTTTTTTTTCATGTTGCTTGTGAGTCTTCCAGGTAAGTTATCTTTACTGTGATTTATTCCCTCTGCCACTATTTAGAAGAAAACCCCAACTGTAGTAACAGAAACAATGTTTTCACAGAAATCCTGGTGCTCACAGTGAAGTAAAATATACTTGCATACCTCACTTGCATCTCTAATAATTTTCATAGACCCAGTTTCTAGGGCTACTTTGCTATTGGTTGTCCTCTCACATATATCCATGGTGTTTGTGTGTTTGTTTGTCTGTCTGTCTGTGCCAGTGCCCCACAGTTCTTGCCTGGGAACAACTGCATCCATCTGTAGACTGTGCCAAGTTCAGCACACGTCTTATGACCCTGTATTGCTGCTCACCTAGGCAATGGCAAGAGTGGTGCCCTTCCTATATTCCTAGTCACTCCAGGATGAATGCAAAGATGTCCAATCTTTGGGCCCCATGTAGACCTTTATCACATCCTCTGTGGCCAGCCTTGCCTAACCATCCCTCTCTACCCATGATGCTCCTGGGCTCAACTTGCTACTCCATAGCCTTTTTAGTCACTCACGTTTCAACCTCTCAGGCTCACACTCCTACAGTGTCCATGCTAGGGATGGTACAGCACACCCCTGACAACTGCCACTGACCTGGGGTCTCCATCAGATAGCTAAGGATCAGTTAGCAACTGCTCTTAGCTCTGTCTTATGTTGGAGGATGTGGGACTCTATCCTCAGCCTGTTTGTTTTCTGTGCATACTTTTTCCTCCATCCTTTCCTGCTCTCTTGCAACCCCCTTTATATGCTTCTGCATTTCTTCCCCTCTTCCTTAGTAATAGAACCTAATCTTCTGTATCATAATTCTTTCCCTTCACCGAGTCACATAGAGATCGATTCTAACTCACCTTCTTACCTGAGCACATTTCACCACACTTCTTGACACAACTTGGTCCACAGAATTCTGTCTTCTGGCACATTGCTTTTGCAACAGATTAGGTCAAGCTTAAAAGCATCACGTTTTCCCATAAGCCTCCTGCTCCTTCCAGTTCAAGGTGGGGTCCTTCTTTGTTATCGAGCAGTTCTTTCTAATTCTCATGCTAGAGGCTGCGTGGCTGTACCAATTTCATCTCCAGCCTACACATTTCCTCTATCTGCATTGCTGTTAGTACATCCCTGCATTGCTGATCTCCATCCCTGCACTGCTGATCTTTATCCCTGCATTGCTGATCTCCATCCCTGCATTGCTGAGCTCTATTCCTGAATTGCTGATCTCTGTCCCTGCATTGCTGAGCTCTATTCCTGAACTGCTGATCTCTGTCCCTGCATTGCTGATATCCATCCCTGAATTGCTGATCTCCATCCCTGCATTGCTGATCTCAGTCCTTGAATTGTTGATCTCTATCCCTGCATTGCTGATCTCCATCTTTGCATTGCTGATCTCCATCCCTGCATTGCTGATCTCAGTCCTTGAATTGTTGATCTCTATCCCTGCATTGCTGATCTCCGTCTTTGCATTGCTGATATCCATCCCTGAATTGCTGATCTCCATCCCTGCATTGCTGATCTCCGTCCTTGAATTGTTGATCTCTATCCCTGCATTGCTGATCTCCATCTTTGCATTGCTGATCTTCGTCTCTGCATTGCTGATATCCATCCCTGCATTGCTGACTGATCTGTCCTTGCATTGCTGATCTCTGTTCCTGCATTGCTGGTCTCCATCCCTGCATTGCTGATCTCTGTCTTTGCATTGCTGATCTCCGTCCTTGCATTGCTAATCTTCACCTCGAAGCTGCCACATTTCAATTATGCAACCATCATACCTCTCATGGTCCTTCATCTCTCTTTTTCCACTGAATTGTTTATTTCACAGATACTACATTATTTTCTCTTTAGTCTATAAGCTTCCCACCCTCATCCCCATTTCACACATTCAAAATATGAGTTTTACTACAAGATTCGTTTCCTCCTTTGATTTCCTTCTTTTGATATCTTTTGCCATAAACAAAACCATTTCTGGATCTTTATATATCATTTTACGATTTACCATTTCCTTAACAGCAATACAACCATACTTCTCTGAAAGTGATATAATAGATTATACATCTCAAGAGTATTTTTTTTTTCTGAGACAGTGCTGGAATTCACTCTATAGACCAGGCTGGCCTTGAACTCAGAGATCAACCTTCTTCTGCCTCCTGAGTACTGGGGTTAAAGGTCTGTGTCCCCACCTCCCAGCTTCAAGAGTATTCTTTAAAACACAGGAGGGGAAGAAAACAAAACAAAAACAAGACAGTGGTGTAAAGCAAGCCTCTGAGTGAAGTTCAGCTATAAAAGCGGTCTTGTATCAGAAAGCCTATAGAAACTTTTTTTTTTTTTTACTTTTTCACTTATAAAATTAGATGGGAGTGATTTGTTGGTTTTCTGTGGTGGTTGTTTAAGAGAATGAAAACCTGAGACTCAACGATGCCCAATAACTGTCCCCCTTTCGGCTTTGTACTGCCATCGGCTCCCCACAAATCTTGTAATTCTCATCCTGTCTTTCACCAATTCGTTTATAATTGCTTTATAAGTCTTAACATCCATCACCTGCATTTATGTTGAATAAATTTATTCCATCATGTTAATTATATTGAGTTGATAGAAAAAAAACTACTAAATGTACACCCTTTGGTTTACAATATTTTTGTTTGTTTTTCAAGACAGGGTTTTTGGCATACAATATTTTTGTATTACCTTTTTGTTTTTGTTTTGTTTTGTTTTTTTGGTTTTTTTTTTTGGTAGACTGAGAGAGTTCCCCTTGTAAACTGGGCATGGTAGTGCATACTATAATGCCAACAACTAGCCATGAGAAATATAAGTTCTAGCTAGCCATAGTTGGACCTTGTCTGGGGAGGGGTGGGGGAAGAGATGGGGGAGAAAGAGAGAGAAGATATCTTTTCAATTTAGGAACTCTAGGCTCTAATCTCAGAGGCAATCCAGTTTTTTTGAACAATGAAAGCTTTGTGCTTCCTTACACATTAGAGAGCAGCCTCGTATCCATTCACACCGGTTGTTATGGTGATTGCGTATGAGTACCACAGACGCATTCTTGCCTAAGTTCTATTTTTGTACAACTGTTCTGAGACTGCAGACATTTGTCTCATTTAGCAGTTACAATATTTAAGCATCAAGATGCTTTTAAAATAGCAGATAAGCCAGCCATGATGACATATTTTAAGCCAGGAATCGTATTACAAAAGACTAAGATTTCACATATTTCAATAATGTCTTCATAGTACCGTATCCAAATCCAAAAATAAAAAAAAAAAAATCCAACCTGGCTCTAAGCAAAATCAGATGGAGGAAAATGTGGATTCGTCTAATGATAAATGAAAAGAAAAAAAAGTTTGCACTTTTATTGCTGCTCCATAAATTATGACAGAGAGGGTATGAGAAGCTGGGCGTGTGTTGCATTCTTGCGATCCAAGTATTCAAGAGTCAAGAGGCTGAGGCAGAAGGACGGTGATTTCAAGGTGAACCCGGGCTACATAACCAGATTCTGTCTCAAGAAAAGTCACGGATCTAAGGAGGTGGAGGAAAGATAAGAGAAGATAAGGGAGATATATATGATTAGAGTACTTTATATGCATGTATATAATTGTCAAAATTCATGTACAGTATATGCTAATACAAGTTTCTAGGTTTTTTGTTTGTTTCCTGAAACAGGTTCTCACTCTGTAGCCCAGGCTGGCCTGAAATTCTTCCGCAACTTGAATCAATCAATCTATCGTCTCCTCCTCCCAAGTGCTGGGATTATAGGCATAAACAACCTAATCCAGAAAAAAAAAAAAAAGAAGGAAGAAAAGAAGAAACATTCCTCATATTTATAAAAGAAAAAAAAAAAAACACTGGATTCTGCCTCTTTTTATTTTCAAGTCTATGCAGCTTACAAACCAATTTAAATGACCCAATTGAGGCAGTTAATGTTTTATACCTTTATCCTGATTAAAATAAAGCTTCTTTTTGCTTTGCTTTGATTACATTGGTTTCTTTACTGCCTAACAGAACACTCTGCATCTTTCATATTCTTGATTTTTCATATTCCTCAATTCATATTCCTAATTGAAACTAGTTTGTCTTTTATAATTTGTGTGGATCTAGACATAATCCATCTTTTATAATGTTTTCTGTGTGTGATATGAGTGTGTGTACATATGTGCATATGTGTGTGTGGATAAGCGTATACATGTAAGCACGAACGTGTGGAGGTCGGAAATTGATGTTGAATATATCTTCCTCTTTTTCCACCTTAGTTCTTTTGAGACAATGCCTCTTTTACTGTACCTGAAACTTGATGGTCAGGCTAGACTGTGTGACCAGGAACCCCCAGCGATCCTCCTGTGTCTTCACCCCTACAGGTACGCACCACTGCTCCCAGAGTGTTATGTAGATGCTGGATCTCCAGACTTAGGTCCTCATGTTTGCGCGGCAACACTTTATTGGTGGAGCCATCTTCCTGGTCCCCATCACCCTTTTAGGAACACATTTGACTTTGATTTGGAAAGGATTTGGTGCACAGAGTTTTCTGCCCTTGAACAGATTTCTCACGTCAAGGAACACGTGACAGAAAAAGAGATCTGTAAACTCGTGAGATAGATGCCCAGGCCAGAGAAAGTTCAAGGTAGGAAGTGTTCAATAGTGCTGGAATGGCAACGAGATGGGGGCTGAGTGTACCGAGCTTTAGAAAGGCTAGAAAGTGACACCCGTCTCCTGAAAGAGACTGCACAGGGCAAAAACTGTCACAGCTTTGTTTAAAGCTCCGGTATGTGGGCAATCCAACAAAGGGATTTAGGTTGGGGCTTCTTGTTTTTAAAAAACAGGGCCTTTCTGTGTATCCAAGGCTGGCTTCGAACTGAACGACCTCCTGCCTCCGCTTCCCAAGTGCTAGGGTTACAGGTATACACCACCAGCATAGCTTACTATAGTAGTTGAAAACATTGATGTTTTGCCATTGGATCTATGTGTTACAGAGGTTCCTAAAGACAAAATAATACAATATCTCAGATTTATCACACGAATGTCTTATTATGAATCCTTCATATGACATTAAAAAGGAATTATTCTCCTAAAGTGAAGACAGAATTGTTAGTTGGGTGACAGCTATGAATAATTCAGTAGAAGCGAGGCATTTCAATGCTTAGCTTACCAATGACACATTCCCAAAGGCGGGAGAAATGTGTCTGTTGTCTGTAAGATTTCTTGGGTTCCACTGGAGAAAACCCACATGCCAGACAGAATGAGCATTTCGCACTTTATTCCTAAATCATGACAAGAATTCAGCGACAACTTATTAAATAATTTGCATTCACTAGCTGAATATAGACATACTATGATCTAAGAAAAACAATTTTCTTTGCAATTAAACGCAATATAGGTGCTGACAGCAAGATTACACAACACAATCAAGCCCGGGAATTGAGTTAGTTAATACTAATCTTTCAATATTTTCAATTATGTCCTACACAAACAGGTTCAGTATTGTGTAAAAACAATCTAAAGACTTGAGTTTTTTTTTCTCCCCAAACCGATGACTCTATCCTGACAATGTTTCTAATTCTGAGTGTCTCCTGTAAAGTGTAACTGCCTACTGGAAATCTATAAATTATACCTAGGAACTCTAGAAAGAAAACCTGATCATCAGAGTGAGGTCAAGCATGCGTGTTAACACTGGCCTGTCAGCACACTGGGGTTTCTGCTAACCTAGTTCTATCTTCTTGTCCCAGTTCTCAATATCGTGAAGATTTTGTTTTAGAGTATTCTTCATTATCCAGCTTATAATATTAAGCTAAACGTGGCTCTCAGTGCCTGCAGTTATTAGCCATATGCAGCCTTTGCTCATTCATCTACGGTTTACCTGTCCCCGAGGTCCAAATCAGTCAGCCAACCTTGAGCAACTCTGATCCTATTTTCCGATGACTCTCATTGGAATAATGAAGGCAGCTGTTGGCATTCAGTTGGAAGCACTTGCCTTATGCATATAAATCAGGTTTCCTTAACTTACATCTCTTCCTTTCATTATCTGTATTCATTTAGCAGCTGATGAAACTGCCTAGCATCTAAATAATTGGGCTTTTTTTTTCTCTGTAGAATTGTAAAATCAGCATACATCAGCTGAGAATTAAGGACAGCGGTAATGAACGTCCTGAGGCAAACTCATTGAATCACTAACATTTCTTACACATTTGAAGGTCAGGTAGAAACCGGCGTGGATAGATAATTTGGATGAAATGTGTAAGAATTTGAAACTGGTGTAAATGAGGCTAATGCTAACTACATGGTATAAATAGGAGCATTAGCCACAGACAAAGGATGAATGCTCAACCTGAAAACCATCCAAGAGAAATGAGAGGCAGACTGCTCCCTTGAGATGTTTCAGTGTCTGTGGGGCAGCTGGTAGAAAAAAATCACGGTGAGATGCATCATGACTATGGGACACAGAGGTAGGGGGAGGGTCTTGGTAGAGTCAGGGGTGGTGGGAGTATTGTACAAATTGCAAAGACTTAGTAGTCAGAATGGGAAAAGCAGTAAAGCTAGGCATGAGGTGAAGGCCTGTAATTCCAGCATTGGGGAGTCTGAGACAGGAGGATTGTGGGATTGAGGCCAGTCTGGGCTGCAGAGCAAAATTCTAACTCAGAAAAAAAATATTGAAGAAGAGGAATGGGTCCTCTGAGAAGGCACAGAATGGGCTACAGAAAATGCTGATGCCTGTATTTTGTGCTGTAGTGAAATATAGGGCTTTTTGTGTTAGGTTAATTTCTACTGTATCTTATGGACTGAGCAAAGTTGACATTCTTGCAATGTCAAAGTTTTCTCCAAACGCTTAGGCATTGGTAAATTGAAAAAGTTTGCAAAACAAACACACAGAAAAAAATATTAATTTAGCAATGATTTGCAGACTTATTCATCACTTAACATATTCCGTGTGTAACTATGGGCTATAATTACTGGTTCTATATTTAAATTCTCATCAAGTATGAAATAATTATACTCAACACAAATATCCACTTCAAAGAAATGATTCACAGTTGCAACGTTTTTCCCTTCTTTTTATTAATTCTTTGTGTCTTTCACAGCAGGCATTTCCATCTTATTCATCTCCCCATCCCTTCAAATCCACCCTCTGCCCTTGCAACCTCCCCCTCCCAATGCAAGAAAAATAAAACAAAATCTAAAAGAAAAAAAGGAAAAGGGAAAAAAAATCAATCTCATCGGGGAAGCTGTGGTGTAACCCAGTGAGTCACACAGTAAATCCTCTTATCCACACACATCTTTGCTGACGAGTGTGTGTTGCCAAGAGTCTGGTTCGAGGCCTGGTTTCTGCTACACTATTGATGCCAGGCCTTCACTAGGACTCCTCTTGACTATCCTGCTGTTACCCTATGTTGTGAAAATCCTGCAGTTTGGGGTCTGCAGGATCAGTAGTCCCTTCATGCACTACAGCAGATTATAGATGGGATGGATGTTGGGGTGGGCCAACATATAACCCTGGTTCTTGGCCTGGGGTTCTTGGTCAGCCTGCCAGTCCTTTGTCCTCACCACCAGGGTGAGCTCTCCTGCGTTGCCCTAGTGAGTTCACCCCTTGCAGCCAGGAGCAAGGGGGCAGGGCCAGTTCTCCATCTTTTGTGTCCTCAGGGGTGAGTCTCCCACACCTGCCCCTCCAGGGCCAGCTTTATTATGTTACCAGGCAGGTGTACGGGCCACTCTCCTGAGTGCTGCAGCTGATGGGGACAGGCTAGCTCTCCTGCTCTTAGGACCTCAGGGCCGGCTCTCCCACCTGCCTCAGCCTCAGGTGTTAATGAACACGGGAAGAGCAGACCTCTCTCCCCTGCCCTTGCCACCACATGACAGATGGGTAATAGCGACGGCTCTCTCATGCTCACAACTTCTGGACTGGCTCCTCCATACCTCCCCCAATGGAGTTGGCTCTATTGTGCTGCCCACACGAGGGACAGGACCTGCTCTCCCAAGAGAGTTACCACTTTGAACATCAGTAAAATTTAACTTCAAATTTCCACTAAAAGTGCTCCATATGTTCAAGTTCCCGAACACTAATAACTACCACAGAACCCATGGTGCTCCACTCCTGGGCTACAGTCAGGTCTTGTTAAGCTGTCCAGGCCTTGAACTTGCTCTGAAAACCCAATGTTCTTGACTAAGACCTAACTAATCAATATTTGTTTACAATATAACTTTAGGATATTGTAATTTGCAGGGAAACAGATTACAGCGATCTTTTAGTTTAAACCTCTTCACGGCATGAGTGAGACAGAAATGCACACTGGTTTCCTATACACCAGTACAAACGAAAGTTCGAGGTGGGAACAGAATCCAGATGTCATAATGCTTGATTTCTTCCTTCCTGCCGTGTCACATTGAACTGATAATAATCATAATTTTAAAAATAAATGAACACAGGCTGGAGAAATGGGTCAATGGTTAAGAGCACTGGCCGCTCTTCCAGAAGGCTTGGGTTCGATTCTCAGCACCCACATTCTCAGCTCACAACCATCTGTAACTGCAGTTCAAGAGGATCCAGTGCCCTCTTCTTGCCTCAACAGGAACCAGAGTCTCAGGTGATGCCCAGACACACAGGCAGGTAAAACACCCACACATATAACGTAACATAAATAAATCTAAGAAAATAATTGAGCACTAAAATGTTGAAAGAAATGCTCGGGTGGTGATATGGTATTCCATTCTTCTGTTCAGTTTTATTCTCTTCAATGTTAGCAGAACATAATCAGAGAACTGAGGAGAGAATCAGGAAACTTACTAGTCTGATTGTAGTATGCTGGCCAAGGCTGGGACTTTGTTGAATACACGTTACATTTGAAAGAAACGATTGTTCTAGGAGCTGAGGAAATGGCTCAAACTATAAAGTATTTGCTGACCAAACATGAGCACCTTAGTTTAGGCTCCCAGCACCCATGTGAAAGGTACCATAACCATATATATCTGAAATCCTAGAATGGGGGAGTCAGGGACAGGAGGATCCCTGGGGCCTGCAGGCCAGCTAGTCTAGCCAGACCAAGGAGCTCCAGGTTCAGCAAGAGACTGTGTCTCAAAATTAACGTGGACCATGATTGAGGACGACACCTAACACAACCTCTGGCATTCACATGCATGTGAACACATATGAACATACACACACATCTTACAGCACATGCAAACAAAATGGGAAATGCTTTCTCAAGACCAAGCAGAAAATTTAGGATCAGTTTTGTGTTATTGTAAGAGGTTTAAGGCAGTAGTTCCTCAGGGCCACACTTTATTCTCCTAGAGAAAGGAAGTGACCAAGTCAAAGATTGCACTATCGGGGGCCGCTCTGCTTCTCTTTTCACGGGGGTTCCTTTTTCCTGGCCTGAGAATCGGAAACAGTGTGCAAAAAGGGAGAGACCTTGGAACACTCAGTCCAAAATGGGCTGTCTCCATCAAATCCTTCTCTTCAGGGGTCAGAGAATGCTTCAGAAGAAGAAGTAGAAAGATTTTAAAAGCCAGAGGGGATGGAGAACCACAAGGACACAAGGTCTTCTAGACACGTCAGTGCTAATGGAGCATGCGCCAGGCCCACCTGGGCCTAAACCAGATGTGTTGACATGGGAAGTAGACACAAGCACACATCCCTAACCCAGAACCTAGCTCCAGTTGATAACCACTTGCAAATGAAAAACTACTTTTCTCCAACCCAGTCTCCCTGGGTATCCAAACTACTCCTAAGGACAGACTCCATGCCCAGCAGTAGATGGCCAACACACAATGGGGGTTCATTGTCTCATAATGCATTGTCTGAACATTTTACCCCTAATAGATCATTCACATATATATATTATGGTTTCCGGAGTTGTGTTTTTACGGGTTTCTGTGGATATGAATGTGTCTCTACTCTGTGTGTTTTCTTGTGCTTTTTCCTTTTCTCTTTTTTTTCTGTTTGTTTGTCTGTTTTGTCCTATTCCAGTCTGTTTTTCTTTTATTGCATTTTTCATGCCTGTTTGTTTTCTAATGAGGATTTGGGTGGATAGGAAATAGGAGGATCTGGGAGAATTTGGAAGAGGGGGAGACAATAATGCAAATATATTGATTGAGAAAATCTATTTTTGAAAAAAAATTAAAATTAAGTTAAAAGAAAGAATCATTTGCACTCCGGGCCTAATTATTTGCATAGTGACTGCCATGGTTTCCAGACCTTATATTATGGTGGCCAATGGAATAAACCTGTTTTGTTCCTTTAAATTGATAGCCCTTTAAATTTTATTTTAAAAACCAAAATTATAAACAATCTTGTGTGATACTCCAAAAAAATTTAGACTTTGAAATGAAGAACTTTTATCTTACATATACCTATAAAATGGTTTAGAAATTATAGCTGCTTTGATATGATTAAATATATATTTACTTCACTACTTAAGTTTTGACAAAGATAAAAATATAAGCAATATTTAGTTTACCTAAGAATTACTTCCATATGAATATAAATGCATTTTTCAAAGACTGTTCCGTAGAGAAATATAAAAATAATAAAAGGTGCTATTTTTCATAGAAAATGGCTGTATCATTTCAAATAGATGCAATATTTAGGGGCTCATAACTCTATATACCAGAAACAATTGGAGAAGCTAGAGTGCAAAGGTCAGATATTTATTCTCTTTATAAAACAATCCAAATTATTCTTTCATTTGGTTTTGGTTTTACAAGACAGGGTCTCACTATATAGCCATGGCTGTCCTGGAACTCACTATGTAGACCAGGCTGTACTGGAACTCACAGAGATCTACCCACCTCTGCCCCCCAAGTGCTGGGACTAAAGGCATGCACTCCCACACTCAGTATTCAAATTATTTTGGATTATATTTTTTCTCCCTATCAATGTTAGTGTCTTTTCATTCCTCTTTTAAAAAATTCTTTAGAGCACCAATTTCTTTTGCCATGGTTTGGATCAGGTTTCCATTTTCCCTCACAGATTGAGAAAGAGCAAATAGGTAACACATATCTATACATGTGTGTGTGTGTGTGTGTGTGATATGTTCATGTGTGTCTCCAGCCAAAGCTACACAATGAGACTCCAACTCAAATAAAAATTAATAACAAATAAGTAAAAAATATATTTCTACTGTAATTAGCCATGCTATCAAAGGTTCAGGACAGCCACTCAAATTACACACTGAAGTGTTGACAAATGCCTCTCCTGGTTCTTTATTTTTGAGTGCACCTAATGAGGGTGAATTAACCTTATTACCCATCCCGTTTTCCCTTTATTGGATGAGACACAGTTGGTGGAGGGACATGAAGATAACAGGGCTTTATTCCTCTCACACAAAAATTCGGAGGTAATATTACCTAATGCCACTCAGATTGTCCAGAACTGAGCTATTGGGCCATCCTCAGCTGCTGGGAATGCTAAGGAACACAGCCTTGGTTTGGGGCAGCTGTGTGTATTAGTAATCAAATCAGTTGTGTCTTGGTTAATCTCAGCTCGATCCTCACCCCAGCTAACATCATACATTGATTTCAGCTACTCAATTATACAGCATGCAAAGGAAAACTGAAGTTGCGGGGGAGGGACAGTAAAGGAGAAAAGAATCAAGTCTTTCAACACAGGTGATGTAGACTTTATAAGAAAGAACATGAGAAGTGAAGAAAAGGATAACACAAACAGGTTTTGCTCTAGGAAAGTTTCTTACCTATCAAATACACAGATCTGATCTTTATTCTTTGTTTCTTTTTGAGTGACTCTGTGGATTCTCACAATACTACGAAGTGTCACATTTAAGAGGGCCCTGTCACAAGCTCAGCTTTGTTCAGGAATTCTAAAATGCAGCCAGCTCATTATCATGCCAAAACATTTCAAGGTGCTTCACAAAAAAAATGTACAATTACTTACCAACTGTAACGCAATCTGTAGCCCGAGATAAGAATTGCGAGCAGAAGGAAACGAGTGAGTCACTACAGCTATTGGCTTCTATTTTTGATAAGGTCGTAAGGGGATTGCCTGCCTCCAGTCTAACCGCTTCCTATGTGGACATACACAAAGAATGTAGGTGTGGCCCAGCATACACAAGACACTATTTTCACATGTTTGCCTAACATCTTGCGTGCACTCTTAAACCGTTCCTCCACCGCATCTGTTCTTTTAAAATCATAGAACAATTTAAATAAGAAAACATAATTCTATTTTTGCTAAAATTCATTCCCAAGTTGGCATCATCTAAACTCCTGTCTATGTGCATCTTATGAAGCATGAGTTACATATCTTTAAATGAATATCCCCCCCAACCCCCTCCCACACTTGTGCCTCTTTTTTTTTTTTTTTTTTTTGCAGTGCTAGAAATCGAAGTTAGGATTTCCTGGTGCATGATAGGCAAGTACTCTACCCCTGAGCTATATCCTCAGACCCTCTTTCAATATTTACATGGGTTTTCCCCTGCCCAGGGGCCCAGAATACTCAGTCATATAACTTCTAGTCTCATTCGTTTTCTAGGCTTTGTGTAGTAGTTAAAGGGAAAAAAATTTCAGAAATGAAGTCTGGTGAGACCTAAAGCAGCTATTATGATCTCTATCTTGATAGACCCCAGTATTTCTTTAGACCTACCAGTTTGCTCTTCTCAGCATTTGTACACTTTGACTTGATGCTTTATGCCTTCCGGGAACACACATAAAGCCAAGGAATGTTTTGAAAAGACGGCAGAATGATATTCCATTTGGAATTTCTAATGGAAATATAATGTACTAAGTTTAATTTCTAACTATGGGTCTCTAGAAGCACCAAGCAAATGAGGTTAATAGGAAGGTTAACAGGATGTGTACTATTGAATGGAGTGTGTGTGTGTGTGTGTGTGTGTGTGAGAGAGAGAGAGAGAGAGAGAGAGAGAGAGAGAGAGAGAGCATGTGTGAGTGTGTATGTATGTTGTCTCAGTCTTTAGAGACAGGATCTCTCTATGTAGCTGTGGCTGGCCTGAAACTTTCCATGTAGACCAGGCTAGACTTAAAATTGTAGCAACCTCCTGCCTCTGCCTCCTGAGAGCTTAGATTACAGTGTGTGCCACAGTGCCACCATGTCAGCTCATAATGGTGACACTATCAATTGTTCACTCTGCATTAACACTATTACATGGACGGCTAATTGAATCTTCACTGCCACCTACAAGACAGAATTTTTCGTCCCCTCAGTTTTAAAAGTAAGGTGACTGGATCCCAAGGAGATGAAGAATTGCTCCATGTCACACAGGAAGGTTGAAGCTGATATGATATACCAATATAGGCAGTTGTATTCAAGAACCCAAGCTCTCATGCACCATACCAACCCATCTTCATCCTTAGTTCATGACCTAATTCATGGTTACAGAAAGGTACTTCTACCCCCAGAACTGAAGATACAAGAGAACCATGTGTAAATTCTGCACCTCTAGCTGAGTGGCATTTGTATTGCTTCTTTTTTTCTTTTTCTCATGTCTATCTTCTCCTCACATCTGTATGCAGACCCTCTCTTCTAAATGAAATCTTTTTGTTTACAAATGGACACCAGACTTGAACTACTAGATCCTGTCTGGGATAAATTAAAGAGGTCAAGGTTCTGGCTTTAGCCTGGCTAACTCTTTGAACACAGAATGTATAAATAAATGTAGAAGCTGATGGTAGCAGCCCTTTTCCATCACATGGTCCAAGTGCTAGAGAGTGTCGGTCTGCAGAGAAAAGAAAAGCAGACAGCAAACATTCCCAGAAAAGCGAGGGCTATCTTGGGCTACTGGAGTAAATATATGCTGTGGTGGTTTAATGTGCAATTTTTCTCTGTGTGCTATGATTACCACTGATTAATAAAGAAACTTCTCTGGGCCTGTAGAAGGGCAGAATAGAGCTAAGTGGGGAAAACTAAACAGAATGCTGGGAGAAAGAGGGTGGAGCCAGTGAAACCCCGTGTAGTTGCCAGAAGGGAAAGATGCAAACTGCTGTCTGGAACCTTGCTGGTAGGCCACAAGTTGCATGGTAAAATATAAAATAATGAAAATGGATTAATTCTAGATGTAAGAGCTAGTTGACAATATACTTAAGCTATTGGCCAAGTGGTGAGTCAAATAATATGGTTTCTGAGTGATTATTCTGTGGTTTGGGCAGCTGGTAATGAACAAGCGGTCTCCTCACAACAGTGGTTTTAATAGGTGAAGCCCCCACAGACTCATGTGTTTGAATGCTTTGACCATATTGAGTGGCATGATTAGAAGCTGTGACCTTATTAGAGGAAGTGTGTCGCTCTGAAGGTCTCACAAATTATGTGCAAGTCATACCCAGTGACACAATTCTCTTCCTTTTGCCTGCAGATCAAGATGTGGAACTCTCAGCTCATTCTCCAGCATCATGTCTGCCTTATCCATCCTGATAAGGGACTAAACCTCTGAAAATGCAAGCCAGCCCTAATTAAATGTTTTCCTTTGGTCATGGCATCTCTCCACAGCAATGAATACCCTAAGACAGATGCATAGCTGGACTTAGTGTTTTCACCTCCTCCTTCTGTTTTTCTGTCTTTAAGATATGACGCTGTAGCTCTTCCCTCAATGGTTCAGTCTAAGTAGCACGGTGGATCATAGCAGTCACCTCGTTACTTGGGAGGCCAAGGTAGAATCACAACAAGTTTCAGGTTACTTTGGGCTAGAGTGACACTTGTCTCAAGAAATTAAAGAGGAAATAAAAAAGGAAAAAGAAAACAATGACAAATCCTATCATTCTGGAATATGATCTTTATTTGGTTTTTGCTTTGGCAGAACAAAGGGAGTTGTACCATGGCTTAGATCGCAAGGAGCATCATATATTGTGTTAGTCAGTTTTCCAATACTGCTAGGACCCCTTAAATGATCCACCAACAGAGAGAAAGGGGCCATTTTGGTGTTGTTCGTCCATTTGTGGTTGGCTGTTATTCTTTGTACACTTGACTTTTGGAGGGACCACCACCCAGCTCCCAGATAAGTCACACACAGAGGCTTATTCATAGTTATGAATGCCCGGCCTCAGCTTGACTTGTGTCTAGCCAGATTTTCTTAAATGATTCTGTCTATCCTTGGCCTCAGGGGCTTTCATCTTTCTCTATTCCTGTATACCTTTCCTCTCCTTCTTACTCTGTCTACCTGTGTAGCTGGGTGGCTGATCCCAGAAGTCTTTCTCCTTCCTCTCTAGTTCCCAGATCCTTTCCTCCCACATTTCCCCTCTCATATTTATCCTCTCTGTCTCTCTCTGACTGCCAGCCCTGCCTATTCCTCTCTCCTGCCTCGCTCAGTAACACAGCTTCACAGAGTTGAACAAAAGGAACACACCTCAAAATAACATTCCCCAACAGTTGGCCTATTGTTTGGGGACCCTGTGGTGAATCCTGCGATGGTAAAAGAACTAAGCAGAAAAAAACCCGTTCATCTTATGGGGGGGGGGGGAGAGAGAGAGAGAGAGAGAGAAGCTAAACCTTCAATACAGGCCTTTGAGGGACTTGAGCACACGTGTATACCCGTTTTCTCTTTGACTCATCCACTCATCAATGCCAGGCTTGCTTAGCTTAAGGAACATACATAGCTGTGGCCCCAGGAAAGACTATCCTAACAAGCTAATCCTAAAAAGACTGGAAGCCCAGCTGATGTCAAGTTCATGCAAGCCCAACCTATATTTAAAAAAAAAAACAACAACAACAAAAAACTGTCGGGCCAAGCCATAGACATCTGTAAAACAGTAAACTGCTGTTACATGTGTGCACTGTTAAGCAGAATTCAGCTAACTGATACAGTTGCCTGAAACGTTGCCAGGACTATTTCTGAAAGCCTGGATCAGCTGAAAACACCATGCATGGGGGCTCATTTTACACCTATTTTCCTTGTGTTTCCTTAGTTTGGTTCCCGGTATTTGCAACCAGGAGGCTTCTAAGTGGACCAGAGTTTACAGGACCCAAGAATAACAGGAAGAGCATGTTATCCTTATACGGGGTCCCCTAAGAAGGAGCCTGATCTGTGATGCTGCGGCTCAAGGATAGCTAGCAAGGGGACAGGGGCGGTTGTTGAGAATATAGTTAAGAAAACTAATACAGCATTCCATTTGGGGGAAACTAATTCAAGGATTTGGTTACAAAATGTTAGAATGGAGAAAGCAGGGAAGGAAGACTGGGAGACAATGAAAAGGGAGTGAGTGATACGGGCTGGGCTTTGCAAGCCTGTGCCTGCCACGGTGCTGGGAGAGACACTACTGTGTTCTACACTGGATCCACCGTTGAGACGGTTCCCAGCCAGGGATGGAACTGTGACAAGGCAGTTGGAGCAGCAAATGTCATCATGCTCTGGGAAACCAGAAGCTACGGGTGAATCCCCTTCTCTGCCATCTCTGCCTTCCAATATCTTGCTGGTATCTTCTAGCGTCTGGAGGCAGAGGTCTGTGGGCAAAGGAGGCTGAAGCAGGCAAAGGAGTCTGAAGCTGGCAACTTGCAGGCTTCCGGCCATCTACAAACTAGATGGGATAGGAGCAAGTGACTCACACAGGGGAGGTAACGGTGAAGGGTTAAGGATCTCACTGCCAAGCGTAAGGACACTGAGCTACCTCTGTTTGTGAAGCCTTGAAGAATTACAGAATGAGTAAGTTAATAGTGCATCATATCTGCTGGAGACCTCACTCCTAGAGATGTGGACACACAGCATCCTAGAGCAGGAAAGGGGAATCTAAAAATGACAAACTGACTCTTTTCTCATCCCAGTTAAAGCAAACTCAGAGATTAAACTTCATTCAGAAAACTGAAAGGATGTAACGTTTCTTTGAACCAGATTATTTGAATGGATGTTATATTGCCCACAGGATGGTGGGGTTTCAAGCTGTCTCAATGCAAACGTAGGCCTTTCGAGGTTCGCACAAAGGCCACACAGCCATTACAGAGCCAGGTGCCATCAAAGCTTTGGTACCTAAGCCTTCAACATGCTGCCGGTTGGGTCTCTACTCTTGTCACCCTTGTGACTTTGACAGATTATTTTAAATGTATCCCCAGTATCTGAGTACATTCCTATGATAGCAACCTAAAAATGTAGCTATATAGGGAGCATGAACCCCACCCCTTTGCCATCTGCTCTGTAGCCAAGACCCTCGTTAAAGGCAGCAAAACCCAGAACAAGACTGCAGATCAGAGACAACTGAACTCATGCCAGCACAGAAGCTTGGCCCACTGGAGCCTGGATGAGAAGCTCCCCAGCTTACTGCACTGACGATGAGTGAACCGGCTTATAATTTTGTGTTGCGACTAACGAGCGTATTTTTACTGAAGATTATTCTCATGATATAAAAAATTCTGACTAGCCCATCTAAAACCTTGGTTCTCCACCTTCCTTGATACAGTTCCTCATCTTGTGGTGACCCCCAACCATAAGATCATTTTATCATTACTTTCTAACTAATTTCACTGTTATGAATCATAATGTGAATTTCTGACGTGCAGGATATCTGAAATGCAACCCCAGTGGAAGAGTCATTTAACCCCCAAAGGGGTTTTGACCCACAGGTTGAGAACTGCTGATTTAAAGTCCTGAGTTGATTCCTTCTGAATACAGTTATGGAGACAGTGAGCCGCACAGCTAGCGTGATCTAGAACAAAGAAGTCCACCGCAACGAAGACGACAATGTGGGGGAGTTCAGGGTTCTTGCTGAATGGCTTGTCATTGCCTTTGAGTTTGTTTTGTATGTTTGACTTAACCTCTCCTTAGCCTAAAGATGTCACGTGTCCTCAAGAACACTGGGTGTGTTTGCTGGCAGTAAACTGGGAATGTAGACCTGAGACGTTGGAGGGGCTATTGCTTCAGAGTCATGCCACGTGACCACACTTCCTGGAGACCCATGAGCTCCTTGGCAGCCCCTTCGGCACAGTTATAATTTGTAAAAATGCATACAAGTATAAAAAGACAAACCCCAAAGCATAGGTGACAGTTTCCAAATACTAGGAGTCAGTGTTTGCTTACAGGTACTCTCACTCTGGCCCTTTGTGTCCATGTATTTCCTGGTTGTTCTGTGATACACACACACACACACACACACACATATCACATTATCACATACCCTTCTTCATAACTAAAAATTACCCCAGGGCCAGGGATGAGGCGTAGTGGTATAGCACTTGCCTCACACACACAAAATGCAAGGTTTGATATCTAAGAAATACATTAATTAATAGATTGATTAATTGCCCCCAAAGGTGAAAGATTTATGTATTTCATTTCTCTCAAGATCCACATCTGCTTGCTTTGGAAACCGTGATCGTTCTCTAAGATTGTGTGTGAACATCCCTCGCCTCCTGCAATCTTCTGAGCTGGAGTATAATTTCCACTCATTAATGACCTGGTTATCTGGGACAGCAGCGTCTGGCTGCGCGCTGATCATCTGATTGATAGTGTCTGGCTGTCACTACTGGCGCTTGGCTTCACTCTGCTTAGGGATAAAAGGGAAGAGCTGTGACCCCAGCTTCCGGGTAAAGATGCCTGATGTGGCCTGTTGGGTCCTGTTTGCTGCGGTCACCAGTCCCCCAGGTTTCTGCAGATCTCGGAGCATACCAAAAGGAACAAAGAAGACACCTATGTCTGTCATTGGCTTTGAAAGAAAATATCTACAGGCTAGCAATTTGGAACCTCTCACTTAAGTGCAAGTATGTTCAGGGTCTCCAAATATCTTGATTTACAAAATCAGTTTCAATTTTAGATAGATATGTTTAGGCCATTTGTGTCAAAGTAATAAAGTCACAATCCCATGGAAATACATTTCTAGTAGAGTAATGAAAGTCTGAGAAAACATAGATTTATTTCAAGTTGGGCATGATTTTTTTTCTACAAATATTAATGTCGTATTCTTGAATGCTGGAAGTATTTTTCTTATAACTACAGAATTATGTGAGAAACAGGATTTGACATTTAAGTAAGTCTAGATGGGATCACCTGTCAAGTTTTAAATCTTTATTCCCTCACAGATTTTTTTCTTAATTTAGTAAGATTTTGATAATGGTTGGGTTGTCCAATGTGAAATGGTCAGCCCTGAAAACATACACACAAGTAGCAGTATATGATGTTGAAATAGGAGCGGCGGGGCTGCATCCCCAACACCCCAGCCGCTTGGCTAGCTCATGCCCGAAATAACAACACACAAACTATATTCATTTAAAAACCGCTTGGCCCGGCTAGTTCCAGATTCTTATTGGCTAGTTCTTACATATTGTTCTAACCCATTTCTAATAACGTGTGTAAACACCCCAAGGTGCACTTACCGGGAAGATTCTAACCTACGTCCATCCTGGGGAGCTTCATGCGTCTGCCTCAGAGCGCAGAGCTATCGTGTCTATCTGGCAGAGCTGAGCATGGCATCTCTGCTCCAGAGAGCAGAGCTGTCAGGTCTCTCCGGGAGCAGAGCAGAGTCTGACCTCACTTCTTCTTCCGCCCAGAATTCTATTCTGTTTACTCCTCCCATCTATGTTCTAAGCTATGAGGCCAAGCAGTTGGTTTATTATAATTAACCAATGACCTTCTTCCATCAATATGAACTCAGCAGGCTATATTTATGAATATATTTATACATATATAAAGACACACGTGTGTATGGTATGTGTATACATGCATGCAGTAGCAAATGATAAAAAAAAGAAGGGCTGGAGAGATGGCTCAGTGGTTAAGAGCATTGCCTGCTCTTCCAAAGGTCCTGAGTTCAATTCCCGGCAACCACATGGTGGCTCACAACCATCTGTAATGAGGTCTGGTGCCCTCTTCTGGCCTGCAGACATACCCACAGACAGAATATTGTATACATAATAAATAAATATTTAAAAAAAAAAAAGAGAAGCCATGAATCTGATGGAGAGAGGAGAGGGCTGTGTAGGAGGATTTAAAACCTCTAAACTTTAGAGGAACAGAAAGGAAAGGAGAAACGTAGTTAGAATACAATCTCTCTGAGTAAGGTGGTGAATCCCTGACTCTACCAGAATCACTCTAGACCAGGCTGGCCTCGAAATCAGAGATTGGCCTGGTTGAGTGAGCAGATAAACAAAAGTAAAATATGTAAAAGTTAAACGGGAGAGACTTCAGCAATAGCTTAATATCGATTAAAACTCGCCTATGATATCATGAGACTGTGAAATCAACAAAAAAAGAATCCCCTGAAAATGAATTAGAGTTTGATTGTCACAACTATATTGTGTGGCTAAACAAGTGGCTTACATGTAACTAGATAAACAACATGTGGTTTTGTAAGCCTCACTCATTCTCCGTGGGCAAATAGTCACTATCCTACATCTCACTCAGATCAGTAACATTTTAATCCAAAATGTAAATCCTACAGATAATAAATCTTCCCTGAAGGGAAGGTGTGTGCTAAAATATGAGCACACTGTGATAGACTGCCACTTATGTTTAAAACAGAAACTGAAAAAGACCGAAAAGATACAACAGAAAGGTAGAAAATCATCAGACTCTGCATGGAAAAGATTTTTTTTTCAAATACAAACTATGACTCATTCAAATATTAAAAAAAATACAAATGAAACTCCTCTCTCTCTCTCTCTCTCTCTCTCTCTCTCTCTCTCTCACACACACACACACACACACACACAATCTGCTTGGCATATTGCCCCCTCTAACCTACTTTATACCAAGCAATTTCAATCACAAGATGGGATTGGCAGTATTTCAGAAATGCTTTTCAACAGTACAAAACCTTTTTTTGGAAACTGGGATTAGCTTGCCACAAATATGGGTATGTAAGAGTAGGCACTCGGTTATGCAATATTTATTCAAGTGGAATTCTTCCAATACTTTCTGGAAGAGAGGTACTTTTCAATGATGCCATTCTGTGGGCCAACATCTTAGAGAAGGTGCATAGGAGCGTTCGTCATTTTTTTAATTAGTGTTCTCAGCATTAAAAATACATAAATGTGAGAAGTTTAAATAAATGGCAGATTTTCTATGTAATGAGTGACAAATTTTAATTAAGTTTATTTGCAAATAAGATGAACCCTGATTTCTCTCCTTCAGTACACACCTAGGAAACATACTACTTAGCGGGAGTTACTGTCTCCCTCCACATTAATCTGTACCATGAGTTATATATACTTGTGGATCCCTGTCTTGCCTATCTATTGTCTCTACCTACAGCTTCTTTAGTCTAGCCTCTGGCTCAGCGTGGCACAGAATGGCATGCTCTCCAGTCATCTTGCATTTCACAATGCCTTCAACCTTTCTGATCACCCCATAACTTACCTTTTTTGCCACTTTACCCCTGGAGTACAGCCGGACTTTCTTTGGACCACCTGTTCCCAAATAATGACACAGAGAACTCTTATTAATTATGAATGCTTGGCCTTAGCTTAGGCTTATTCCCAACTAGCTCTTACAACTTAAATTCACCCATTTATATTAATCTATGATCTGCCACATTGGTTCATTACCTCACCTTCAGACTGTATGTCTAACTCCCTCCTTAGCGCCCTGGGAAAACACACACACACACACACACACACACACACACACACACCTCAGATCCTTCCCCAGTACCTTTCTTTCCCTGGAAGTACCGCCTATTCTCTTCTGACTAGTTATTGGCCATTCAGCTCTTTATTAAGCCAATCAGAAGGCACCTTAGGCAAAATACATCTTCAGAGTCTACAAAAAGATTATCCCAACACACTGGAGTCTGACCGTTCTCTGGCATTTGGTCTACAGGACACTGCCCATCTCTAAATTATTTTAGAGAACTTATGTACTAATAAGATTTCATCTTTTACTTGAGTACTTTATCTTAGCTACAAATGTCAGACATACCGTCAAGCTGTGCCCTATCTAGGATAAAACCAACCATCATGCACCCCCAAGCTGCTGTCTTTCTTCATTGTTCAGTTACTAAATTTTATCACTTCTTTGAGAGTTGGCTTTTTAAATTTCTCTCTTAGTCTTAGTCACTGTTCTAGTCTTGTGAAGAGACACCAGGATGAAGGCATCTCTTGTAAAAGAAAGCCGCATTTGTTTAGGGGCTTGCTTACAGTTTTAGAGACTTAATTCACTATCATCATAGCAGGGAGCATGGCAGCACACAGGCAGACATGGTGCTGAAGCAATAACAGAGAGCTCGACACCCAGATCCACAGGCAACAGGAAGAGAGAGCCTCACACAGGCTTTTGAAACCCCATAGGCCACCCCCAGTGGCACATTTCCTCTTACAAGGCTACACCTCCTAATCCTTTTAATTCTTTAACAGTGCAACTCCCTGGTGACTCAGCAGTCAGATGTATAGCCTTATTCTTATTCAAGCTACCACACTCTTCAATTTTCTTTCCAATTAATATCCTTCCACTTTTATATGAGGTCATTTATGTACCAGTTTCTCCCTACATTTGTTTAACATTGAATTGCTCAAAAGAATTAAAACATAGGATTGTATATAGGTGGTTTCTTGAGCAATAATCCCAAAAAGTATATAAAAAAGAGAGATTCTTGAGGATGGGAAAGAAGACGAATTCAAAGGTTCCTTCTGCAGTTGACTATAGTAACCGGTACTTGGTCTTACCAGGATCCCAGCATGAAGCTTATGAAACACCACTTACAAAACTCACCCAGGAGATGAACAAGGTCAATACCAACTTATAAGTACCTGTCCCACTGTTGTATAACTTTATCTGGGGGGCCATATCTATTCCTGCCAGACAGGACACCATGAACTTGTTGTTCTCCTACCTTGGTCTCTCCTTAAGTAGCTGGGACCACAAACACTTGCTTGAATGACTTCCAGTCTAAAGGAGCATTCTGTATTTTGTTCTTAAATATCTATCTACTCTGTGTTTCCTCTCCACAGCAGGATTCTACCTCCGTGGCTTGTGATTATTCAGTGTTATTAAAATATTATAATCGAGGCTGGACAATTAGCCCAGCAGTTAAAAGCACTTGCTGCTCTTGCAGAGGACTCAGATTCAATTCCCAACACTCACATAACGACTAACAACCAGTGCTAGGGAAATTGATTGTCCTCTTCTGACCTTTAAGAGCACAGGCACTCATGTAGTGCTTATACACACATGCATACCAAACACTCATACGCATAAAATAATAAAGTACAGCAATCTAAAAGGCTTTGCCAGGCACGGTGGCACATGTGTTTAATCTCATCACTTGGGAGGCAGAGGCAGGTGGATCTCAGTGAGTTCTAGTCCAGCCTGGTCTACATAGCAAGTTCTTGCACACTCAGGGCTACACCTTATCTCAAAGAAACAACAACAAAAATATTAGAAGAGGTTAATCCAACAGTTACAAATATGTATATGTGTGTGTGTGTATATATATATGTGTGTGTGTGTATGTATGTATGTATGTATGTATGTATGTATGTATGTATGTCATGGGCCTAGGTCAGTCCCACGAAGGCTCCCTGGTTTTCTTTAACATTATAGAACATCTTCCCAAGTTAGCAATGCTATTAATTATGCCTTAATCCTCTTACTCAGCTACCCAAAGATTACACACAGACGACTTAAACTTGTCTTGTTCTAGACCAAGTTCTGCGTGTAGCTAGCCCTTCCTGTTCTGGAACTCACTTTGTAAACTAGACTGACCTTGAACTCACAGACGTCCACCTGCCTCTGCCACAGAGTGCTGGGATTAAAGGCATGCGCCACCACTGCCTGGCATTTTTTAACCTTTTACCCTTAGATCAAGGTTAAATTTCTTCAGAAGCTTAGGTTGACCTTCATTGTATTTACTTGTATTTACAGCTTCCATGAATACTTGTTTTAGCATCCTAGTCTCTGCTCCAGCTACATGAATTGGAGGACTTCAAAAGTTTCTCTTATGTACAAATCAGAGGAAAGCATCCTAACCAGGCTTCTATCCTACATAAAATTAGTGCTTATTTTTAGAACAGTCTAAAAATGAGATGGAGAAACCACGTTCACTTTCGCTATCCTTTGGTTAAAATATATCATTCGAGGAATTTGCCAGGCCCTTTACTCTTTCATCAGAGCCTTTCTTGTGTTAAAATAAAGTTCTCAAAAAATATCTCCAAAACTGCTCTTCGGACTGGAGAGGGAGGAGGAGAGGAGTGGGGGGAGGGGGAGAGGGGCCGGAGGAGGGGGAGGGAAATGGGAGGCTGGGAGGAGGCAGACATTTTTTTTTTCAATAAAACATTAAAAAAAAAAAAGAGTTGAGAAGTAATTTTAACCAAGAGTAAATGTCTGTAATGTTTTTTAAAGCATTAGGACAAAAAAATTGAGAATGTATTTTCATTCAGCAAATACCCATTAAGCATTCTGTGTGAAGGGGCATTATAAGACATTATAAAACATTATAAGGCGTATAAGATGTCTTGGTCACTTTTTAGAAAATGACTTGTTTTCCTATTTGTACAAAATTTGGTTTATAAAAGTTTTTTTTTTTTTGAGACATGGACTTTCTGTGCAGCCCTGGCTGTTCCAGAATTCACTCTTTAGACCAGGCTGGCCTCAAACTCACAGCACTCTTGGCTTGTCTCTGTCTCCCAAGTGCTGGGATTAAAGACACGTGCCACCATACCTGGCTAGTCACACAAAGTGTAGAAATTCTTCAGAGCAAGCAGAAAGCTTTGAGAACACAAAAGGCAACCATTGGTGGCTCTTTTGCCGAGTGCCAGGCTTTGGGAACCTGGTTGCATTTTGAGGGCTCTGGCTTTTCAATGGATTAATCCCTTGAAAGCGGTGTGATATGACGGTATTTTTGACAGTAAAGAACAGATATTAGGGCCATGGTAAAGGAAGTAGGTCACTAGGGTGTGTGTCCTGGGGTCTGTCATCTCTCTGCGTCACTGAGAGAAGATGTGCAGCTGCCACATGTCCCTAGAGCCACAATGTTCTGCCCAAACCCATGGCTGGGAGCAACCACAGATCAATCCCTCCACAACCACAAGGAAAAAACATCTTCCCTCTCTTTAAGTTGATAATATTCAGGGAGTTGACACAGCAGCACAGAGTCTCATCAATAAAGAGGAAATGGAAGGCGGCACCATTTACTGAAATAAGGAAGACAGAGAAGCCGGTTGGGGTGCTAAAGAAGTAGGGTTCGCTGTGGCTTCCTTGTACCCCTTATAGCATAATTCAACATTGGTCTGCCTTGGCCCCAGCTCTCACTCTTTCCAGTAGAGAGAGAGAGAGTTTGCTTGGCCTAGGAGCCTGGCTGCTTCATTCTCTCAAGTCTATGACATCCTTCTAGATCAAGCCTTCGCGTGCTCAGATTAGTGATCACCGGTCACCTATTTTCGACTTCTCATCTTGTAAACATTTGGCTTTGTCTTAGAGAGCCTGAAAGGACCAGTTATTCAAGTCGAGAGGACAATGTTTTCACACTATTCATTTAAGGAGAAGAAATAAGGGGCTAGGGATTAAATAAAAGAAAAACTAAAAGTAACCAAGCGGATTCTTTAAGAGCACACCAAGCAAAGGATGTTATGCTAATTAGTTTCAGTGGTTTTTTTCAAATTCTGACAATAAAGTGTCTTAAATTTTAAATAACATAATCCCAAACTTGACACAGGCTACCTTTTTAATACATGCCTTGAAACTGTGAAGTATGGAGTTAGTTTATGTGAATCACATCGATAGCTGCTGCCGGTGGATTTTTCTGTCCCACCTACCAGCTCCCAAAAAACCACCTGGAGATGTTTTATTATTTATGAAATTGGCCAATAGGTTAGACTTGCTTCTAACTAGCTCTCACACCTTAAATTAACCCATATCTTTTAATCTACATTCTTTTGCATGACTTGGTTACCTTTACTTTGTAAAGCCTATGATGTCTGCTCTGCATCCCCTAGTGTCTCTGCCATTCTGCTTCCCAGCCTCTTCTCTGCCTGGAAATCTTGCCTAACTATTGGCCATTCAGCTTTTTTATTAAATCAATCAGAATAACACATCTTCACAGAGTACAAAAAGATTATTCTACAACAACCACTGTGATCTTTCAATCTAATTGATTCCTTAACGCTTCAATTATCTTGGCAGTGAAAACAAAAAAAAAAAAAAAAAAAAAAGAAAAAAGAAAACAAAACAAAAAAAAACCCTGAATGCATCCTGTCCTCAATTCCCCAGGTAATTATGATTGTATTCCTAGATTCTTGTATTCTCATCATAAATGATGTTTTAATTTGGAGTGTCACTGTCTATAATGACATCCTAAGGTTCGACTTCTTTCCTGGGAAACAGAGAAAAGTTAAGGAAGATTTCTGGGACTTGGAGGTGTGGCATAGTGGGTAGAGCATTTTCTACACAAGCATGAGGATCTAAGTGTGGAGCCCCAGAACCCAAGTCAGAGCTAAGCATGGGAGTGCATTGATGGCCCCATTGCTGGGGTAATACACACAGGAGGAGCCTAGAAATGTACTCCCAAGTCAGCCTAGCCAAATTAGATACAGTGAGAGAGCTTCCCTCATAAAATCAGTGGAGAGTGATAAAGGAAGACATTTGACATTAATCTCCTGCCTTTACAGGCTCACACAGCCAAGTAGACCTGAACACATACCTACATACCCCCCCACGTACACACCTTGTACTATAATTGCTGAAAATAAATCAGAAACCAATGCCACATCCACAAACACAGAATTTTAAAGTGATCTCTATTCTCCTGTGTGTAGACAGAGTTTTAATTCTCTAATATGAAATCACATAATCAAATGAAGATGTGACTGGTTTTAAAATAATCTAATCATCTATTCAGTTGGAAACTGAGATCACTTATGACAAATATTTCCTAGGGTTGTCAAACTAGTTCTTTCTCTTGCATTTTGCCAATCCGTTTGGCAAGCTAGCTGAATGCTGGCTAGATTTTCATTCGAGTCAACCAGAGGATCAGTGAGGGGATCTCAGCTCTGGAATTCACTTCTTTGGTGATTGCACTAATCATAAATTTGCTGTTCCTCAGGGAATGACATTAAATGTTTTCTTCAGAATTCAAAATGGAATGAGATTTCCATATCAAATAACCGACTAAGGCATTTTAAAATAATTTTTCAGTTTAAGGGTATAGCATGATAAAGTACTTGCCTAGCATGTATGAGGCCATAGATAGATTCAATAACCAGAAGTAGTTCAGCAAAATGCAATAGAAAAAAAATTGGCATTTTTGTGAGAAACATATAACATGTCACATTAGCAATTAGTAAATAATTTTAATGAAATCACACACACCTCTTACATATTTGTTTAGCAATTACTACTTCAAAATGGAGAATTACATTGTTTACATTCCAGCACGTTCACGTATCAGAGACAGTCTTTGCCCAAACATAGTAAATCAGTCTGGGTGTGTTGGCTCATACATCCAATCTCAGCATTTAGGAGGATGAAGCAGGAGGACTGCCGCAAGTTCATGGCCTATTATTGGGTACATACTGAGTTCATGGCTAGGTCTGGGCTAGAGAATGAAACCCTGCCTATCTGAAAAAAAATCAACCGTCCAAACAACAGAAAAATCTCATAATGTCAAATTAGACGAAAGATAGTATAGGCAGTCTGTATCGGTCAAGGAAGTAGATACCTGCTGTAAGGAATACAACCTCATATTCAAATTATATAAGTCAGTTTGAGCCTCTATCACAAAGTACCACAAACTAGCTAGCGTATAAAGAACAGAGAATTATTTCTCAAAGCTCTGGATGTTGGAATTTCAGGACTAGGGTATCAACATGAGGAGGGGCCTTTTCTGAATTGCAGAAAGAAACTTCTTGTGAGCTCACGAATCCCGTCATGAATAACTGGCTTCCCAAAGGCTTGGTTTTTAAACACCAGTGCTAAAAATTAAAGTTTCAATGTATGAATTATGCAAGAATTGAAGCAAACAGTCAACCATACAAATCTTCTGACCCATCTTTACCATATTAAGATTTTTCACTGGGCAGTGGTGGCACACACCTTTAATCCCAGCACTTGGGAGACAGAGGCAGTTGGATCTCTGTGAGTTTGAGGCCAGCCTGGTCTACAGAGTGAGTTCCAGGGCAGGCTCCAAAGCTACACAGAGAAACCTTGTCTCATGAGCTCCCCCTCCCCAAAGAACAAAGATTCTGCTCGTTCTGCTCCTTTACAGAAGCATGAAGAAAACCCAACCCAATCAAATAGCAAAACTGTGATGTGCATTGACAAGATGCATTTTTCCCACTGACCCTTAGTGCCCCACTGCATGCCAAGCATTTAAAAATGACTGGGTGCCCGAAGGAATTGCAAACGCAAAGATAGAACCCTCTGTTTCTCCTCTAATGGTCAAGAAGTCAAATGAAGCAAAGAGGACGTAGACAAAAAACAAACAGCCAAGCCTTGAATGACTTACCCCAGAATGTCATTCAGGAGAAGCCAGAGAGAAACTAGGAAAGGTAAGAATCAATCTCAGCAGACGTTAATTTTCGCGAGCTGCTCAGATTATTTTGGACAACTACAATGCATTCTGAGTCTGTGATAAACTGTCTTGGAAGGAGTTAGACTGAGAATATAACTGACCTTGAGCAAACGGAGGCAACTCAGCAACTGAGGAGACGTTGATCCAGCAAGAGGCAGGCTGGCTGAGATCTAGTATGCTGGTCAATGTGAGAACAAAACCTTCACCATAGTTTCTCATCTGCTACTCGTGTCAATGAAGAAAGACCAATGTGCAAATATCAAAAATAAGAGCAAATATTTGTGGGCTGTTGTGCTCGAGGCGCAGCTAGATGACCTTGGTTATCTCAGAGCATACCTTTTCTCCTGGTCCTCCAGATTGACACACAGATTAAACTTCAGACACTTGTGAGTCGGCAGACCCAGAACAACTTCTTTTGAGACCCTCCCTTATCTGACTAGGGGCACAAATGCCTGGAAGTAACACTGCTGTAAATTTTGTTGGAAAGAATTTTACTGGCCAGAAGGCAGAAACAACCACTGACAGCTGTAAACGCAAACATGGTCTCCTTTGTTGCCTTGGCTACCTGTTCATTCTCCCTCCCTCTTCTATCAAGCTGTGGCTATAAATCCCCACCTTTTGCTCTCTGGGGACTTGTATTTTTCTCCATGTTCCTACACAGAAAAACAAATAAATTCTTTAATTATTATCTTGTCTTTTTCCCCCATTTAGGTTGTAACCTTGGGGGTAGGGAGCTGGCTGGCTGTAACCTGTGAATGAAGCCGCACAAGCAGGAGGAGCTGAATTCAGAGCTCCCATTTCCCAGGAAAGTGTCACCTGCCTCTAATTCCAGTGCTGAAGAAGTGGCAGCTTGACTCCCCCAACCACCCCTGGAGAAACACACTCACACATACACACTCATAACACAAACAAAAACAAGCGATTCTTGCACCTACCCTCCGGTATCTCAGTTCAGAATGCTTTGGTACATGCTAGGGAGGGACACTATTTGGGTGACTGCGAAGTTCATCCAAATTAGTTTAAAAAGCAAAGATAAATGAAGCATTTAACTTTATTTCACTTCCTTCAGAAACCTGTTTCTGAGACTGGCATGTGTTCTCATTGGAAAAAAGAATTCTTTACATACAATTGAAAAACTGACTCAGGATGAAAGAATCCACAGTGAATAAGATTCACAGTTTTTACCACAAGCCAGTGATGAGACAGTGTGTAAGATAGGACTTAGACCAAACTGAAGCCATTGTCCCTTTGGTACCTCCAGGCAACTCTGCAGAGACGAAGCAGCCTGAGTGTGCCTATTCTTAGCTGTTTGGAGAGAGGGAACTAGCCAGGGTCATGCAGAATCAACTGCCCCAAAAAGGATTAACAGAGGAAGGTCCTGGGGATGGAAAGTGTGCTAGAGGTGCGAAATTCAATCCTGGCACATGAAGCAACTAGAGGAGCTTCAGGGAGTTGACTGTGAAGGAAGCCAGGCTATGTGAGAACATGGATGTATGTAAGTGTGCGTGTGTTACTGCTTTGTCTGTAAAACTCCACAAAATAGGATTGGGGAGTACAGAAGAGCGGTAGAGTCTTGTATTATATCAGTGAGAGTCTGGGTTCCATCCCCAATGCAGTTTTTTTGTCAGCTTGACACAAGCTAGAGGGCATCTGGGAAAAAAAGAACTTTACTTAAGAAAATGCTCCCATTGGTTTGGCCTATAGACAAGCCTGTGGAGCATTTTCTTGATTAGTGATTGATGTTAGCAGGCCCAGCCCATTGTAGGAAATGCCACTCCCAAGGAGGTGGACCTCAGTTGTGTAAGAAAGCAAGATGAGCAAGCCATGGGGAACAAGCCAATAAGCAGCCTTCCTCCGTGGCCTCTTCTGCTTGAGTTCCTGCCTTGACTTCTCTTCATGATGGACTATGGACTGTAAAGATGAATAAAGTCTTTCCTCTCCAAGTTGCTTTTGGTTGTGGGTGCTTCTCACAGCAATAGAAAGCAAACCAGGACAGATATCATGGGACTAAACACATTCAAATGAGAATAACCAGAGGCTATTTCTCCCAGGCTTGTCATACAAGGAAATCAGACATTATTACTTATGCTTGGCAGAGACTCAAAAGCAGGCAGGAGAGGATTCTATGTTGGGAGGTTTTATAATAAAAGAAGAAAAGTTTTGGTGTGCTCCAGTTGGAAATCGTTTGCTTGAGAAGCTAGGGGTGTGCTAACCAGAAGTGTAACTTCTTTTGTGATTGGGTGGGGGTTCCTATTTGACTTTCTCATTTTGGTCTTGAGTTTGAAGCTAAGTCATTGATTGAGCCCTGACACTTCTGCATTGATTGCTTCAGGGCCTCTCCTTTGGCTCATCAGGTTGTTTCGACAGGGGCTGTGTCAGCGTTCTGTCTGGTTGTGAGGTCTGTGTCTTGTCCATTTGTGTTGTGGGATATTAGTTGAAGGTGTGTTACATTTGTTTTTTTTTATGATGTGGAACATTTGTTTAATGATGCAAAGATGTGTTGCATTCTTTTATGTGGCATTTGTTTAACTCTGTGAAGCTGTGTTACTTTGCCTGACTAAGACACCTGGTTGGTTGGTCCTATAAGGAGATAGACAGCCAATAGCTAGGTAGGAGAAAGAATAGGCAGGGCTGGAAGGCAGAGAGAATAGATAGAAGAAATCTAGAGAAGAGGGTGAGGATCGAGAAAAGCAGAAGGAGAGAAGGATGTCAGAGGTCAGTCACCCAGCCACAGAATAAGAAGGAAAGAAAGACATAAGAATCAAGAAAGGTAAAAAGTCCAGGGGCAAAATGTAGTTAAAGAGAAACATGATAATTGAAGTTAAAAAAGCTGGCTAAAAATAAGCCAAGCTAAGGCCGGGCATTCATAAGTAAGAATAAGTCTCCATCTATTTATTTGAGTACAGTTATAAAAAAAACAAATAAACAAACAAAAAACTACACATTTCTGTATATCTCAGTATGCACCAAAGTGATCTTAGTGGTTACCAATGACTAGGGAGGAAGGTATAAGGTCCACAAAGACTAAATTCATTATTTCTCATTCCTAATGTTTTATTTACATAATGTTGTGAGATTCTAAACAGTGTGGCAGAAAAAAATGGTAGTTGCCTTTTCTATGGTCAAGATGATCATATTCTTATTTTACAGTTAGAGACACTAAGGCACCTGAGAAGGTGACCTATTTAGACACAGATAATAAGCAGTGGGCAGAGATGAGTTCTAAGAACTCTCCATCCTATTAACTGCTACTCAGTCTGCCATGCCATGGCCTACAAAAATACAGTCATGGCAGCAATGGAAGAGAATGGCATTTGGACAACACAGAAAGTTTAGCAGAAGCCATGTTGGGCTACTACGCTGTCAACATCTACCTGCTGGTAAGTTAGAGAGCAGAAATGACTGATGCCCTGGGCAAACTGATTTACCCTGAGTGACATGGTAATGCTGGACGAATGAGTGAGTCAGAGCTTTTGAATTCCCCACAGGGGTAGCTTTGGCATTTGAAAGGGAGCCTTTCTTCTTTAACTACGCGTGCTTCTGTGTGTGTAGGAACATATGGACATGCGTATGTACAATGCTGGAACCTTGTAGATGCTATGGATGCACTCTGTCCTTGGGCTCTAGCTAGTCTGACCACAAGGCATAGCATCACAGATACAGTTACAACTAATGACAATGTAAGAGAACGGGAAACTCCTCTGCATCTTTTAGAGAATTCCTCTCAGGGCATCATCCATCACCCATATTGCTGATAACATGCTGTTTTCAGTTTCAAATCTGGGAGATACAGAAAAAAAAAAAAACATCGTCTGGGTGTTTGAAGAAGTTAGAAACAGGGTGACTCTCTTTGTGCATTCACGCGACTAGCCTAAATCATTTCCTTTGCAGATTAAGAGCCTCTTAAAGTATTGCGTTTGTCCCTGGGTTATGGAGTAGAAAACAGTAGAATGATGATGTTTGTTCTTGAGACACGGTCTTCTCGGCTTAGACCAAGCTGATATGGAACTCAAAATCCTCTTGAACAGGAGGAGTTTGGGGTAACAGATATGTGCGCCCACACAATGTTAAAATTTGCAAGTTTTATTTGAAACTTCTACATTGTTGGTAAATACACACACACATATTTGCACACACATGTGTGCACACATACATTTTAAGATGTGCTTATTCTTTAACAGAAATGGTGCCATTGCACAAAATGAATTTTTGCTTCTTTTGATGCTATATAGATACGGTCAGGGTTCAGAATAACCTCTTAAATTTGGTTGTTTGGGGACACAATGAGTAATTTATTGCAGAAATAAGATTGCCCTGTAGTTCCCTTATCTGCATTTAGACCAAACTGAGAAAGGAAATGAAACTGCTTCCTTTCCCTACTTAACTCCCGTTTCCCCATCTCCTTTGGAAATCTCATTGTCTAACAAATCTCATTGTCCTGCTGCAGATAATCCCTATCTCAAACTAATGCTGTACCCCAGGTTCAGGTTCCAATGTTTTTACAAACTACCAATTCCTCCCAGTCTTTATTTACAATCCCCCAGCCTCCCAGCCTCTCTACATTCTCCAGTCATCTTATCTTCCATAAAAAAAAAAGAAAAGAAAAGATTTTTTTTTTGTTGTTTGTTTTGTTTGGTTGGTTGATTGGTTTTTTTTTTTTTTATTTTTTTTTATTTTGAGAAAGGGTTTCTCTGTGTAGCTTTGGAAACTGTCTTGACACTTTTTCTGTAAACCAGGCTGGCCCAGAACTCACAGAAATCCAACTGCCTCTGCTTCCCAAGTGCTGGGATTAAAGGCGTGAGCCAGCCACTACTGCCTGGCAGCGATACAAAAGTTTTTGAATGACGTTGTCTACTTGATAATCACATTCCTGTGATTTTCCTCTTCTTGTAAACCAATAAATGTATTAACCCCCTATGTGTAGTGTTGAAGGACTAGGAGTTGGATTTCCTGACAGTCAGACAGAGAGGGACAATGACTGGGTAATAAAGATGATAAACTTCCAAGATGGCTTCTTCCTCACCCTCATGACCTGAAAAAAGCCTAGAGGATTAAAACAAAGGCCCTGTGGGCTTTTCCTTCTGCCTGTAGAGCCTCTACTGGTGGAATGGCTCAACAAGGTCAAAGACAAATCGTGACGTGTATGCACAAGAATCGAGAGTCAACAGTCTATCCTGTCTTTCTTCAAACTGTCAAACTATAGCCTTGGGGAAAAGGCTTCAGAGAGCCTGGTCTTAGCCTTCCTGAGTTCCCACTCTTGGGGAGGGTCTTCTTTTCTGTGTGCTTGCAGACACTAAGATGGTATAAACTGATAACAGTAGCTGAGCATGCTGGTCCTTACGTGCGTCTCCTTCCCCCTCTAAGCTGTAACCCTTGGGTCATAGTGTTCAATATTAGACAAGTAATTCATCACGCTTCTTGACTGACAAGTCCTAGGCTCTATCTGTACTTTTAACTATTTGGGCAGGCAGGAAACCCTGGTCAGGCTCTTCTGTTGTGTTTCAAGGGGAAAAGCAGCCCAGTTTCTCAGATTTTCTGAGTTGATTCTGAGATACTCTCACATTTTTCTTTTCTTTTCTTCCTCCCTCCCTCCCTCCCTTCCTCCTTTCTTTCTTTCTTTCTTTCTTTCTTTCTTTCTTTCTTTCTTTCTTTCTTTCTTTCCTTCTCTTTCAATAGGGACTCACTATATAGCTTCAATCTCATTATAGCCTGGCCTAAAATTAACACATATCCATCTGCCTCTGCCTCATAAGTGCTAGGGTTAGAAGTGTGAGCTACCACACCCGGTCAACTCTCACACTTTTAAAAGACATCTTAAGTGTTTTTCAGAAGGAAAAATGATTTAAATAGTTTAACACATTGACACTATTGACCCAACATTTATTGTCTGAGAAATTCTTTTCACACAAACTGCAAGCATCTCACAGATGAAAATAGGAGCTATCTGAGAAAAATATTATAATGCGACAAATTCTCCAATAAGACTCAGTGTCAGTTACTATGGAAAGTGTTATAGTACAGAGAGGAGATGACAAGGGCTGCTGTGGTCTGAATCAGGGCTAGTTGCTCTCTACAGACTAACTGATTTCCAGCACTCATAGCTAGAAGAAAATTTGGGAAGAAGCCGTGGCTTCTGTTCATGGCCTGGTTCTTAGTCACATTCTACTTCCAAGTAGATGTCTATCTATACCAGGTTTGCTGTATTATTTTGAGTCATAGCAAATCTATATTAAGTCATAGGAAAATCACTTTTGAAAATGAAAGCATAAAGGAGAAGATTTGGAGGTAGAAAGGAAGGAGATATACTGAGAGGGCGTCTGAGAGGAGTGGGTATGGGGAGTTGGGGTGGATACGACCAACAAACATGTATGAATTTGTCAAAGAATAAATAAAAGATTTTTTTTTTTAAGAAAAAAAGGAGCTGTCATGACTCAGAGCTTTGGGAAATGCCCAGGGCAGTGGCCAGTACCCTACAGCGCATGGGCCAAATCTTGCCCCCAGACTGCTTTTGCACAGCCTGCAAGCTAAGAATGGGCTTTACATTTTAAAGTGATACAACAACGAAAACCAAATACGCTCATACAAGAGCCCGTGTATTATGTCTGTCTCTGTGCAGAAAAGCGTCAAACCTGCTATGTGTCCTCTAGTCACAACCCATGAAGGTTCTGAGATTTTATCTTACCTGCAAGCTAACAAGAGAGGCCACTGAAGTGTCATGGGTCCAGCAGGAGACAGGAGGCTCCAGGGTCAGAAAATATGAACCAGTTCACTACCATAGCCGCCATCTGCTGCAGTTACTTACACGCAGATTCCCGAAGAGTGAGACGGAGAGATCCACGGGACAGACACCTGCTTGCACAGTAGGAGAGGGATCCTGAGTTCAGAGACTCTGGAGCTCTCAGAAGGGGCAGTAAACGCGCCTGCTCTTCACCGGCAGGGAGACGTTAGCTCAGTCTTCGGGGGCTTTGGCTGTACATTTAAGAAAAGATAGTTGGACTGCCCGTCAGCGCCTCTGTTTGTGAGACATACGGAAGCACACGAGGAGACGGAGAAATTCAGCTCTCTTCGTTTCTCTTCCCGTTGCCGTGATTAAAATAGCATGATACATAAGCACCTGAAGGGAGAAAGAGTTTATTTCCGTTCACGATTTAAGAGTAACGCCAGAGAAGTCAAAGGAGCAGCAGCTGGGAGCAGCTGGGAGCAGCTGAGCCCATGGCATCCACCATCAGGGATGAGGGGATGATGAATGCTGTGATCAGCTCACTGTGCTCCATTTTCAGAAGAAAGTCATGAAAAATACCCGTGTTGGAGGAAGAATTAAACGCTGTAAGCAGAATTCTCAATATACTGTCGTAAGAAATGTTATAACTACTGTCTAATTTCTAGCAGAATAGGCTAAGAAATTTTCTCAAAGCATAAATGGAACCATGTCCGTAAAACTTGAGACAGTTTAAAAAATTTATAGTTTTTCAACTTTATATGTAGTATTTAGTTAAATGTTTATTGAGTTTTTTTTTACTGAAAACAATAAGCGCTGTAAACATAGATCATCTTTAGACATAAGAAGGGGGGCTGTCAGCAGAATCATCTTATTCTCATATGAAAGGATCCCATCTGAATGCCCTTATCCTGCCACCAGTACAATGCTGGAAAGACCACGTCACAGTACAATGCTGGAAAGACCACGTCACTCCGATGGTGACAGCCCACCAAGTCCGACCTATAATTTTCAGTCCCCAGCCCGCTGAAGCAAAACCACAGAAATGGTTTGATGTTTGGTTAGTTAATCTTCCTTGGTCATTTGTAAGCAGCTTTACAACATCGAGGGAACAAGAGCATACTAGTAAACCAAGAAAGACACCCATCGGCTTCTCTCTTTAATCCCCTAGTGTTCCTATTTAGACTTGTGCAGTGTGTTTTGGTGGGTTAAACCTGAAATCATTTTTGCTGAGAATTAGGTAGGGGCTAGGTGCCCATGGACCATTTCACAGAGACTCTTTTTATATATTAAAATACCAACTCATTTAGACACCTTAGATTTGCTTTGCTTAGATTTATATTTTAAGGATTCTGTGAAAATAATGATATAGGCTTTTTGTTTGCTTTAAGGCAAGGTCTTAATAGGCTGGCCCCAAACCTGTTACAATCTACTGGTCTCTGCCTTTCAAGAGCTAGGTTTATAGGCTTTTGCCACCAAACCCAACCCTTATTGTAGGTCCGGATAAATCTGCTTAATTTTGTCATTGCCAGCCAATAGTTAGTACTCCCGGCCTGTGAGATGGTGTCTTCTGGAAGATGGGGGCTGTTGAGTAGAAAGGAAGCTGGAGAGACAGGGCTTTTCTTATGTTTGACCAGATAATGTTTGACAATGCTTTTTGTAATAAAACTTTTCTACCTATTGTCTTTTTGGGTGCTTAAAGAAAGGAGGCAGGAGTAGCTTTAATGTTGAATATATTTTTGTTTTGAAAGAAGCTCACAATGTGTCTGCAGGGTTTCTTTCTAGGAATGTTTTCACAGACTTTGAAAAAGATGGAGCACGCATTTATAATTCAATTCATGTCCTTATTGTATGACAACTCATAAGATTGGCTTCTAAGCAATCTGAATGTTTTGCATAACATGAATAATAAAAAAGAATATTACCATGTACAAAAAGTTACAAAATGAAGTGAAAGAAATTAACTTCGAAATTATTTGTCCCCCAAAAACTAACTTTAAAAGTTAGTCTCTTAAATCTACCAGTTTTACAAATGACTAAGAGGGAAAAATAGAACGGTCTTACGTTCTGAGGAGAAACAAAAAGCATACAGTGTAGATGCATTCATGGTGTTGGAGGGTCACGATAGGCAAACCGAGAAAGTGATTATTGTCTGGGAGTAAAGGAAAGACATGATTACACTTGGGGCTTTTGGGCACCTGGAAATATGTTTCAAAACTATATGGTGATTTACATATATGTCTGTTTTATAATTTTAATCAAAATGCACATACATGTTTTAAACACTTCTCTGTGTGGTATGCATGCCATGAAAAATAGTCTAGTGTAGTGGAGCATACCATAACCTATGCACCAGGGAGGAGAGGCAAGACAGTCCAGAGTTAAAGGTTATCCCAGGCTACACAGTGAAGCCCTCTTGCAAAATGTAAACAGAACCAAAGTAAAATAGAGTAGAGAATCTGATTCAATGGCGTCTAACACATCCAAGGCCTTGATTCAAACTCCAACAGCACTAAACAATTCCCCCACTAATGTCAAATCAAAAACCCAACAAAATACAAAAGTAAGGGCTGGAGAGATGGCTCAGCAGTTAAGAGTGCTGACTGTTCTTCCAGAGGTCCTGACTTCATTTTCCAGCAACCACACGGCACTCACAACCATCTAAAATGGGATCTAACGCCCTCCCCTGTTGAGCAGAGGACTGTGCAGACAGAACACTCATATACATAAATAAAAATAAATCTTTAAAAAATAGAAAAGTAAAATAAAAAACAAGCAAACAAACAGAAAACAAACAACCACCCAATGAACATCTTATAATCAAAGACTTGTAGACTAGAAGTCTACAATTCTAAGAAAAACTTTATGCTGGTGTAGAGTTAGCCATAAGCTTGCAGGAAGAAGCCCAAGGTTTACACATTAATAATCCAAAAATAAAGCATAGAGAGGCTAAATATGGAACTGTGTCTAAATCATCACAGCAGAGGCACACTCCAGTCCCAAGAAGAAGCGTTATATTTAGATTGGAAGATAGAATTTCTAATTCCTTTTTTTAGGACTGTATTTCTAATATTCATTTCTAAATTAGATACAGGACAGTCTTTTTCAAAGGTATTGCATTTCATGATGAATTTATTTCATAAATTGCCAGGTTCTCTAACTAATCATATATTCTATTGTGATAATTATGTTGACCTTGGATCTGAAAATGTATTTATAACTGTAAAGTAGAAATATGCAGCAATATTTTATAACATTTTGCCTTTATAGAATATGCATCATGTGTGTGTGTGTGTGTGTGTGTGTGTGTGTGAGCGACTTGTAAACTTTTCTTCCATCTCCTTTTCTATCACCAGTATCATGTATCTAGCCTGTACCTAAAGGACCTGAGAGTTGAAATGTCTAAGCAGATGGATCTGGTAGTATAAGCCTGTGAGCCCAGCTACTTACAAGGCCAAAATAGGAAAATCGTGAGTTCAAAGCCATTTGGGCTGCATGAGAAATTCCAGGGCAGCCTAGACAATATGGAAACCCTCTCTTCAGCTAAAAGCAGTCAGACAAATGAAGGACTGGGGACTTGGCTAAGTGGCAGAAACCTTCCTAGCTCGTAGCATACCTGAGGCCATAGGCTCAACCCCCAGAACACAAGAGTCAAATGGAAAGGCACACACACACACATATGTGGAGCAGCAAAATAAGCCATCAGCATATGAAAAAGTACCTCTAAAACCATGGTCCTCATGCTAAGGTATAGAGAACTGTATATAGTACTCATGATAGAAGCAGAATGTTTAGAATTCTTACCCACACACACATGCATACATACACACACACACACACGTGCACACATGCACATATACTTTTTCAAGGCGTGGGGAGAAGCCCTGTAAAATGTGAGCTTTAACCTTCTCATTTTACAGTGTAAGCACATTTTTGGTTCCATATTCATCATAATTATCATTTTGATATTAAACATTTAATTATTAAGCAAATGTCTCCTAACCCCTTAAAACAGGTTTATACTTTCTGGCAGGACTCCTCCTTATGGGGGAATTCCAGAAATCTGGGCACTTTGCTGGCCGTGTGATTGCCAGGTAAGGTTTATTCCCACCCAGGACCCTGTGTTCAACCTCCAATGCATGTGTGCTCACACCAACACCTCCACAAGACAAAACGAAAATCCTGCCTTCCCAATCTGTTATGTGTAAAGTGGGGTTGGGGTGGAGGGGGTGATTGTTCTCTGCTCTCCAGTTCCTTCTTCTCCCAGACAGGAAAATAGCAACAAGGGAAGGCTTTTTCCCCCCATCACTGAGATGGGATTGTCCTGGTGAAAAAGGAAGCCTGATTACCTTCAGAAGGCTGCCTGTAGATTGATGGCTGTCTGAGGAGAATATAAAGGGACATCTTTTCTAAGCACCAACATCTGAGCTGAAACTACACTTACAGTAACACAAAAGTCTAAAGACTCAAAATATGTCCCATGGATTGTTACACCATTGTTGTGCATTAAAATTAAAATCACCATAATAATAGGAGGTAAAAACAACAATAACACACATATATACTTATAACTATATATATAGTTATATATATATATATATATATATATATATATATGATCTTGTGGCTCATTTTATTCATATGATTCTGACAGTAAAGGATTCTCCAAGCAATCTATCAAAGAATCACCGATAACCAGCAAAACCCTAGTGAGCTCACAATAACTGGAGGTTAACAGTATGATAAGTAAAAACTACCATGCAAGTAACAAACTAGAGAAAACCAATTCAGTTTAAGGGTGTGTAGCCATAATCCATAAAAATCACAATTACTGCATAGCTACTGATTCTTGGTTGCAAGCCAACTCTGCTTAATTAAAACACGATAAGCTGCTGGATGGATATTGCTTCAGGAAAGCTAAAAAGGAAGAGCCAGGTGCAAAGAAGACAAGAGAAGTTGTTCCAGAAGGTCTCGCAGGGACAACTGTGTAGTCCCCTGAATGCTATCACCAGAACCAGATGGGCAGTCCCTGGATGCAGACTGAGACAGAGACGGGAGGAAAGAGGAAGGGAGAGAGCTTTCTGGATCTCAGGAGGTGTATCTCAAAAGAAAATAGCAAGGCATGATTTGGAGCAGGCCAGTCTAAAAGCAGGCGGGTGCTAAGACTTGGCCATCCTCATCTGGTGTTCTTTGCTGGATTCTTTTAGAGTTGTCCCAGGCAAGCAAGGCCTTTGTGTTCCATCTCAGCCAGCCAGTAAGTCACCCACATTGGACTACCCATCGCAGTTCCCTAGTGAGGAGGCATTGAGTTAGGACGAGGCAACAGTTACAACAAATTGACGTATTTTCTTACTTCGCATCATATCACCCCGGGCTTCAAAGCATGAAAGAGCCAGGTTGGCACATTTTGACGATGGGCTCACAAATTGGCTGGAGCAGGCAAGGTCCTTATTTTGTTCTTACAAAACTGTACACAGAGGTAATCATCCACCCTACTAAGTAAGTGTGTGAGGGGGTAAGTGGGAGGGAGGCAAAGAAACAAGAATAAGAAAAAAAAAAAAAAACACACTTGTATGTTCACATCGAGACAGGGTGGAAGCCAGACTTTCAGGACCCAGCGAACATCTATTCCAGGCATCTCAGGCAATTCAAAAGTAAAGATACCTAAATGATGACTAAGGGCTCTTCCTTGGGGGAGGGGTGGTTCCTGAGACTCCCACTCTGTTGTCCTGAAGGGCCTTGAACTCTAGAAATCCCCTTTACCTGAGAAGCGGGAACTACAGTTATGTACTTCCTGGGGATGGGAGTGAGGCAAATAAACTTTAAAAATGCATCCTCAGACTACTAAGTCTAAGATCTGAAAATTAAATTATCTTTTGCTTATCAGGTTGCCATAGGCTGAGGGGGAGGGGTCATCTTCAGAAGTTGTAAGGGTAGCAAAAAACAACAATCAGATACAATGCCAACAGAATAACTTTTCTGACGATCAATTTTTGCAATGTATGTCAAGTTTTAAAATACATACATCCTGTAATTTTATTTCTAGGAATCTATCCTTAGGAAAAATCAATCAAGGAGAAAGCTATAAAAGCCCAGAGTAGTGTCTGCCTATAACAGGAGTCTTAGGCAGAATAAAATGATAAGTAATAAATGCCTAATTACTTGGGATCTTAAATGAGATGTTCTCTCTCTCTCTCTCTCTCTCTCTCTCTCTCTATATATATATATATATATATATATATATTCTATAATTATATATTTTAGACACTGGTAATAATGGTGGATTTTTAAAACTTTATTTATATTTAGTGCATTGGTGTTTTGCCTGCATGTATGTCTGTATGAGGGTAACGAGGGTATCGTATCCCCTAGAATTGGAATTACAGACATCTGTGAGCTGCCATGTGGGTGCTGGGAATTGAACCTGGATCCTTTGGAAGAGCAGCCAGTACTCTTAAGTACTCTTCAGACCCTGGATTTTTTTTTTTAAATGAGGGTTTGAGTTTCTCTGTATAGCTTAGTGTTTTAGTTACTGCTTCATTGCTGAGAAGAGACACCATGACCAAGGCAACTCTTATGAAAGAAATCATTTCATCAGGGAGTTGCTTGTCCATTATCATCATGGCAGGAAGCATGGCAGTATTTATGGTACTAGAATAGTAGTTGAGAATTATATCCTGGTCTTCAGGCTGAGAGAGAATGGGCACAAGGCCTGGATGGAAACCTCAAAGCCCACCTCCAATGACCACGCATTTCCTTCAACAAGGCCACAACCCCAATCCTTCTAATCCTATCAAAGAGTTCTACTCCCTTATGACTAAGCATTCAGATCTATGAGCCTATGAAGGTCATTCTTACTCAAACTGCTACACTTAGGCTTAGCTAAAACTCCTGTCCTACAGTGTCAGCTTCCTGATGAACGAGAATTATACCCATGTGCCAACACTCCCCACACAACTTGAGGTAGATATTTTTTTTTTGTTCTGTTTGAGACAGGCTCTCATGCCACTGCCAGCTGAGTGTGACCTGGAACTGCATGGTACAGGCTGGCCTGGTGCTTGGGGCAAGTCTCTTCCCTTCAGCTTCCCGAGTGACAGAGTTATATGTGATTCTCCATGGTCAGCTTGCAACGTTTTTGGCCAACTGAAAGAGTTGCTCCTCAGGGACATATTGGAGGTCAACTGATAGCTCAGTGTGATTTAAAGTTTTGGTTGTTTTGTCCTTTGCTTCCCATTTATCCCATGTAGCAGATTGAACCTGGGGCCTTATGCATGCTGGGCAGGCCCTTTGTTACTAAGCTACAACATCAACCTAAAAGCCCACTAAAAGAATTTTGCATGAGCGTGGGGGAGGGGCAGGTGTGTCCACATAGATGCCAACGTGTACATATGGAAGTCAGAGAAAAAAAAATTGCAAGAGTCACTTTTCTCTTTCTACTTTATGGGTCTTAGGGCTTGATCAAGTCATGAGGATTGGTGGCAAAGTGTCTCTATGTACTGTGCCATCGTCCTGTCCACAATAGCTCAATTTTAAATGAAAAAAATTACTTGAACTATAAGAGCTTATTTTTACTCTCATAATTATTAGTGCCCCCCTTTGGCTCATATTTCAAAAACTGGAATATTAAACCTAATAGTTTTGCCTTATGTTTAATGAAACAGTAAATTACTTGGAAAATACAGAAGCAACTGGTTAAAAAAAATCATATGTTTAGAAACTGGATTCTATAAGGACATACAAGGAGAAACCATTCAGAAAATAAAACTGGAAATGACATTTTTTTTACCATAGTCTTTGAACATGATAAAAAAAACAAAAAATATGAATTGTTATAATAGCATGGGTTAGCTGTGAGGAAGAAGACCCTCTTAAACATGTACTAAAGTGACTTACATGTTCACTGTTAGGGCTAATAAACAATTGGTTTTAGTGTGTTACTATAGAAAAAAGTCACCCTTTCAAAGTGTTAAATGTAGAATTTTTGTTTTGTTTCAAGACAGGCTCTTACTATGTCACTGTCCTGAAGCTCACTCTGTAGACAAGTCTGGCTTGAACCTCCTAGAGATCCACCTGTCTCTGCCTCAGAGTGCTGGGATTAAGCCATGTGCCACTATGCCAAGCTAAAACCTTTTTTAAAAAAATTATTTTTGAACATTTTATTTGTTTACTATTTTTATGTGTATAGGTGTTTTGCCTGTATATAGGTTGTATACCCCATGCAAGAAATGCACAGCAGAGGCCAGAAGAGTGACTCTGATCTCCTGGAACTGGAAAAACAGACAGTTGTGAGCTGCCCTGGGAATTGAACCTTGGTCCTCTGGACGATCATCCAGGTGCTCTTAATGGTTGCACCATCTCTCCAGCTCAAATTTTTCTCTTCTTGTTTATTTATTTTTACTTCTTCATTCATTTATTTACTTAGACAGGGCCTCTCTCTACATAGCCCTGGCTCTCTTGGAACTCACTATGTAGAGAACACTAGCATCTAACTCAGCAGGGATCCGCCTGCCTCTGCCTCCCAGTGCTGGGATTAAAGGTATGTGCCGTCATGCCTAGCATTTTTTTTTTAAGTGAGAGCTTACTTTTACCCATTTGAGATCCTTTTCAAAGCCCAGACTTGTAACTCGGTGGTAGAATGCTTGCCTAGCTTAAGCTCCTGCATTTAAAGGAAAAATACTTTCCACATCTTAAAACATTTATAAAAATATGTCTGGATTGCATTTGTAGCTTTTTGAAAGTGACAAGTGGATTAATCATGATGGAATGCACCAGAAGATTAAGCTATTAAAGAATTCTCCCATTAGTAATGAAAGATATGTAGGGATGCAGCTTAGTGAGGACTGTACTGCATTATTCGGTTCAGAAAGCTTGGGGACGGGTGAAGCAGTCATTAAGAGGTGTGTGCTTTGGAGAAGTCTGGCCTAACTAGAGGCTTTACTCTGACTGGCTGGCTTTCATCGCACTCTAAGGTACTCTGCATACTAACCGGGAAAGGCAATCATAGTCCAGCTATAAAGGCTGTGACCTAGAACCAGGACTTGCCTGCGGCAGGTGCTGGTGAAATAACAGCACAGACCCTGGGGAAGTAACCAACCACTCTGCGGCTCGGCTGGATTTAAGTGGATTTAAGGCCCAGTCTGTGAGATAGACTCCACGCCAGGGTAGACAAGAATCTGAGACTGGCCTATCCAGTGTGATTGGCTTAATAAAAAGCTAAGCAGCCAATAGCTACCCGGGGAGAACAGGAGGGACTTCCAGACAGAGAAGAAGGAGGAAGAGGGATCTAGGCTCACACGTTAGGGAATATTATCTTTAGATGTGTGACTTTTGTTTATGCTGCATTTGTTCAACTCTGTGAAGCTGTGTTACCGTGCCTGTCTAAAACACCTGATGGGTCCTAAGAAAGAGATGGTCAACAGTGAGGCAGGAGCAAGGACAGGTGGGGCTGGCAGACAGAGTATAAATAGAAGGAGAAATGAGGAAGAACTAGGAGTAAGAGAACAAGAAAAGGAGGACTTCAGGGGCCAGCTACCCAGTCACCCAGTTGCCCAGCCAGCCATGAAGAAATAAGTAAAGAAAGGTATACAGGGATAGAGAAAGATAAAAGTCCAGAGGCAAAAAGTAGTGAGGATAATTTACATTAAGAAAAGCTGACAAGAAACAAGCCAAGCTATGGCCAGGCATTTATAACTAAGAATAAGCCTCTGCGCGTGATTTATTTGGGAGCTGGGTGGTGAACCATTACAAAAAAAAAAAAAAAAACAAAAAAAAACCAAAAAAGTAAAACACCCACAACACTCAAGTGGGGAGGGGGACAGGAGATACAGAAGAAGCAGGATGGGCGGTATGTGACAGAATATAGATTAATATAAACGGGTTAATTTAAGTTATAAGAGCTAGTGGGACAAACCTGAACTAAGTCCAAGTTTTGATAATTAATACTAAGTCTTCATGTTGTTATTTGGGAGCTGGCTGGAGAAACAGAGAAAGCTTCATTGTACCCCCACACAGAGAGAGACAAAGGACATCACTTAAAAGACTTGCCTGGTGGCCATTTCTCTGAATAAAATATCACCTGATTTTTGTTGCTGTTTTGTTTTGAGACTGTGTTTCACTGCGTAATAGCTCTGGCAGTCTTGGAACTCTCTTTGTAGACCAGGATGGCCTTGAGCTCACAAAGATCTGGCTGCCTCTGCCTCCTAGGTGCTGGGATCAAAAGTGTGGGCCACCAGACCTAACTATAATTTACAATTTGGATAAGAGCAACATAAAATATTTACATTAAAACAAAAAGCACAGGGCTGGGAAGACAGGTCAGTAGAGTACATACCTCAGGAGCACGAGGGGCTGAGTTTGATCCCCAGTGCCCTTGTGAAAGGCTAGGCTTGATGGAGAGATTTGTTATCCCAGTTAGGTGGGGTGGTGTGGAGACAGGCAAATCCCTGGGGCTAGCTGGCCAGTCAGCTTGTCTAATCAATGAACCCAAGGGCCCAGTTAAGAGACTATCTCAAAAAACAAGTTAGACAGCTCCTGAGAAAGGACTGAGGTAGTACCATTACAGACACACACACAAACACACACACACAAACGCACGCAAGCACGTGCACACACACACGTGCGCACACACACATGCTTACACATACACAGACGGAGACAGGTGAGGTTGTACCATCACACACAGAGAGAGTAAGGCAGAGAGACAGACGCACAAACAGAGGCACATAGATATACAGACAGACAGACAGATAGCTTTGGGTTATCTACTTTAAAGGGGATAACTTATAAACATGAATTTCAATATTGTGCTGTGAAAAAGGATAATAAGGTTTGAATTAATGTTGAATACTTGCTTGAAAATATTTACAATATTTTTAATGAAAAAGAATGTGAAGGGAACTTAGGGAAGAAAACAAAATAACATGTACAGCATGATCAAGTTTCTCTAGGGCAACTTTTTTTTTTTTCCATAATAGGATAATCACTTTATTTCTCAAGGGAAATACTGTTGACTTCATCGGTGTGCTTAATGCCAGCTAGTGAAAGCAGAAAACCACAACCAGGTCAGCTTGTCTAACTGAACTCATTGACTTGGTACACGTGTGTGTGTGTGTGTGTGTGTGTGTGTGTGTGTGAATTTTATAGGTTCCCCATGAAGTCAGGCGGCAGCTCATGTTTGTAACCCTAGCACTTAGGAGGCAGAGGCAGGAGGCCTGCTGTAACTCTGGGGACAGCGTGACCTACAGAGTGAGTTCCTGGCCAGCCTGGGCTACAGTGAGAGCTGTGAGAGCTGGTCTCAGAACCAAACTATTGACAGGTTCTACACGGTCCTGTACTTACTTATTCTCACACTGTAGATAGAGAGTTATAGAGACCTTGATAGGGAACTTATACCTCCATTTAGAGTACCTTAGTGTTCTAGCTTCCTTTCTTCAGCTGTGATAAAACATTTTCACTGAAAGCAACTTAGAGAGCGAGGGGTTCATTTGATTTAGACGTCCTGGTCACAATCCATTGAGAGAATTCAGGGCAAGGAACCCAGGGCAGGAGCAGGAAAGCAGGACTGCTTGCTATTTCATGCAGCGTTACCTTCCTACAGGCAAGTAAAGTACTGCTGGAACCACAGCAGATACTGCGTCCTAACTGACTCACTTGGGCTCATGCTCAGCTAAGTTGTCCTACAGAGCCGAGGACTATACTGCTCACAGTGGGCTGGACCCTCCTCTTATTAATCAGGAACCAAGACAATGCCTTACAGACATGCCCATGGGCTCATCTGATCTAGGTAACTCTTCACGTGTGGTTCCTTCTTTCCAGGTTGTAGCAAGTTGACAACGAAGCTAACCAGGATGGTTAGCATTTGTAAAGAGGAAAGTTTGATATGATATAACGACCCAAGACCTATCTAGCCTCCAGATCTATGTGCATTTGGTACAAATTGCTAAATTTGCTGATACTACATTGACCTGGGGCTGGGCTGTTAGCAAAAGGTGGAAAACTGAACAAAACAGTGTACGGGTCTTCCTCTTTGTCACTGAAGATGAATCTGTTTCCATGGCCAGTCCCTTAGTTGTCACCTGGCAAATCAGACAGCCCCATGACGGACAGTTAACTAAAGGAGACCCTCCTGACAAGTTTCATGTGAATATTCTGATTGTTTCTTCTGGAACTATACCGACTCCCATTCCCTTGGCCAATACTGTTATGTAATTCAGTATATTCAACTCTTCTTGGTCCTGCATCCAAAAGACTTCAGCTGGTTTTCTTCTCATCTTTTAGGCCCCTTCTTCCTCCTGCCTTCTGTCTTTAGTCATTGAGTTTTGGAATTATTCATTTCCCTACTGAACTCAGCTTTAAGCATAGCACATAGCACCTGAGGGTGCTGCCATTTTATTCCTCATGGCATTGTGCCATTAATCCCACGATGTAAAGAGTTTAGCCCAGTGTCCCAGGCAGACATTCTTCTAAGGTCTCTTAGCTCCTGTTTTACATCTCACTCAAACCTATTCCTTTCCTTCTCTACTCACCTCAGAAAGTCCACCGTTCTTTCAATTGCTCAGGCCCAAAACCTTGGGTTCTCACTCCACACACACACTGTCTCTGCAAATGCTGCCACTTCCCTTGCCAACCACTTACTGCCCCACCCAACCCCTTACCCCACTTTCTCCTACTAACCTCCGTGGCCAAAGCAACACTGTCCATTTGGGGATTATTCCAGCATACTTTAACACATCTTGATCTTTCTGTCACTTACTTCTTTGCCTGCTGAGCAGGTACAATGGTCCTGTGTTGGTTTCCTAGAGCGACAAGTGTGTTGTTTGGCAATTTTGACGGATCATGTAGAATATACATACTGAAATCTACATGGTATATAGTTTACATCATACATGTGTTATGTGGCATAGCCTATTTCTCCTAGGCAGAGTCAGGGATCTGTACAGCATTAGGGATCTGAACATTGTAGGCTTAATATAGTGTTGCGTGTGTTTCTAAACTGAAAAAAGGAAACAAAAACAGGGCTATAGATATTTCAGCTCCATTATGACATTATGTGACAGCTTTCCTGAAACGTCACTGAGTTGGACATAATTCTGTATTTAAAATGTTCGTCCTTCCTGGAACTCTTCAGTGATGTGACAGCTGTTATGGACTGTGCTGTGCAGCACAAACATTTGTAGCTGAAGTTACCCCACCACACACACACACACTCACTCACCTACTCACGTGATTGAATTGGAAAGAAGGTTCTTCAAGTTACCTTAAGGTTAAAAGAGCTCTTAGGGTTGAAGCTGGGGTCAATAAAACTGTGCCTTTATGAGAAAAGGAAGTAGCATCAGAGTGGTTGCTCCACTGTGTAAGGCCACCGTGAGAAGGCTGCCGTCTGTAACCAGAGAGTCCTCACCTGACCCTAGCCACACTGGGACCTCGATCTCAAACTCAGAGAGCTCCAGAACTATGAAAAAAAAAAGTATTTTTCTGTTGCTTAAGTCATCCAGTCCATGGTATTTTACTATGGAAGCCTGAACTACCATTCCACTCAGAGAGAAAGCCAAAGTTCCTCCAACACCCAAAGACTTGACACATTTCCCACGTCCTCCAACTCTGAACCTGATGCCTTTGATTCTTTCCCCTCACACTGCCCGACATGCAATTCCATACCAGGCCTACTCCCACTTCTGGAGCCTTTGCTTTCTCTACTTAGAACAGATTGCTCCAAAATATTTGCATAACACACTTTCTCACTCAAAGGTCACTTCAGTGATGTCATCCTAAGGAAGATTTACCATCTCCCTACCCCTTTCCTTTAGCATTTCTTTCTGATAGACAGGCTAAATATCTTATCTCTTTACATTATCTATGACATCCACGAGATGGATTTAGCTACATCCTAAGGACACAGGGAAGCTCATAGCAGGTGTTTCAACATTTGTTCAGTAAATTAATGTTGAATTCTTACAGCCATAAATTAGCTTTAGGCTGGAAGGCACAAGATAGAGCGTTTACTAGGACAGCAGTGTTCCCTAGTAGAAAATTAGACTGCTTGAAAGAACACATGATTTTTTTGGCCTCTTCTGGTTTTCCATTAATTTTAGAAAAGTTCACAGTGGTTTAAGAAGTCCTGAGTGTATGACCCAAGATCTGTTCTTTTTGATTTCCATCTTTAAAATACAGATAATGATAATATGCTGACCAATTGTCAAGGGCAAATAAGATCGTAGTTGAAGGCTTTTAAATTTTTGACTGGCTTTTTTTTTTTTTTTTTTTTTTTTGTAAACCCAGGCTCTGAGGTCTTGGATACTTTGATCTTGCTTAAAGTATTCGGCAAGAGATGGTGTTTATTCCTACAATTCTTTAAATATAGAATAAACACAACCATAGCAGACAATGACCCGAGGAAACTATTTGTGATGGCTCGCTTTCTCTTAGGGTTTCGGAGAGCTAGCAAGTTAACATAGACTACTAAGTTGGAAAGCAGGTGTTCTTCCTCTAAATTTTCAGAGAAAACAAGCCTGCAGAGCATTTTTGTGTTAAAACCAAGGAATTCTTCTCTACCGCAGCCAAACGGAAAACTCCTAATTGTAGCGTAGGCTGCTGCTGTCACTGTATCCCGAGAGAGGCGTTTCCTAACAGTGAAGTTAAAAATTGTCTTCCATCGTCGGAACGAGGTTCCCTTGCCACCTCCAAGCACCAGCTTTTAAAAATAAAGGTGTCACCCAAGTGGGGACACACCCACCGCATCCCGGCTGGAATTACTTTTTGGTTATGCAAATCTAAAAACGCTGGCGCGGGGCTCTCCAGCTGGGCGCCCAGCCTCTGCGCCCGCCCGGGTCAGGGCGCGCGCAGCCTCCGGGCGGGAGCGCGCGTGGCCAGCGCCTCCGGAAGCGCGCGCGGGTCCAACAGGAAAGACCCCAGCATCACCCGCAGCCAGAGCGCCGCGGGCCTGGGTACCACGCGCCCTGAGGGAAACCGCCCACAGGCCCTGCAGCGTCTCGCGAGATCTCGCCGGCTCGCCGCAAGTATTGCGAGTTTAGAACTTAAAAAAAAAAAAAAAAAAAAGCAAGAAAAAGAAAAAGACAGCGACGAGAGGAGTCTGTAGAGCCGGTGCTGCAGGGCGAGCATCCGCGGCGGCTGGCACCAGGGCCGGGGCTGCGGACGGGCAGGCGGGCGGCCCGGGGAGAACGTGGAGCGGGCGGGCGGCGGCGGCGGCAGCGGCAGCGGCAGCGGAAGGGGCGGCGGTGCGCAGGTCGGCGCGGAGACGCGTGCGGCCGCCCGGGCCGCGCCTGCTCGCTGCGCCGCGGAGGCCGGCGCTCGCTCTCCGGGCTCGGCGCGCCGGGCTGGCCGGCGCAGAGCTCGGGGCGGGCCGAGGGGCGGGCTGAGCGGCCCCGCCTCCCGCGTGCTGCACCGAGCGCCGCGGCCCCGCCGCGCCTTTAAACCGCGGACCGGCCGCGCTCGCGGGCACTCGGCGGCTGGCGGCGAGCGTGTGGCGCGCGGGCTCCTGAGGCGCTGCGACTCTCGGTGGCGCGCGCTCTCTCTCTCTCCTCCGGCTCTCTAGCGGGACCGCCGGCTCACGAGCCGGAGCCGAGCCCTAGGCAAGCGTTCACCCGCCCCGCTCCGCTCCGCAGCTTCTCCGAGCGTCGGGCGGAGATGGAGCCCCGGCCCGCGGCGCCCTCGTCTGGCGCACCGCGGCCCGCCCGGGATGGGGACGCGCCGCTGGCTGTCGCCGGGGTGGACCTGCCCGGGACTGCCGTGCCTTCCTCCGGCCGAGAGGATGCTACGGCCGGGAGCCAGGCCGGCGGGGTGCGCGGAGAGGGAGCGGCGGCGGCGGGCGATGGGCTGGGCAGACCTCTGGGGCCCACCCCCAGCCAGAGCCGCTTCCAGGTGGACCCGGTTTCCGAGAACGCCGGGCGGGCCGCGGCGGCTGCGGCGGCGGCGGCGGCCGGGGCGACGGGCAAGGAGACCCCGGCGGCCGGGAAAGGCAGCAGTGAGAGCGGCGCTGCTAAGGGCAGCGAGGAAGCCAAGGGCCGCTTCCGCGTGAACTTCGTGGACCCAGCTGCCTCATCGTCCGCGGACGACAGCCTGTCGGATGCGGCGGGGGTCGGAGGCGACGGGCCCAACGTGAGCTTCCAGAACGGCGGGGACACGGTGCTGAGCGAGGGCAGCAGCTTGCACTCGGGCGGCGGCAGTGGACACCATCAGCAGTACTACTATGACACCCACACCAACACCTACTACCTGCGCACCTTCGGCCACAACACCATGGACGCGGTGCCCAGGATCGACCACTACCGGCACACGGCCGCGCAGTTGGGCGAGAAGCTCCTCCGGCCCAGCCTGGCAGAGCTCCACGATGAGCTGGAAAAGGTGAGCTCGCCCAGACCCTCCTCCCTTCTCATGCCCTGGTGCGTGCTGGCCGCGGGATGCAGCCGCCGACTCTCCCTGGTGAGGTGGCAGCACAGGACCCGAGGAACGACTTGCTGGCATCTCTGGATTCAGCTGTCAAGTGTGGAATTGCAGCGGAATGTAACTTAATCCTTCAAAAGTTTGCAGCGGGTTAGGCTGGTCATGCGATACAGAGGAGGCAGCACTTAGCAGCCTTTCCCATCCAGTTATGTATCTTGTGTGCCCCTGCCTTTTTTCACCCCATCTTGACAGTGTGTCACCTCTTTGAGTTACGCATGTGTTTAGAGCCCAGAGAAGGGAGTGTGGAGGAGGTGTAGAAGAGGCTCTCTCTTGGGACAGTGGAGAGAACATACTACCATCTGGGTCCTTTTTAGATTGTAGTGTATGGCTTATGTATATCCATTAGGGATCCTGAGTGGAAAGAAAGGTTGACGTTTGAAGGAAAATCTTAATAGCATGTGTTTATAGTCTATTAATTATTAAAGCCCATTATTTGCAATCTTGAATATGTAGAGGACCATAGAAATCTTTTTTCTTTCTTTCCTTTTTATTTTTTGTTTGTTTATTATTTTTAGGCAGGATCTCCGTGTAGCTCTAGCTGACCTAGAGTTCGCAAAGTAGACCAGGCTGGCCTTGAACTCACAGATCCACCTGCTTCTGCTTCCCAGCTTCCCAACTTCCCAGCCTTAGGGTTTAAAGGCGTTTGCCACCACGCCCACAGATACTTCTCAAATCTTGGGAAAAGTTGTTTTTGATAATAGCACGGTCTTGTTTGTTTGTTTGTAATGTAAACTTTTTGGAAGAGAGCTGCCTTGGTGCAGGGCAGTGGTAGAGAGACGGTTCAGAAGTTAAGAGCAACAAGTGCTCTTGCTGGGAACCAAGAGGGTTCAGTTTTCAGCACCCACAAGGAAGCACACAACACACAACCATTTGTAACTCCACTTCCAGGGAGATTCCATGCCTTCTGACCTTAATAGGCACCAACCATGCACGTGGTATATATCCATGCATGCAGGCAAAACATTCATACACATAAAATATTTAAAAGAGGGATGTTTTTAAAAAGTGACATTGGTGAGTTTTTAGAGAAAAAAGGAAACAGGGATTTTATTTTATTTTTTTCCCCCTCCAGGATGTCTAGAGAAAAAGTCTGGAGTCTTAATTTTTGTGCAAGCCCTTTTACTTTGTAAACAAAAAACCATTCCCATACACTCTTATTGACTTTTCCTTCTGTTTTTTTTTTTTTTTTTATGGCCTCGTAAGTCTTTCATTTCCTCAGGGTTCAGATAATTATTTGAAGATAACTTTGATGCTTTTGAGACCTGATTAATATTTAACTTTTTTATGAGTTGAATTACTTGACATCTGCCTCAGCAAGTCTATAGTGGAATTTTTGTGACTTCAGAGTTGGTACCACACAGGGCGAGATGATCAGCGTGAAGAAGTTTATGTGATTTGTTTTGACTGTGATGGTTTGATCTCATACATTCATGTCTTACAAGACTGCACTTGTCCCAGTGTTTGATAAAGTAACAATCATGGTTTGAAGTAAGTGATAGGTCCCAGCCATTACAAGCTTGTGGATTGTTTAAAAGATTGACATCATTTAGCCTTAGATAATACTACCTCTGTTCTATTGTTGTATTTTGTCCTATCAGAAGCTAAGCACTTTCTGAAACACTCACACTTAGATTTTTTCACATCCATTCTTTTCTGTTTATAGGCTCAATCAGAAATGGAGTTGGTAAATGATATTTTACTGCAGCATTTTTAGTATTCATAATTTTTTTACAAATACATTTCAGGTTTATTTCGGTAAAGTCAAATTCAGCAGTATAGCACTGTATCTGTAAATTGTAGAAAGCTGAAAGGTGTCATGCATCTTGTACTTTAAGCCCCCTACGGTTGAGTTTATTTTGTGTGTGGCTTGTAGTGTGGGTTTTATTGTTTTTGTTCAGTTTAGAGCATCTGAAAGATAGACACATTATTAGCTATGTGGTAGTTGAAAAAGTCACCTAAGCCCTCACCCTCAGCTTCCTCAGTTTTCGAGATTATTGTAAAAATTAAAGAAAAAAATGCAACAGAAATAATGGACCACGGCCATGCTAAATTCGTGGAATATCACTGCTCAGTGGTTCTTATTTTGCTCTTACATTGACTCCTCAGAGTATAAGGCTAAGCTTTTAAGATTTCAGTTTTAGAGTCTCTTGATTCTATTACTAGATGAACATAGTTTATAACATGCTCAATCCAGAGTCTCCATTGTGCAGAATAGCATAATGAATTCTTCAGTTGTTTTTCTCTGCTCCCATAGCACATGCTAGACTGATGTTTTTCTATTCAGGTGGGCCCTCAGCCTCTACTCAAATTCTGTATAGCAACCAGAAGTTCTTGATGGTGTTAACTAATAAGTCAAATGGGTTAGATACCTGCCATGTTAAATAGTACAGAAGCGCTGCTCAGAGCTGTAGGAGGCGTGGGCGAAGGTGTGACACATGACGATGATCTCTGATTGACTCCCCAGAGTCCATATAGAGTCCATATATGGTCCTCATCTATATAGATTGACAGCAGCTTGAGCTCTTTTAGCCCTGTTAGTAATGCTACCTATAGTTTCTTTGATGTTCTAGTATTGGATTGTCATGTACTATACTCTGGTAACTGAGTGCTAAACCATCCATGAAGTGTCTAAGGCAGATTAAGTTACAGATGCCAAGAGCAATGGGAGATCAGAGGACGTGAAAGATAAATGCTCTACAAACTTACTAGGAAAAAAGACTAGAGTTGTCTTTGTCATTGGTCTTTTAAAGTATTTCCCTGTTGACATAGGTTTTTGTCCCGCCAGGTCCTGCAGCCAATCAGTCCCAAAGAAACACACAGAGGTCTATATTAATTATAAACTGGTTGGCCTATTAGCTCAGGCTTTTTATTAACTCTTTCTTACGTCTTAAGTTAGCCCATTATTCTTGTCTATGTTAGCCACGTGGCTTGGTACCTTTTTCAGCAAGGCATTCTCATCTTGCTTCCTCTGTGTCTGGGTGATGGCTGCAGACTAACCTTTCCTCTTCCCAGAATTCTCCTGTTCTCGTCACCCTGCCTCTACTTCTTGCCTGGCTACTGGCCATTCAGCGTTTTATTAGCAAGTATTTACAGGGTAAAACCATTGTTCCACAACACTCCCTCCCTTTTCAAAACAAGAACTATGAATTGAATCTCACTTGTTTAGCTTTCTTCCTGACCCTTATCCATACAACTTGTAACCAACACTCTAAACAAAGAAAAACATCCATAATCCATTTTTTTGGGAATGTGGGCATAGTTTTCCAGGCTACTTCCTGCTAACTAGGGGTGCTGATAATCTTATGTGGAACTAAAGAAAATTTAGAATTAAGGTCAAATCCTGGCTGGAATATTCCTTGAGGCTTGATCATCTCAGCTAGCAATCTTGAGGTTGTTCTGGATGTAGAACTCAGACATCTGGGCCATTTGCTCCTATCAGAGATTCCTGGGGGGGGGGGGGTCTTTCTTGATCAAACCTTATTTTTCTTAATCCAGAATGAATCCACAGCCTCTCATTTGCAGTGGAAACAAAAGTAAAACCTCTTCTCCAAAGTAACATACCTTTTGACTTAAATTTTTAAGTCAGGGCATTTTTAAAATACATATGTTGGATTAATCCAACATTTAAAATCAAATGTCTTTTAGCTGTTGCTCCTTCCTTAGCGTTCAGACAATTCAAAGAAAACACAATAACAGACTCTGTGTATTTTCCATCTTTATGTGGCTTTATTTTAAACTCTTATTTCATTTATTTATTTATTTATTTATTTATTTATTTATTTATTTATTTATTTATTTTTTGAGACTAGGTTTCTCTGTGTATCTTTGGCTGTCCTGACACTCACTCTGTAGACCAGGCTGTCCTTGAACTCACAAAGATCTGCCTGCCTCTTCCTCCCCGTGTAGGGATTAAAGGTATGTGCCACCACACCCAACTACTCTCCTTTTTATATTAAGGACTCTATCCTTTTTCTTTTCTCTCCCAAGTCTACATATATTTTTAAACACACTAAACCATTTAGAGGTTTTCTTATCTGAATCTATCTTTACTGTATATCTCTTTTTCTGACCCACATGAGTCTTTAATTTGATAAGCAATATAGCTAGGATTAAAGCCTTGGCTTTGATGGTTGGATCCACCCTATTTCTTACCTTTCTTAGAATCTAGCTTCATGGTGGAGGTACTGGCCAGAACCACGTTTATTGCCACAACTCCATGGCGTTTTAAGGTCCTTGCCACCACCAAGAAGCATGTTGTCAGCTATTCATAAACACCATTTAAGTGTATGGTGGCAGGGGCTCTTAAAAGAGCTGCAAGGTTTTGTAGCTAAAGCTGAGTCAGGAAGCCTCTCTTAAATGAGATGCGCTTGTCTCTAACAAAGAGAGCCCACCCGAGAAAGTGCTGCTATCAACAAGCCATGCTTAACTCTATTCTTTTCTGTCTAGAATTACTTCCCAAGCTCTCTCAGGCTTTATGTCGATACAGTTGTCCACATGGGCGCCATTTCTGGGACCGGGCGGGACAGAAACCTCAGTCAATATTTCTCCTACTAGCTAGCTGCAGAGAATAAACAAATATCCTTGCTGTTATGAGCCACTCTAGGAAGAAGGCTAATGGCTTTCCAGTTAGGAACTGTTGGCCAGGTAAGGGGTGACTGTGTTGTCCACAGTGCTCTGGAAATGTGGGATGGTGGATAAGTGAGTAGCGAGTCTGTGTCTGCCTGCACAGACATAAAACCAATAATAGTTGTTATTAACACAGCGGTGCGGTGAAAGGAAACATCACCAGTCAGGGTATCATGGGATCCAGTTTTGATTGGGCCTTGGGAAGAAATAAGTGTGGCATTGGAGCCCAGGCCTGAAGGATAAGTTGATGGGTGGAATGTCGTTCCGGAACAAAGACTGTATTTGTGAAGGTAGTGAGAAGAAGCGTGCTGTGTCCATGCGACAGACACAAAAGGCTGGTATATCTTACTGTAGGTGTAGTTGGAAGCTGTTGAGGGATGCTCTGGGACAGAGTACATGATCTCTTTTATTTGAAAATCTTTGCTGGCCAGAGTATGTGTTCTAAGGTGTGACTGGAAAGAAAACCTTAAACTGTTGGTGTGACTTAGAGATTATAAGGATTTATGCAAAACAGATTAGATGTGAGAGAGGCTGACTCTCAGGTTTTGGACTTGAGTAATTGAATAGTGAGTGGGGCTGTGCTCCCTGACTTGGAAAAATTGAAGTTGGAATGGATTTGAGTGATGAGAATTCTAGTTGTATTCTTTGTAAGACACATTTTTCAGGCAGAAGGTGTGTGTGTGTGCATGTGTAAATGGTTGAAGTACCTTAGTTATGAGTGAAATATTGGGTTGATAAAGAAACATAAAGTATGGTCAAGGATTAGGTCCGGAGATCATCTAAAGTTATGTTGGGGACTTTTAATAACTAGACTTCATAGTCTGGAAAGCAGTATCTTAGAAGGGCAGACATCTAGAAGAAGGCAGACATTAAGGACATAGTGGTACCTGCCTACAATCCTGGGAGGCTGAGGCAGGAGCACCTTTTGGGTAAAGGCCAGCCATGGCTGTTTAGATGGTTCCAGGCCAGACTGAGCTCAATAGGGAAACCCTCTCTCAAAAGGGTAGGAACTCTAAAAATAGATGCTAGGAATTGATTTAAAAATAATTGTGTCCCTGTCCCCCACCATCAGAGTATTGATTTCTCCTTTAGGAAGAAATAAAAAGTGGAGTACCAAAACTGATCTGGACAACTTTAGCACGTGCGATTGGGAGCATAATTATCAGTTGTGGGGTGGTAGGTACACAGTCTGCTGCTGTTGGACTCAGCATCATCTTCAGTATCCTCATCCATCACTGTCTTTTATAACTGCAGTTAGAACCCTAGGAAAGAGTTTCAGTGGAGCAGAGCTACCACTGTGATGAAACATTTGGTATTGTTCATCAGAAGCTGTTCACCTTGAGTGTCCTAGGCTCACAGATTAGGCTATAAACTAGCTGGCCACAGAGCCCCTGCTCTGGGATTACAAACCTGGGCTCTCACACCTGGCTGTTTACTAAGCCCGACTTCACCCCACCTGACCTTTTCCTCTTTTAAAAATAACACCTTTGCAGTTGTTCTTAGACCCGGGGTTAGAATCATGTTGTTAGCATTATCAAGTCATTGGATGAGGCCTGTTTTGCCTTTCTCATTAGTAAAGGAAGCATCAGTCTTTTATCACTGAGCTTTTTTCCTTTTAATTCCTAAGAAATCTTTTACACATTTACTAGTAATAAATGATCTCATAGAAACTGAAAACGGTTTACTAGCCATTTTGATTAAACTATAGAGCAAGACTTCATACTTGCTTTTCTGTCTGATGCTAGAATATTTACCGGGGTCTTTCTCTGTATCACATCTGTCTGGCTATCTCTCCGACCTGCCGTAAGATGCTTGAGCTGCTGGAAGGGTTGACATCCTGAGAATAAGGAAGAGGATACTTGATGGTGCAGTTGTTAATTAGTCCTTCACTAGAATCAGAGCATTTGTCTCATTAATTTTCATACAGAGATTAGGTACCAGTGCAGATCTGTTCACTGGATGTATCGGGGCTGGCAGTTCCTGCCACTTAACAACAAGACTTTAAGGAAAACCCTGTATTGCCTCTTAACACTGGGTTGGTTCTGCGTCTTGCAAATAATTATTTCAGGATATAGCTTGGTGCCTTGAAAGTCACCCTGGAAGAAAAAGAATAGGTCACAGCTTGGGTGGTATCTGAATAGTTTCCAGATATGAGTAAAGTGGCCCCTGATAAACATTTGCATGTGGAAAGTCAGATTTCAGTTTTGCTGGGGCCCTGACCTGCTATATATATGTTACTGGCTACTATAGTCTGGCTTTCAGTTTCTGTATTCATTCTTCAAGTAGAAGTAGCAACTGATTACTTGGGTAAAAAGAAGGATAAATTTGGGAATCTAAAATGAGGCAAAGGAAAAAGATCTGTGCATTACTAGTCGCACTTTATGCATTATCTGTGTATATTTATGTTCGAATGCCTATGCTGTGGGACTAGAACCAGAGAGATGCAAGTTGAGTTTCTTGGGTCTTATGTTTCATATCTTTGCTTGCAGTGACTTTTCATCATTTTTTGCATGTGTTTGGGAAGTCCACAATACCAGTTGATTTAGGTCCTTGCTGAGTGACATGGGTTATCCACCAAATCCTAACTGAACATCAACAGCAGCACTGTTCTAAGTGTGGGGGATACATCAGTAAGCAAAACAAAGTCCCGGGACTTTGTAGTTGTAGGAGACAGTTGGTAAATAAGGCAGATGTACTACAGTGAAGAAACTAAAACAGGGAGAGAAATTGATGGCCTAGTTGGATTAGTTGAGGCAAGGTTTTAATAAAAGACACGCGCCAAGAGGAAAGGGATTCCCCCATGCAATTACCAGGAAGGCTGCTCTAGACTCAGCAAGGACAGTTGCCTGAGGCTGAGGAGGGACTGTGACTAGTGCAGTTTAGAGACCAGGGAGGCCGAGGCTGAGGAGAGAAGACAGACAAAAGTTAGAGGCTGGTGCTGAGCCTCACGGTTCATAGTAAAGACTTGTTTTGTTCTCAGTAACATGGAGGAGACATTGAGAGGGCTTTGAGCTCAGATTTGGTGGGATTTGACTTACAACTTAAAAGTGTGAATGATTGCCATGTGGAGAATATACTATAGGGTTTAAGGATGGAAGCCAGGACAGTAGAAGGTAAATAGGATTTTTACGGAGGTGAGCTGGTTGGTAGATACAAGGGTTCTTAAAGGGAGGATTGTAGGGAGTTTGCTGAAGTTTGGATGAAATGTGTATGGAAAGAGAAATGTTAAGTTTTATTTTTATTTTTTTTAGAATGGAATTACTATTTAAGGAGGTAGGCGAGAACTGGGAGGAGTAGGGTTAGGTAGGTGGGATATAATTCTCTAAAACTGTTCTACAATGGGGGCAAGTCCTAGAAAATTGCAGGTACTAATGAATTAGAACTTGAACAGCTTCACACTGTAGCTGTTTGTAAGACTGACCCCCACTGTAGAAGAGGTAGGTCTGAAATAGGATCTTACAAATACTGAGGTTCTGCCATGATGGGCCTAGTGGTGCTTGCTCTACTAGGTGTATTGAGTTTATTTAGCTAAAACACAGGCATCTTAAGAGAGACTACTTCTAGTGCCTTGTCATTGTCTTATAAATGATAAACCCAACAATACATTGCTGTACTCCTTATTCTTTTTAAAGTTTTATTTATTTATTTATTTATTTATTTATTTAAAATTTCTGTCTCTTCCCCACCGCCACCTCCCCTTTCCCTCCCCCTCCCCCAATCAAGTCCCCCTCCCTCATCAGCCCAAAGAGCAATCAGGGTTCCCTGCCCTGTGGGAAGTCCAAGGACCACCCACCTCCATCCAGGTCTAGTAAGTTTAGCATCCACGAAACTGCCTAGGCTCCCACGAAACCAATAGGTACAGTAGGATCAAAAACCCATTGCCATTGTTCTTGAGGTCTCAGTAGTCCTCATTGCAGCCTCCCTCTATTACAAGAAGTTAGTTATTTTATCTATTTCTCTCCTCTGTTATTTCCACTTGAAGTCCATTCAGTGAATTTATCATTTCACATATTGTGCTTTTCTTTAAAATGTACCAAAGTCGAGAATTTCTGAAGTTTCCAATGAAGCTTTCACATCTCTGTTAGATGCTTTGCTAATGTGATTTATCCTTGACTTCTATAGTGATTTTGAAGTATTTGTGTCCTGAAAAGGACATTTGGTTCTTACCACAAACATTTGAATGGGAAACATTTTATTTGTTTGTACATCTATTAATTTGAGGAGGGGAGAATTAATGTGTAGATAATACATTGTGGTGACTATGAAATTTTATTTTTAATATTCTGAAGTTGATTTCCCTTTTCTTTGTTGAGACAGTGTCTCACCGTGTATTTTACACTGACCTGGGTGCTCTGTGCAGCTCAGGCTATGATTGATGGTGTGTTGTGCCTTGCTAGGCTCAGACATCATGGGGTAGCTACTGTCTCTGTTCTGTACCTGCCTCTGTCAACAGCTGTTGTTTGGCTCCTGGAAGTCTCCTCTACATTTGGGGGCCAGCTTAGTTATGGGGATTTACCCTTACTGTTATTCTTGTTTTTCCAGAAATTCAAATGAGTTTCCCAGTTCCTTTGTTGATTTGTGACTCTGTTCTGTTATTTCAAACTGGTGTGGCTTACCACAGTCAGTTTGAGAAGACTCAGTGAAAAGGCAGCAAATTCATACTTTGACTAGTGCAGGTCCATAGATGTTTCCTCTCCAGTCTGTGCTCCCATCCCTACTTTCTTTGGGTTCTTTTCCATGAGCAAACAGGTGGGCTATCAGTTTGCAGTTCTTGGCCATTGGTTAAATCTGGATCATTCCACTTCAATACATCTTCAGAAAAAGGATATACCATCTCTGATTCTGAGTTCCTGAACTGAAAATGGGAAAGATGACAGAGAAACACCCAGTGCTAGCTGTCCGCTCTTGGGTTCCATGCAGATTGCGTTTCCAGTGCTGGCTTGGTTTGGATGCTGCTTGTCATGTTTTTTTCAGGTCCTTCCTAATTTTGGGGTCTTCTTCCCATAAACAATTAGAAATACAAGTTGGCAGGGCTATTTTTTGTTAACAGAAGGTAAATGCTTCCTGGGAATCTTATCTAAAATGTTTCAAGCTCTCAGTCTGTTGACATTAGCATGTTGTGTGGGATTTGAAGTAATTCCTGTGTTGTTATTTGTGAAGCATTCTTTTGTAGCTCAGTCTTGAAGTTTTGGTAAAGAACATGCAGAGCTAGTTCTAGTGCTGAATTCTTTGACTTGGATCAGCAGTTCTGACTTGGTTCATTGTGAAGTCACATGGTCACACTGACCACTTTTATCTGTGGCTCTTGAGTTTTGAGCTTGCATTAATGCCTCTGGATATTAATAGAGCATTGTTAACCAAAGCAACTTGGATTTGTGTAAAACAATACTTTGTTTTGAAAGCGTAGTCTGTATGGGGAGCATTACACTGAATACACCAATCACCGACAGCACGGATAGGAAGTATTGGCAGCTTTGGGATGATATAATTAGCTAGTACTTGCTAAAATATTAGAACAGTTATTAGAATAAGCTTCTTGGACATCTAGATTTGCACATATGCACAGTATTTTATATGTGACATATATGCATATATATAATATTTTGCATTTTAAATTCAAAGTAAGCTATTTTAATGTAAGATTTTGGCTTAGACTTGAAAGCTGTGGTTAATGGTATGAGAAATTTTTAGGATTTTTATCAGTATTAAAATCCAAAAATTATTTTTAAGATGTAAATAACTTTTTGATGAACCTTTACATTTTTGATGTATTAGTTTGAGTTTATTTAAAGCAATAATAGCCCAGTACTCAGAGGATGTGAGTTTAAGGCCAGGCTAAGCTTTCATGATGAAATCCTGGGGCATAACTTGAAAATACTAACAGCTTTTCCCTTTGAAATTATTTTTAGCTGGTGTGTGAGTTTTTAGTTTTGTATAAAACCATCACAGTTTTTCATTTTGTCTTTTCTAACAATATGTGATGGGTACCCCTTTTCACAGGTGTTGGAACCAAACTTTTAGGAATTAATTCTATAGGTAAAGAGTAGCAGGGCTAGGATTATTTGGGAGCTAACACTTTGACCCAGTATATTATTTTAAGGTATTATTTAGAGAAAAGACTTACCATAAAAACTTATTGTTAGTTTACTGTATTTCAGTTAAAATGCTGTTTCATTTTCACACATTCTGGAGGAGTGGAGGTGAGTGTGTGCGTTATAAAATCTGAATGCTGTATTTAAAGAGGACTGCAGCATATGGTGTGTGCGGTGAAGGAGCTGCAGAAGCATTGAGCAGTGGGACCTACCCAGTTAGGGAGGCTAGACTCAGTCTCTCTAGGATTTGGATGGAGAAAGTGCTAGGTCCCCTAAAGATAAATTACAGGCAGAGGGAGTTGGAGCTGAAAGTCCTTTAGGAGAAAATAGTTTACAACTGATTTCCCAGGTTGGGAGTGATGGCCTGTGCCTTCAGTCCCCACACTCCAGACACAAACACATGCAAATCTCGGAGTTCAAGGCCAGCCTACTTTTCGTGGTGAGACTACTAATCAATAAACAGAAAAACCTGTCAGCTGAAGGAAAATTGCATCAGTTAAATATTTTGATGTGAACTTGCAATAATTTTCTAATTGGAAGCATAAGAATTGGCAGGGGAGGCGTATCAAAGAAAATTAGTAAAATTAGAGCTGCCTTTGGTTAGAAAAATATGAGAACTTTGCTTGCTTATAAATGTTATGTGTGTATGTGTCATTTCATGTTCATTTCTGCATATCTCATTGGGCAGTAAACTGAAAACAATGAAAAAAATTCAAAGTCGTAATTTTATAGACTTGACTAGAGAAAGTCTCAAAGTTAGAATTTCTCTTTGTACCTCAAAACAGAGTGTGCTCAACAGAAAAAAGAGTGAGAATTTCTCTCTTGTTAGCAGTCTAATGTTTATTTTTAATTATATCAGATATTATTTATTAAAAAACCGAATTCAAAGAATTCAGTGTGAATACTTTTATTTTCCTAGCCTTCTTGGACACTTGGGCTCAGGCACCAGGCTTGTGAAGGTAAAGTCTGCAAGGGAATAAGAAAGCTGAGTATCACCAGGAATACTGGTTAAAAGGAGATGGCAAGTTTGAATGGCTCATTACAACCCAGGGACTGAATGATTGGCCAGTTGGACTGACCTTTTCCACCTATCAAAACAGCCTCAGTAAATTTGAAAGTTAAGTTAGTGTGCACACCTGTTCCATGTCACACACTTTCTATCCCTTCCTGGATGGAACACATCTGGGCAGGTTCCTTAAAGGTGGTGTGATGCAGCTGGCTGTGGTCGTTGTGTCTTTTCGTACTCATAAGAAACTTGTGTCTTGCCGTGTTGGGCACAGGAGGATCTGGTGTTTGCCACAGGAAACCTGAGTTACTTTGGGTGGGAGTCTCTGCCAGGGTCTGCTCCCCAGACTTTGAAGAGCCACATTATTCCTTGGCCTTGTGGTGCACTAGTAGAGAGAGCACCTGATCGTCACTGTAGACTCTGGTGGGTGGCGGCGGTAGTGGAAGTCCTCAGAAGCAGATGGGACTGTGCATAGCTGGGAGGGCTGCACAGTTCACTACTGCTTTTCCATTTAAAGCTCAGGGAAGGATCATTTTGTTTTACTTATGTGTATTCCTCTTTACTTAATTTTTTTTTGTCTGTTTTTGGTGATTGGCTGAAGTGTTTAGGCATTTAGATGGTGTGACCCCAGAGTAATTTGAAAAGGGATAACTTGAATAAGGGTATGATTTTGACTACTAAAATGCCCTTTTTCCCTCAGATATAGCTACTGTTCTGTATTCATCCCATCCTCCGAGTATTCTGTTCTCCATCTTTGTCTCTGTTCAGTTCCTTTGCTGTCTCTTTAGGTCACTATAAGGTTTGATTTACAATATAAAAGGTCCTCCAATTAAATTGTGATAGAATCGAGACTTATTTCATAGGTAGAGTATGAGAAAGGCTTTCAGTGTAGCAATCCCTTGTTGTCTTTTATTAGGGTCGGTGGTATTGAATAGGAGAATGTACTGTATGTTTTCCAGTTCATATGATTTTGACTTACTGAAAAACTAAAAACCTTCTATATCCAATAATCTTTCTTTCCAATATTTCATCTTTAATGAATAGCCATCCTAGTATATTTGCTAAATGAGTGCTTTCTATTTCTTTCCTGCTCACTATGTAAAGTAATACAGTAGTTGATGGTTCATTTTTCATAGGTGATGCTAAAAGGAAAACTTGTTCCTCTTAAATATGTATCTCTTTGCCTAAAAGCAGACTTGTTCATTGTCCACAAAACCGACAAAAACTTAATCTGTGTATTCACCTATGATCATTGCGAGAGGAGTGGAGAGCACTGGGGACCCTGCCTTTGATCTTCCCTTATCGCGATGAATCAGAGCTTCTAAGCAGGAGTAGCCAGAGCGGATGACCACACCACTGCGTGTAGTCCAGGAAAGCTTAGCCTCACTCACATAGGTCAGCTGGCTAAACTTTCTCCTTCTGAAGAGTAGCCAGAAATTGAAAAGGCAGGTCACCTAAGGACAACTTTCCCACTATTTGCTGACTAAAAAAAAAAAAAAAAATACCTGAAATGTCTTTCTATAGATTTGACTTAACAACTGTCACACTTGAACTGTGACACCGACACTTAATTATGGTGTATCAGTTCAATAGCCAATAAACACATCTCACTTGCTTTATATATGTCTGTCATATTATCTAGAGAGCCTAAAACCTTCCAGGATATGATATTGATGGGGAGAAATTATTATCTCCATCTATCCGAGGAAACCAGTTCTCAGAGAGGGAATATAACATAAAAAGTAAAGTGTGGGCATTGAAAAAAGGTATATGTAGCCTTTGACAGGGCTAAACATTTCCTGGAGGCTGCATTCAGTATGAAAAAGGTCCTCAGTGATGGTAGGAGACACCTTTTTCCTTTGTCTCTATTGAAAAAAAAATTACACCTTTAAAGATGGTTCACAAGTCCCTAGCATGGTGACTGATAGTGTGTTAATATCTGTGTGCTAATGAGTCAAAGGATATGGTTGTTATTTATGCCCGGAAAACTGCTTTTGTGAGTGCAAAACTGCACAGGGAGAAGAACATCAGAGTTACTTAGGACTTTTGTTGCACATTGGCACCACTAAGGTACTGGCTCATTTCCTTACTTAAAAGGTATTGGTGTTCAGCTGGCTTTAAATTACTCCAGAGACAGCCTTGTGGTAGCTTCCGGAGCCCTAAAGAGACTGTGACACAGCTTTGTCCCACTGTTCTTGCTAAATTCCCCTTCCCAAGTTACAAAAGTATACAGTTTATTATCTTTGCCTACAATCACCAAGTAAAGATACTTTTTATAAAAAAATAAAGTAAGTTTGTACTAAAAGTGAATATGTGTTAATAAACATTGCCTAAAATCTGTTTTATAATAGTGTTTGCACTGTACTAAGGGACTGCACTCCTCAGAAATGCCTTCCCTGGTGCAGGGAGGAGACCTGTGACAAAAATAGTTTTTGTAGGTAAATGTGGTTACACATGTCTGTAATCCTGCTCATGGGAGGCTTCAGTAGAGGGATGGTTGAGTTGGCGACCAGCCTGGACCATTTGAACTTGAGGACCAGAGTCCCCATACCCCCAGTCATGGTGATGTGTCTGTTCCTTACTTAGGGGAGTTGGGAGGCAGAGACAGTCCCTGGAGGCTTGTGAATCAGCTTGCTACTTCTGTGAAGTAGCAAACAAAGAGACCCTGTCTCAAGCAAGTCAGGGACCTGTATCCTGATGCCAGTGTGTCCTCTGACTTTGTCCATGATTGAGGGGGAGCTTTGAATCTACAAGACAAACAAACAACACCCAGTCTACAGAAAATTCTTCCTTTTCCTACTTCCTGCAAAGAAACAATAACCATGGGAGCTAGAATTCTTCCATTCTTGTCTTTTCTGAATCTTTAGAAACACACCCTGCCCATGTTTTCTCTCTGTATGTTTGTCTCTCTGTTCCCATGCACTCACCCCCTGGCTGTCTATCCCTGGCCCCTCTTCTAAGTTCCATTCATGAATTTTTAAGCTGCCTGATAGATTCTCTTGTCTCTTGGCCCCCTTATTCTACACTTGGTTTGTATGTTGTTGTTGTTGTTGTTTTCATCAGTCTCCCTTTAAACAGAATCTTGCTTTGTAGCCCAGGCTGAATTTAGATGAATGATCTTGTAGTCCCAGTACTAGGATTGTGGGCATGCTGACATACTCTCTTTAGTTGCACTAGTGGATCTGTTTTATAAGAAATCCTTCCAGTTACAATAGGTGTAACATCCGTCTGCCTTCCATTATTTCCCATCTTCCTCTCTTCTGAGTTTATTTCTGTTGCGACTCCAAACTCAGAATCACAGTGCTACTCTTTCAGAGCTGTATTTCCTAGAATAATGCTAAATTAATTTATCTACCTACTAAAATGCCACTAAATAGTTTTTACTTTCCACCTACTATTGTGGAAAAGATAGTAAATACTGAAAATAGTTATTTTTGTACCTTTGCCTTGGCCTATCTTACTTAACTTCATATTTGAACTTTTATTTACTTGTGATGTTTTCATGTAAATTTTTGTCAAGGTGGATAGGGTGTCATTCCTGAGATTTTCTTGTTCCTTGAAAGCTCATATATTAAACAAACAACTCAAAACTGAGTCTGGAGCTCAGTAGTAGAGCCTTGAGTTGGATACCCAACATCACCAAAATAAACAAACTCTGGTTTCTTTTTATTTTGGGAAATTAATTTAGTTCTGATCCCAGTTTCATCACACTTCAGTCCATTTATTCAGCCACAAATAGCACAGTTATTTGATTAGCTTTGGATGTTTGTTTGGATGGTTGGTTGGAGTCTGTCTTGTAGCCTTGCTCGGCCTGGAGCTCAGGGTGCATGCCTCACAGCAGCTTCCTCTTGGACCAGCCCCTAACTGTGAGGGTGCAGGTGTGCACCACTACACCGAGCTTTAGTTGTAGATTGTAGTTTGGAGAGTAATACTAAAACTTTTAAAAGGAGATTTGCTAGAGGGTGATTAGGAAGGTAACTTTTTGTTTTCTGTGAACACATCGCTAGTTTTCTAAAGTAATTTCATAAAAGCTAGAAAATACTTGTCTTTTGAGCAGTTTTTCACAGTGTTCACACTGTGGTAGAAACCAGCATAATTGCTAGACCTTCAACTTGCATGTGAGATTCTGATAAGCACCCACAACAAAAATTTTAGGATGCCTGCATACTTTTGCATTGCTCAAAAGACACCCACATTGCACTTTAGCCTTGGGAAAAGTAGCTGATTAGGGACATACATATTCAGTTTCTAAACAGAGATGGAAAGAGATTCCTTTTCTGTGCATATTATAGGCTTTCTATTGCAGCATGAAAACTAAGGACTTTTTGCTTCAAGATTAATAAGTTGATAGGCTTGTTTCTCCTTGTGACTTTATTTGAATAATTGAGCAGCTGGGGGGAATGGTGAAATCTGGATTAAGAGTTTCTATTTACTGTTTGGAGTCAGCTTTGCCCCTCTGCTGTATGGGAAACATTTAACAATGGGAGTAAAACCCAACTGGGATTGTGATGCACTGACGTCTAGTCACGTTGAAGAAAAACTAATTTCTCCATATTTCTGTTAAGGTTAATGACTGCTAGTTGCTGTGTTTACACCAGAGTGTACATAAAGAGAAGAACAGTAATAGGCTAGAGGCCAGGGAAGATTGGATAAGTATATAGATGTGGTTCTGTGGTTACACATAACTTTCCATCACTCATTTCTTTTCATTATTATATTCATAATTCCCTTTAGTGTTGAAGCACTAAAATTAGTTTTAAAAGTTGGACTGTGTTCATAAAAAAATTTAGTGCCCAAACTATAGCTGTGTTTTGTTCCCTGGTGTTGAGAGTATGGATTAAAAACCATGGTGATGGCGTTGAAGGTCATATGTTAGACTTAGAGCATCTGTCTTCTAAGCCGTTTCCTTCTACCCTAAGTTGTACAGTTTGCCTTAAGTCTCGGTAGTACTAGTTTGGAGATGTCTGGCCCTGTGTGTCCCAGTAAAGACTGAACAGATAGTGAGAACCACTGAGACATAGAGAATAAAAAACGAAGAGCTACAGAATTAGACATGAAGTTTACCTAAGAAAGAAAGACCAACAGCGAGAATGTACTGTGTGATTTCTGAAGAAGTCAATAGACCTGAATGACTAAGAACATGTAGAGTCAGTGTAGAGATGGGGCTCTGAATGAATCTTAAGAGTCTTGGGAATATTCTGTATTGTTTGATGGGAAAGACTTTTAAGCCGGGCAGTGGTGGTGCTCCGACTGAAGTAGATGGATCTCTGACTTCAAGGCCAGCTGGTCTACAGAGCAAGTTCCAAGACAGCCAGGGCTACATGGAAAAACCCTGTTTTGAAAAATAAGCAAACAAACAAAAAAGGAATTTTAAATTGTTAATGTTGATATTTCAGATATGGGAAAGAATATGGCAGCTAGATGATATAAATTTGTGCTAAGGAGCCAAGACCTTACATCTGCCTGTTTGTCTGTCTGTCATCTTTGATGTAATCTTACTGGAACTGGGACAGGCTGGCCTTGAACTCACAGTCCTTCTGCCTTGGTCTCCATTACAGGCCCATCCCACCACGTGCCTAGTAGTAGCTCTGATTTTTTTGTCCCATCTGGATTAATCTGGCAGGCAGCAGTCACTGCAGACTTCAGATACCATCAAAGTATAAAAACATTCGTTATTGTTATTTTCATTATTAGTACAGATTGGGTCATGCTTTGTTGCCTATATTGGTGTCCAGATTTTGAAGTCAGTCTCTGCTTTTTGAGTGCTTGGAATATGTTTGTACCACTAGGCCCATTTTAAAAATTGGAATCATTAAAATGGATTTACGTCATAGTGACACTTATTTTAGGTTTTCCTTTTACTTTATTGCTTTGATTGAGCAACCTATCTTTATTATATTGAAATACTTGAGTCAAGCTATTTAGGAAGAAAGGCTTATTTGGCTCCCAGTCGTGAATGATGAACGCCCAGACAGCATGTTACAGGCTTTGGTAAGGACTTTCCCGTTACTGTGTCACTTTATAGTGCAGTAGAAGGAGCACGTGCAGGTGAGAGCATCACATCACCCACATCCAGGAGACATGCTGGCAGGGTAGCTTCCCTGGTGATGTAGGGACCTTGAACTAGGCCTCTCTTTTTATGGTTCCACATCTCCAGTACCACTGTACTGGGGACCAGACTCCCCATTCTTGAACCTGTCTAAGAAATAAACTGTGTAATTTATCACATTTCATTCTCATAAGTTTTTGTCATCCTACGTGTATAGTTAACCATGTTTAATTATGTTTGGTTTTTATCAAGTGATTCAAGATTATTTAATTCTTAATTTGCATTCATGTTTCTTTCTGTAACCAGGAACCTTTTGAGGATGGCTTTGCAAATGGAGAAGAAAGTACTCCAACCAGGGATGCTGTGGTTACATACACTGCCGAAAGTAAAGGGGTTGTGAAGTTCGGCTGGATCAAGGGCGTATTAGTATGTATGCATAGACCCTGTTTATGGCTCCAGTCCTGTTGATTAGCAAACCTAGCTCAAGTTCTCGAGAGAATTACTGGTTTTCTGCCTCACTGTTTGTTTGTGGGTACTATGGAAGACCCAGTAATGCCTTGTGTATTCTTTCCTTTGTGATATTATGTTCATTAGGGGAGAAATGTTTATTATTATGCACATCATCTTGATAAAATTGGAAACTCACAAGTTTCTACTTTTTGGTAGCCCTGGTTGGGCTACACCGGGCTGACCTTTAACTCATTTTGCCTCTGCCTCCCAGGTGCTGAATCAGTTATAACAATACGCAAAGAGGAACATAGAATAAAAAATTAATATAAGCTCAAGTTGTGGGAGTATCATACTTAGTTTAAATTTTTGGGAATGGTGTGATCCATTGACATTTGTGTTGGTGTACACGCAATCCTTAACTCTGCCTTAACCATTCATGGCAGATGTTATCAAAGCATAGGCAAAACTTAATATGATAAAGACAAATTGTAATTTTAAGATTTGAAGTCTTACCAGGTGTGGTGGCACAGGCCTTTAGTGCCTCCCAGCACTCAGGATGCAGAGGCAGGTGGATCTCTGAGGTCAAGGCCAGTCCACTTTCTATAGTGAGTTTCAGAACAGTCGGGGCTACACAGGAAAAAAAAAAAAAACCCTTGTCTTCAAAAACAAACAAACAAAGAGTCAATAGTCTTAAAAATAGTCTTCTGTTGTGTTTCTAACACTCTTGGTAAGCACATTTACTTATACACATACTTCCATGGCTCTTACTTACATCAGCTAACAGAAACCCTCAGTAAGCCCTTTTGACAAACTTAAGGTAAAGGAGTTAGATTTCAAAACACTTTCATAGTTTCAGTCACATTTAACTTTTGACTTGTTTAATTTTTATTGCTGTGTCTTGTGTCCTTTTTTCTCTCCCAGGTACGTTGTATGTTGAACATTTGGGGTGTAATGCTCTTTATTAGATTGTCGTGGATTGTGGGTCAAGCTGGAATAGGTAAGGGAAGCTTCACACCTCTTGATCTACGTTATATTAGCTGTGTGCCTTTCTGCAGTTGCTGACTGGGCTGTGTTGCCTTTATTATGTAGATTGCTACCATAATTGACTTTCACAGTTTTGACTTTATTTCTCAAAATTGAGATTAGAATTAGGTAATTTATGGCCTGTGTCTTAGTTACTTATCTATTTCTGTTGAGAAATGTCATGACCAAAGAAACTTACATAAGAAAGCATTTAATTGAGGGATTGCTTACAGTTTAAGAGAGTGAGTGCATAACCATCATAGTTTGGAGCATGATGGCAGGCAGGCAGCATGCATGAGACCGGAGCAGTTACTGAGAGCTTACTTGTGACCCACAGCACGAGGCAGAGAGAGTGAGTCTGGGCCTGCTGCAGCCCTCTCCCAGTACTGCACTTCCTCCGAAAGCCAAATACTTCACACACAGTCCACCTACTAGGAACCAAACATTCAAAAATGTGAACATACCGGGACTATTCTCTTTCAAAGCACCACAGTCCAAATCAGTGCTTAACTCTGCTAGTTCTAGGAAGTGGCAAGTTTAGGAATATAAGGTTCATGGTTTCTTTTTCCTCCTTAAAGGTCTCTCCGTCCTTGTAATAGTGATGGCCACTGTCGTGACGACTATCACAGGATTGTCTACTTCAGCAATAGCTACCAATGGGTTTGTAAGAGGAGGTGAGTTGCCCTTGCACAGGCCCAACCTGAAAGATACATTCGTGCTTTTTAAGTCGCCTGTTCTGTATATCAAATCTGTGTTCTTGAGAGCTTGTAGTTGGCCAGCCTTGCTTGAGTTGTGTTGATTCTGCCCTTAGATAATACTGCTTCTCAGTCTCATCATTCAGACTTGACTTCTTCCATTGCACAGATCAGTCTCTTCCCATCTACAGCTGAATACAGCCACCACAGGCACCAAGATGAACACCATGTAAAGTTATTTAAGTTTACTGCCGAAATTAATATGAATTAGCCTATTCTATGCATTAGGTGAAGTGTATTTTATTTGTGCTTCAATCAGTCAGGTAATTTTGAGCACCTTGTGGCACATGCTGGGTTTGTAACAGTGTCAGGCAAGGTCCAGTTTTCTAAGGACTTAAGATCATATAATAAATAGTAACAGTCATTGTTTGTCACCTAGAGACTGGGAGTGATATGGTTCTGACATACATTATCTTGATGAATGCAATATTGTTGTTTATTACTGTTATCATTTGTATGACTAATGAGACCAGATAGGAAACAATTTATGTGAATGCTTTATTAAAATTTAAACTTGATGGAGATTATGCAGCCTGGTCTCAAATGTCCAAAAATACTTTTTGAAATAATTGAAAGCTTCATTTTGTAACAGTAAAATCAAAACACTGAAATTGAAGAAACCTTAACATTTTCCACTATGTGACAAAAAGCACTGTCTTAATAAAATCAGGCTATATAAGTGGTCAAGTTTTTGTCTTTAAATCCATTGTGTAACTGTGGATGACTAGTACTTACTACCAAGCAAGAAGCTCCATATTCTTTCCTGTGATAGGTATATTCCTTCAAATTGTAACTTTCAGATCAATGAAATATCTGTAGAAGCTACAAAAGGCAGTTCTGAAGTTCCTGTTTTATTAATGGAACTGACTGTACTATAATACTTCCTGTAGGCATGAGTAGCTCAGATATCTGTCTTCTGGAGTATTTCTTCTGAAAATACACTCATATGCATGGCTAAATCTGTTTTGTGAGTTCCCTGGTATAATTAAAGGAATTGTTGGCGTTTTAAACTCTAACTTTTTCATTCTTTTTCTTAGGAGGAGCATATTATTTAATCTCTAGAAGTCTAGGGCCAGAATTTGGTGGTGCAATTGGCTTGATCTTTGCCTTTGCCAATGCGGTGGCAGTTGCTATGTATGTTGTTGGATTTGCTGAAACTGTGGTGGAGCTGCTTAAGGTAATTGGGCCTAGTCATTCGCTTGCCAGATCTTCACTGACAGGATACACACACACACATATAGCTTAACCTATTGGTGAACTTAAAAAAATATGCTCCCAACATTATTAACGCTTATAAATAATTTGCTTATGTAATAGGAACTGTGTGGTTTTGACAATAGCATGAAGGTTTATTCTTTTTCCCTTTTATATCATAAAAGAACATTAAAACATGGGTTCACTAATCACACCAAACATAGAACACATTTCTGTTGTGTCACTTTATAAAACCTATCTGTGCCAGTCAGATTATAATTTCCTTGATTGGTAATTAATTGCTCTTCTTGATTTATTGGGTCCATATCAGATGTACTAGCATTTGTAATTCAATTAGAAATATAAGGTACCTCAATGACAACTAGTGGTAATTAGTGCTTAGTTTTGAGACAAGGTCTTGTAGTGTGACGACTGGGAATGTGTAGTATAAACCAGGCTAGCCTTAATGTGTAGTATAAACCAGGCTAGCCTTGAAATTTTGATAGTTCTTCTGCCTCTGACTCACACATGCTGGGAACACAGGCATACTCTGTCTATTCCCTTAATAAGCATTGATTAAATGTCTACAGCTATTTCTCTTTTGTAGGAACATTCCATACTTATGATAGATGAAATCAATGACATCCGAATTATTGGAGCCATCACAGTAGTGATTCTTCTGGGCATCTCAGTAGCCGGGATGGAGTGGGAAGCCAAGGTAAGTCGTGGCAGAGCATCTCTAAGCATTTGCTCCAAAAACCCAAGTTTTGGGAAACTAAAACTGATTTTCAGAATCTAGTGGAAAGGTAGCCATTTTTATAGAAGTTTATGGTATATAGCTTATTGGAATTTAAAATGATATACTTGAAGATAACCCATTTTAAATTCAGTTAAACACTACTTTGCTCATCATTGAGTAATTAAGAATTGCACCTAAGGCCCATTGCATGATAGACTTTTTGTCTACAACTGAGTATATTCCAGTCCTTCATTTATTTACTCATGTAGCACATTGACTTTATTGAAAAAACCTACTTGGGTCACAGTTAATGTATAAGAATTCTTGCTGGGCCAGCAAGACAGCTGAGTGGGTAAAGGTGCTTGTTACAGATGTCCTGGGGACTGAGTTGGATTCCTGGAAGCCACAGGCAGGTGGAGGGAGAGACCCAGCTCCCTAAAGTTGTCCCCGGAGATCCACACATGCACTGTAGCACATGTGGCTCCTTTTCCCATAGTAATCATATTTGAAAATACTTTCTAAAATGTTTTGGTTGCGAATAGTATCTGCCTACCTTTTTTGAGTAGCTAAAGTTAGAGGAAAGTTTGTGTTAAGGGCTTTTTGCCCCCCCCCCCCCCCAGTGTCACTGTTCCTGAGTTCCCCCACTTGGCACGTTTTTCTGTCTTTCCTCCTTTCCTGCAGCATTGCAGGCGGACACACCACTGTGTTTGGACCTGCTCTGAAACTCGTGTTGATCACAAGCATATTCTCCCTGTTGAGACTTTAATCTTGGTGAGGAGGGCTTTATAGAATGAAAAGCCTGTGACTTGGCTGGTGATATAACCATCTTTAGGGCTTATTGTAGAAATGAGTGGCATGATTCTATCCATAATCAAACATTCTCAGATAGTTTTGTTTGAGGCAGGGTCTTACTAACTCAGAGTTTCACGAGTCACAGACTTGTGGTCCTTCTGCCTCAGCTTCCTGACAGATGGGAACTTCAGGCTCATGGCCCTGCCCTGACTTTAAGAAAGTTCTTTAAGAGCTGTTATTCATGTAACAGCATTTATTGAATATCTACTGATACTTATACTGATGCGTTGCATCCTTTAAGACATTTGGCAGAAAGGCAAAACGAGACAGATTGTCTATACTGGAGGAAAGTGCAGGAGACAGGCAGTCTGTAATGGAGGAGAGTGTGGAGATAGACTGTGACTCTCAGCGTTTGAACCGTAGGCTCAGATCGTCCTCCTGGTGATTCTTCTGCTGGCCATCGCTGACTTTGTCATAGGAACGTTTATCTCACTGGAGGGCAAGAAGCCCAAGGGGTTCTTTGGCTATAAATGTAAGTATAAAGGATGGATACTTTGTTAAGAATGCAAATTACAGCACTCTGCTGTTAACTAAGTATATTTTAGGTATTTTATATAGTGATTAAGTTTGGTCTGGTGATTCACACTAATTCATAATTCAGTTTTGTCCTCTTTAAATAGACTGTACAATTAGAGTAAAATTGCTTCGTTTTTATCTTGTTTTTCAATGATAGCAAAAACAGGTGGTTCAGTATAGAGATGCCAGTGGTACTAAGAAGGAGGTGCCTGCATGGCTCTCATTATACATCTAGTTATGTGTTTTTTGGTGATGGGGATGTGGGAAATGTATCTTTAGATGATTTTATTGCTGCACAAGCATCTGAGGGTATACCTACCCAAACTAAGATGTCGATGACATCATAGAGTTATAGACCCCTTTAAGTATATTGCCCATCATTGACCAAAATGCTACTTGGCATATGACTTTTTTAAAAAACATAACAGTTTAAAAGTGCTATGAATTGTGAAAACAGATGAAAGTGGCCAGAATCCTGACTTCTTATCTCTAAATACTATAGCACATATCCACTAAGGAAAAGGGCAATTCAGGAATTTTTTCTTTGGCACGATGCATAGATGTTTTTCAGGTTTCATGAGGATCCTAATAGCAACTGCAGGTTCCTTGTCCAGAATCAGTTGCATTAAGTTGTTCACTTTCCTTTTTAAAACAAAACAAAACTGACTCAAGACATAATCCTCAGTCTCACTAGGCTTTTTCATCTTGACAGTTTTCAGGATAATAGGTGTGTGTGTGGGGGGGGTCATCTCTCCAGCTGGGTTATTTACATTAGCCAGAAAGCAGTGTGTCCTCAGCACCCAGAATAGGGGGTCAGAGTGAACTAGCTTTCCCTAGTTTTGATGTTAATTTGTATGTCTTTATTAAGGTGAGGACTAAGAGGCTTCTTGGTTGGGAAGTTGCCATTTGTTGTCAGCTAATAAGCAATACTTTGAGACAGTGCTTAGCCTTGCCCCCAGTTGACTTTAGCCAGATGGTTTTATTAGTAATCCATCAGTCTGTCAAGTCACAATGACGTGGAGCAGCATAGATTGCTCTGTCTTCTTTAGTCACAGTCTTGTCCTTTTTGAAAGTCTTTCCTTGTTGGCTATCCAGTTGATGTTCTGCTTGACTCGTTGACTGCTCTATTACTCCTCTTACCCTCTGTTTCAGTTAGGGTTTCTATTGCTGTGATGAAACACCATGACCAAAGCAACTTGGGGTGGATAGGGTTTATTTGGCTTTCACTTCCCTATCATTGTTTGTCAGAGAAGGAAGTTGGGGCAGGAACTCAAACAGGGCAGGTACCTGAAGGCAGCTGATGCAGAGGCCATGGAGAGTGCCAAGTACTGGCTTGGTCCTCATGGCTTTCTCAGCCTGCCTTTTTAAAGAACCCACAGCCACCTGCCCAGGGATGGCACCACCTACTGTAAACTGTAAAGACTTGTCACTCATGTTAGTTTAATAAAATGCTAATTTGCCAGTAGCCAGGCAGGAAGTATAGGTGGGGCAACCGGACTAAGAGAATTCTGGGAAGAGGAAAGCAGGGATGGAGTTATCATCCAGATGCAGAGGAAGCAAGATTAGAACACTTTACTTAGAAAAAATACCAAGTCACATGGCTAAACATAGATCAGAATTATGGGTTAATTTAAGTTGTAAGAGGTAGTTAGTAATAAGCCTGAACAATAGGCCAAACAGTTTATAATTAATACAAGCCTCTGTGTGTTTATTTGGGACTGGCTCTGGGACTGGGCGGGAGAGAAACTTCTGTCTATAACTTAGAGTGGGCTAGGTCCTTCCCCATCAATGACTGATTAAAGTCCTGCAGGCTCACTTACATCCTGATCTTCTGGAGGAATTTTCTTAATTAAGTTTCCCTCCTCTCAGGAGACTTCAGCTTGTGTCAAGTTGACAAAACTGCTGCACATCCTCTTTTTTTTTTTTTTTTCCCCGTGGACACAGTTGTGTTCATCATATAGGCCCACCACCTATATTCTTTATTTTGGTGTTATCTAGTCTCATAGTTTGAAGTAACTTCAGGGGACTATCTTTTTATTTTTTAATTGCTCCTTTAAACCATTTCTTTTAGTCTGTATAGGTGATAATGGAAGTAGGTGTTGGAGAGTAGGGTAGAGGCTGGCTCCAGATCAGTGTGTTTGCGTTTATTTCCCTACCTCCTTTCTTGTGTTTTCTTAGTTTGAAGTCAGGGAAAGTGGGTCAGTAATCTATACTTGTAATTTTCATTTGAGTTAGTGATGACAGTCAAGTTTGGAGGTTCTTAAACACTTACTCATAAAAGGTATCAAAAGGTAGGTCATATCCTAGATTACATCACCATTTTGATAGCAAACAATTTCATCAGATAATAGGAGCACAGATACTGAATTTGCATTAAGTAAAAATGACCCATTGTGGGGAGACCATATATACTAATTATTCTTGACTTAAGTTCTTTTGTTCTCATTTGCTGTCTAGCAACTGATGCAATGTTTTGTCCTCTGTAGCTGAAATATTTAATGAGAACTTTGGACCGGATTTCCGAGACGAAGAGACTTTCTTTTCTGTGTTCGCCATCTTTTTCCCTGCTGCAACTGGTATTCTAGCTGGGGCAAACATCTCAGGTGATCTTGCAGTAAGTATCATAAAGTGTTGTATTGATTACTGATTTGTTAAAAATGCTCTCCATGCGTTTATTTTTATAGACTAAAGAATTTTCTTGTCTTCTAGGACCCTCAGTCAGCCATACCCAAAGGAACACTTTTAGCCATTTTAATTACTACAGTGGTTTACATAGGAATTGCAGTGTCCGTAGGTAAATAACCTTCATTTCTTTATATGTCTTAGAAATTTTGTGATGCTCATAGCATATTTTCTGACTTTAACATTCCAAAATAGTTTAGGTAAAAAGGCACAGAATCAGTTGCCTGTTTTAATGCAAAGGCCGCTTAAGGACTAGTGGTGACTTACAGAGACATAAAATGACCAAATGCTTTGTGGGGTCCTTTCTGTCATTTATTTATTATACTAAGTATATATAAAATATATGTAAAAATATATGTAAAATGGTACCTGTAAACTCCCATTTTATTTGGACATATGTGCTGTATTCACACATGGAGGTAAATTTTACTCTTTAAAGTTGTAAAGATTTGGGAGGCCCAGCACACTGTTATGCATGCACCTTTTTATGCTCATACAAATAAAAGTTCCGAGTTTGTTAATCTCATGGTGAGAGGGGTCCATGTATATCTTACTAAGAATAATTTAAATTTTACCACATTTTTTCATTGTTTTGTTCAGAAATAGTGACAATTCTATTTCAGAATTTTATTGCTATTTCTCAAGGTAATTTTGAAATTTGGCTGAACAAAAGGTAGATGCTGACAATATCATGATGGACCAAATTGTGTTTTAAAAATGATTTTGGATTTATTTTTAATACATATTTCCAAAATTCATTTGCAAAAACCAAGTGTTTACCTAAACTTTTAAATATGCTTATATAATATATAGCCTAGCTAAATAAGGTTTGTTTTTAATTTAACTAATAGCATAACTGATTATGTTCCAACTTTTAAAATATTTTGTTGCCATTGATACATTTCTGCTATAATCTGACCCTTTTAGACTTCACATTGATTTCATTCTGTCTGTTCTCAGTGAGCAGGGGAACTGACCCTTCTTCCTGGTGTTCAGGAGTGGGCTGGGAAAGAGCTCAGTACCAGTGCCTGTGTAGCTAGTTCAAAGAAACAGAACTTTTATCCCCAAGCTGTCAGGTACAGCACACACATGTGGTCCTAGTGCTCAGGATTTTCCTTGTAAATGTGCCCAGCCTAGACTGTACTGTGATGCACAGGACATGAAAGTATGCCTGCTCTCAAGCTGATTGGAGTCTTAAGTGTTTTCTCTCTCTCTCTAGTCCTGTAATAGTTCAGAGGTGCATTAAGAGGGAGATGCTTTTGGCAACATGATTGAAAGGCAGAGGAAAAAAAATGATGATTGAAATATTTATTCAAGTTTTCCCACCACTTATAAAATGCCTGAAATGTAGCACTTTTTTAATAGAATAGTTTGATTACTTAAATTTTAGTGACGGCAAAGTTTCTTACTTCGTTCAGAATAAAGATGCATATGCATGAAGTGTGTATGCTATTATGAATATGTTCCTAGACAGTACTGTGATTTCTTTATGAATGGATGTAGGATTTTAAGAGGAATGCGTGTATGAGTCATTCTGGCTGTTGCTTGTGCTTCAGGTTCTTGTGTTGTTCGGGATGCCACTGGGAATGTTAATGATACCCTTACCACAGAGCTGACGAACTGTACTTCTGCAGCCTGCAAATTAAACTTTGACTTTTCCTATTGTGAAAGCAATCCTTGTTATTATGGACTAATGAACAACTTTCAGGTAAGCATTGACATTCTATCAATGATAAAGATATTCTGTATTTATCTAGGGATTAGACCACTATGAAATCTGGCCATTAGAATATAGCTATACATTAGAAGGGAAGACAGTTGTTACTTTCTGTTTATCACTAACTAGGCAAATGGAGAATCCATGAAAGAGTAAATAAACTCTTGAGACGATTCATGAATCAGGCTCGTTCTCTGGTTGTGTTGTCCTTTGCACAAATCAGCATCAATGCCCTATGCTTAGTATTGGGAAATGAAAAGCCAACTAAACTCTGGCTCTGCAGTTTAATATTTGGCATTCTCTAAAACTAATGGTGAGACTGGACAGAGTGATACTCAGCAAAACCAGTGGTAATATCAGTGCAGCCCACGACACAGAGCAGCAAAGATGAAAGGCAAGATGGCTCTCCAAATGAAGCACTGAGTGGAGGTAGCGAATGGTAGCAGTATGCACACACCTGCATCTTGCATTAACACAGTGACCATGCCCATGATAAACTGAGGGTTGTGAGAGATCAAGTGTGAGAAATATGAAGCCATACACTAAATATATTTAAAAACTGTATTACCCAAATATAATAATCATTTTTGAGAGCTGATTTAAAAAAAAAATAAAAAGCCTCTTTTGAAATGACAAGGATAATGGGGACAATTGAGGCAATTTGATTGGTGACTAGATGTGTGTTACTGTGAAGGACTGGCCAAATTAAGCCGGGCCAGCGGCTTTAGCTACAATTTCCAAATGTCTGCCTGTTAACAGACACACACTGAACCTTATGCATTAAAAATGTAGGGCTGCAAATGATGTGGGCTCGGGCCCAGTTGTCCGTGATTGGAACCTGGTGACAGGCAGTTGGCGGTGGCGGTTCATCATCCTCTTTTTTTCTCTCATGTTCATTTGGAAATTTACAAGAGAGAGGTTTTTAGTGGTAAATCTGTTTTAATAACTTGTACTTTACTTCTTCATGCTATTTACCAAACGACTCTCAGGTTTCCCCAGTATTAGTTTCCTTTATTAGAATCTTCAGACTGTGACTATTCAATCCTCTGCTCTTTGTCCGCCGTTTTTAAGACTTCTTTTGCACTTCTGCCACTCCATTTAGGTGATGAGCATGGTGTCAGGGTTCGCACCCTTGATCTCCGCAGGTATCTTTTCAGCCACACTTTCATCAGCTCTAGCCTCTCTCGTGAGTGCTCCCAAAATATTTCAGGTAAATGTTTCATAGTATAATTTTTATTGGGGGTAGACATTTCAATTTTTGGATTGTTGCTATATTCAAGTAGGTTACCTTTACCAACCTCACGTGTTTGTTATGTTTGCCTATACGTATATTAAGACTGGTATAAATTTTATGTATATAAATGCTATGTGGATCCATACAAACATTTGTGCATTTTCCTAGTGTCATGGTATATGCTTAGAAAGGATGATTTGAGGATCTGGAGAGATGGCTCAATTGTATGGTTTCATGCAAAAGATCCAAATTCTGTTTCCAGATTGTACATTGGGTCACTCATATAATCACTTATGACTCCAGACACATACATAAATAAAAATGACAAAAATAAGTATTTTAGGGATAAAAGAGTTTTTGACATACTTAGCATAAAAGTCTAGGGTTCTTAGGAGTGCAGTCTTAAGACTAATCAGAAGTAGTAAATAATAGTTCCAGTTAGCATGTTGCCAACTTAAATATTTTATGTGGCTAACATTACAGTAATTGTAGTAGGTACAGTGATAACTAGAATGATCATTGCTCCCTGTAGTGATCATAAGCAGCTAATACTGATTAGGATATAATTTTTAATTACTAAGTCAGATAAGTGTTAAATTTCTATCCTTATTCTTAATATTATATTTATAGCCAAAAAGTATAGTAATAGTGTAGAATATGATTTTTAAGGTAGCATCTATTAAGATTTGAAGAAAAGTGATTAAACTTTATAAACTTTATAATCTACTTTTATGTTTCAGATTTGGACCTAACATTTCTTTTTTAAAAATTATTTATTTTTATTTTATGTACATTAATGTTTTGCCTGCATGTAAGTCGGTGTGAGGGTGTCAAATCTTAAGAGTTACAGACAGTCATGAATAGCCATACACATGAGCTGCCACATGGGTGCTGGGAATTGAACCCAGGTCCTCTGGAAGACAAGTCAGTGCTCTTAACCTCTGAGCCATCCCTCCAGCATCCCTGAACGTAGTTTCTTAAAGTCATAGGTACACTGTATTGTACTTACCAGCTTCCAATTTTCTTTTTTATTGTACTATTATTTCAAATGTCTGCTTTGCTGATTCTTCAAAGGAAGAGTTTGCACATGGGGTGGGATAAGACAACATCTTAAGCAGTGTTATATAAACCAACTACCCATTTTACATAGCCCTTACTTATAGTCTGTAGGTGAAACACTGTGAGGCAGGAAACAAAAAGCATCAGAAATGAGAGACACGGGCTCCAATTCATTATTAACCTGTTTTAACTGTTAGCAGATTTGTGTATCTTAATTTTCATGTATTTCATTTTAATGTTTGTATTCTTTTCTTAGGCTCTATGTAAGGACAATATCTACCCAGCTTTCCAGATGTTTGCTAAAGGTTATGGAAAAAATAATGAACCTCTTCGTGGTTACATCTTAACATTCTTAATTGCACTTGGATTCATCCTAATTGGTTAGTTCTATGAAGGATATATGATATAGGTTTTGGTATGTTTATATATAGCATTACCTATAATCATGAATATCAAATTATTAATAAAATGTGCCTTGCTTTAGTGCACTAAATTTCTAATCAAACAAGAGTAAGTAAAATACTACAAACAATAGTGACAGATATTATGTACTAAAATTGTTGCTATTACATGAAATTAGGAATGGAGTAAATCGAGGAGGTTACAGGTTTTTTTTTAAGACTCATGTAGCTCAGGGTGGCCTCCTATTATTCACAATTGTAGCCGAATATACTGTTGAATTCCCGATGGTCTTGCATCTATTCCCAAGGACTAGGATTGTAAGCATGTACTCGTAAACTATGTGATGATAGTGTAGGAAAAGGGTACTAGTGTGCCCAGGAAGACAATGCCTCTGTCTGATCGTGTGCGAAGCTGTGGATCCTGTTGATTATTCTAAAGATATCATTAGGCTTTCTAAAGAATTGTCTAGACCCTCAAATTAGTTGATTGAAACTTGATTATGCCATCAGTTGTGATAGCAGGATATTAGGATCAGTCTGTGGTAGATTTAGGGGTATTTATTATGCTATTTAAAAGTTAGGAATATTTCAGAATTTGTAGTTTTAAATACACTAATTTTTTTTCTTGTTTGTTTTGCAGCTGAATTGAATGTTATTGCTCCAATTATCTCAAATTTCTTCCTTGCCTCATATGCGTTAATCAATTTTTCAGTGTTCCATGCATCACTTGCAAAATCTCCAGGTGATTTCACATTTTAGAAAGTTGTATATGCTAATCGCTATGATTTCTGAGAAAACAAAATTTCTAGTTTTCTAAATTTGGTGTTTGTGAGTTTAGCTCATTATAGTTGTTTTCTTTCATAATTATGTCAAGTTCAGTGCTCAGAGATCTTTTGTTATGAAGTACACTGATAATAAGCTGTTTCTTTTCAAAACATTAAACAGCATTTGTCATATTAAAGAATTAGTCCTATTTTGAGAATTTCTTTACTATTTGCTTACCTGATTCAGTTCTCGTAACTTTGTCATTATTTAATAACTGTTCAGAATTTTTGGTGCTGAGAATTGAGCTGGTGCTCCAGGCATGATAATCACAGCACACTCTTCACCACTGAGCCGACGTGCCAGCCCCCGACATGTTTTTGCACAGTGAATTTTGTAGAATTCTAGCATAGGGGCCTCTGTCAACTGAAAAAGTACCATGCTGCTTGTGTTCTAAATGGGGCAGGGCTAAAATCAGGAAGAGAACGGAAAGTACAGAGGGACTTAAGTACAGAACAGGCCAGTAGCAGGTGGGGTTTTCAAAAGGAAAGGAAGTATGAACGCATGTCTTAGCTTCAGTTTTACTTTCAAAATAAAATTTTATTGAAATAATTTTAAATAAAAAGTATTTTTGACTATTAGTGACAAGGTTATGAGTAGTTTTTAATTCATTATATTTTATTAATTTATATATATATTATTAGTATATAACTAATACTAATGGAAAGGTATGAATTTCTTGGAGTCACACCAAGATTTAGTTACATGGGTAGGTTGTTTGAAATGTTTAGTAAATTCATTAGAACACGGCTGTGTTTCATGCCGATGACCAGAGGGGAAAGCTGCTCCACCCAGGAGCAAGTCTACATGAAGTCTTTCCTTTTTATGGTGCTTCTGTAGTGTTCACTATGATGGGTTGATTTAAAATTTCAAAGATTGTATTGACTGAAGGTCTGAGAAGATGCAGTAATAGGAAAATATCTTCACAGTCATTAAGATAATAGTCATTGACTGTATTGTTTGATGTTATCCTTGAAGTTAATATTGAGTGTGGCACCCATAATGAAAGCTATTTTATATATAATTTAGTGTCGCTGTGTAAAGCAGATGGAAACCTTGCTTACGTTTTCTGTCTGTCATTGTTAGGATGGCGTCCTGCATTCAAGTACTACAACATGTGGATCTCCCTTCTTGGAGCGATTCTGTGTTGCATCGTCATGTTTGTCATTAACTGGTGGGCGGCCTTGCTCACCTACGTGATAGTTCTCGGACTGTATATTTATGTTACCTACAAAAAACCAGGTCAGTAGTCTTTTCTGCTTAGTAGTTTTACTTAAAAAATGTCGACAAATTCTTGTTACTTTTTATTCAAGCATCTTTTGTATATTTGAAAAGGTGTTACATGTAAAACTTACAAAACCTTCTTTCCAAATAATTATTTTTGTTTTTAAAGTACATTTAAAATGTTTTATTCCTATAGAATTTCATTCTCACCCATGAATTAAATGTGACTAACCTTCTTTAAGAATAATAATAATAAACTAACATTCTGTTGTAGTTATGTTTTAAAATTGTCCTGAAGGTTCCAGATTTGCAGCACTCTAGTAACGACTAGCGAAATATGTATGTGTGTGTTTGCATGTGTGACACACACACATATGTAGCCTCTTGTCATCTTAGAGCTGCTGTATGGCAAGGAATTCAGGCACTGGGAAGATGTGTCTTTCCCAAAGAAAGTAAATATATATAGTTTGTGTGTTTGTTTGAGACAGGGTTTCCCTGTCCTGGAGCTCACTCTGTAAACCAACTGGCCTTGAACACACAGAGATCCATTTACCTCTGCTTCCCAAGTGCTGGGATTAAAGCTGTGCACCATCACTGCCCAGCTAATAACGAATGTTTTTAACTGAGAAATAATTAGTGATTATCATCTTCCACATTGATGATGTCTAGGTAGATCTCCATGTAAGGTGATGAGGGTGAGGGCTATTAGGATTTTTTTCAGTGTACAGAAAAAGATCTGGCGTAAAAAAGACAGGAGAGTTTGGTCCACTGGCATACTCTGAGAAGGAGCAGGCCCAGCAGTTTACAGCAGCGATGAGACATTTCGGTCTGGATGTGAAGTGATGAGCTTTTGGATTCAGACGGTGGCTCTAGAAGTGAAAGGGCAAAGGAGCTATATTTTTAACTTTTAAGAGCAATTATTCCTTCAAAAACCTATTAAAGTATATATTAATGTGTCTAAAATCAATCAAGGACCAACCTTTTTATTCAACGGTAGAAGACATTTTCATGTTTAAATAGCTTGAATGTATTTACTGTACTTAAAATATGCCTTCAGCTACAGAATGAATAATTTTAAATGTTTTATTGTTGAGAGATTGTTTTGAGTTATGTGAACATGCCATCATCATGCCCTTATTAGGTTATGCCTTTTTAAATTGAGTCAACAGATATGATATCTTCATATATTTCTATATACTGGAACTATGCCAAGTTATAGAACAGTGCTTTATTTTAACAATTGACTTATAAACATGAAGATTCTGCCCTATTTGCTGTCAATCCCATATGTCTGAATTGGCTGCTGTTGGTATCACACTGTGTGACCCTGTTTTCCCACAGATGTGAACTGGGGATCGTCCACTCAAGCCCTGACTTACCTGAGTGCACTGCAGCATTCAATTCGTCTCTCTGGGGTGGAAGACCACGTGAAAAACTTCAGGTAGGTGACGAGTCACCACGGAGGCGTTCTCTGGTCGCTAGTCGTTCAGTTCTTAAACCATTTCTGTATGGATTAGTACAGGATATTCTGTTTTGTTTGGATGTTTGTTAATTATTCAGAATCAAATCATGCAAAAAAAAATTTGTCTTCCTTCAAACTGTTATGAAAGTTTTGGAACTGTCATTTAAAGAAAAATAATTTTTTTCTCTTTGTAATCATTCATGTTGATTACTATTTATAAGTTTCTTTAAAATTTTTTATGTGTATGGACATTTTGCTTGTGTCTGTGCCTGTGCACTTGCATGCCTGGTACCTGCAGAGGCCAGAGAAGAGTCTTAGATCCCCTGAAACTGGGGTTACAGACAACTGTGAACTGTTATATGGGTGTTGGTAATTGACCCCTGTAAGGGTTTTTTTTTTTTTTTTTGTTTATCTGTTTGAGACAGGGTTTTGCTGTATGTATATGTTTCACTCCGGCTGGCCGGGGACTCCCTTTGTGTAGACCAGACAACCTTTCAACTCAGAGACCCCACCTGCCTCTGCTGCTTGAGTGCTGCGAGCACAGCCGTGCCTGCTGCTGTAGGCTCATTTTGATACACTTATTTCTGTAATTTATTAAGACTAAATAATACTGAGTTATTCCCATTACTCAGCAACTAAGTGGAAACCACTTGCAGTGATCGACTGTGTTTAGCCAGAGTGCTTGCCTTGTACTTCCCTCAGAGAATGGCTGTCAGTAGTCTATTAGTCACCAGTGAAGCTTCTGCAATGTAGTGCCAATCGTGGGTTAGATCCAGCTGCTTAAGCACTGTAGAGAGATGCTTTTCTATATTCAGAAATATTATGTAGATAAAGTAAGTCTAAGACCTTTTAGCTTATTTATACTTAATATTTTCATAAAATAATATTTTCTAAATAGATCAAATTTTTTAGCTGTGAAGAGGTGACTTTTTCTGGTCATGAGTCATCACCTTTCATTGGCTTCTGTCTGTAATTGACTTTCTGGAACACACAAAGTTGTTCCAGAGAACATCTTTGAAGAGGAGAAACAATTTCAGGAAACAATTGTTCTCTTGAGAAGGAGAATTTGTGTGTGTTCCTTATGTTGCTCTTTTGGGCACCTGTTCACCCACTGTCCCTTTTCTCTGAAATGAAAAGCTCCCAGAGACCGCAGCTTTGCAAGTGAGAGAGGGGAGAAAAAAAAAAAGAATGAGAACCCTGATAGAAAAACTTAAATGTTAGTGTATTTTGGGTAGTTGATATGACAGAAAAATAGGAATTATTATTTTGTGAGTTGTGTAATATAAATGAATATATGAACAAAAGTCACAATTAGTCTTAAGCCAGTAAAAACTTGATTGGACTTATTTTAATTGGGTGAATTTTTTTAAAGTTCTTTTTATCCCAGTTTGGTTTTTTGCTGTTTAATAATTTATATAGTTCAACTGTTCTGTAACTCAGTATACTCCTGTCTCTGCTCCCATGTAGTTTTAAATTTTTATAAAAATTATAATAGACATAGCATGAAGGGGAGAGTTTGTAAAATTTTGCCTTGAAAACCAATACTTGCCGTATCTATCCTCTATGTTATTTTCTTACACCATAGGCAGCGGTTTCTGCAATTTGACTGCTTTGTTACCTGTTCACTTTGTATCCATAAAGCTGTATTTATCTTCCTGTGCTTTCTGATTTTTTTGCTGGCCATTATTTTCTCTGTTTCTGGCTATAATGCATAGATGTACTCTTCCCATACTTGCAATACATTGTATGGTGTTACTTTGATTAATTCATATTTAATATTTGTATTTTTATGATGTTAAATGGTAGATACAGTATAATTTTTTTACTTTGTTGTTGTATTAAAACTAATAATTCTTTTTATATTTAATTTTTGTGTTTATCTCAGCCTTCATCAAAGATGCCAAAAGTTTGAGTTACTTGATATTTCTTCCTTCCTTCCTTCCTTCCTTCCTTCCTTCCTTCCTTCCTTCCTTCCTTCCTTCCTTCCTTCCTTCCTTCCTTTCTTTCTTTCTTTTTTAATTTCTTTATTGTGTATACAATAGTCTGTCTGCAGGCCAGAAGAGGGCACCAGACCTCATTACAGATGGTTGTGAGCCACCATGTGGTTGCCGGGAATTGAACTCAAGACCTTTGGAAGAGCATGTAATGCTCTTAACCACTGAGCCATCTCTCCAGCCCCTTGATGTTTCTTTCTAATAGTTTCCTTTTTCTTGAGTCTGGGTTCTTCTAAAGTGCAGTCTCTATGCTCCTTGACAAAGAAGTTCTGCGGTGGTGCTGAGGCCTTCCTTGCTAGTCAAGTTCTTAATGTAGATTAATGCGGCTTTGCCATTCTTCAGGGAATTTAAGTCATTTTTAAGGCTTTCGTTTGATCTGATTAGATTTCTCAGAAAGGAATATTTTAAGCTGTTTATATGTCCTTGTTACCAGAATTCTGAAAGCTAGGTAGGGAAGGAGGTGAAGGTTTCAGAGTTTTGCCCATAAACAGCTTCTAATCCTCTAGCTTAGATTGCTGACTTTTGCCCCTAGCTATTTCAGTGTCTTCTGGACCACAGAGTCCTCTTTATAAAGAAGCCATGGTGATGGAAATGACGACTCAGTCTACTTGCTTCTTATGTAGACTTCTTACGTTCTTGATTCAGGTTTCTTTAACACATCATCACTGCTGTTTCCAGACCCTTGCACTCTAGGCGGCGTTGCTGCGCTTGTAGTATAGAATCAGCAGCTTCACAGCCTCCTCTTCATTTAGTGTTTCCTGATGGTCTGCTCCCCCATTCTGCTGCTTGCTTTATACCTTTCAATATTGTAGTGCTGTTACTCGTGGGTTTGTTAATTTCATGGTTTTATCACTTTAACAGAATTATAGTTTATGGGGGAGTCTACTCTAACAAGAAGCTTTTTAAAAAGCAATAATTAAATGTTGAAGGAGTTGACAGATGTTCAGACATGAATGGTTCATGGCAAGTAGGCAGATTTGGCCATGTGGCACTACTGTTCCTTACGCGTTGCCATTCTATTGCCCCAGATTTGTTTTGTCTTTGTGATCAAAGTCATCACTACACCCATGATCTTGCTTACAGGAAAGAAAGTATGGGGAACAACTCACTTTTAAGTAGCATAGTCTGAAAAAGAAACACCTTATGGGTTGTAAAATACTCAGAGGCCTTTGCTGGAGAATCATGCTACCTGTGGAAGCTGAAAGGCGAGACAAGACAGTCTGAAGAGGGCACTGAGCTGTCTGGGCCATAACGTTACATTTGATTACTCCAAAGCACCTCTCAGACAGAATTGATTTTTGAGCTACCTCACTAAATTTCTAAATCTTGGTTAATACTTTTATTATTTTAGGGATGAGTCAAAAAATTAGTGTTTAAGTTAGAATTAAAGAAAAAATTAAAGATTCACTTAGTTTTGTTTTATGTATATGTGTGTCCTTTCCTACATATATGTCTGAGGATCAGAAGAGGGCATCGGATCCTCTGAAACAAGTGTCAGCCTGTTGGTAGTTGCCATATGTGTACTGGAACCCTCATCCTCTGCAAGAACCGGAAGTGCTCGTAGCCTCTCTGGGTTCTTACCTTAGGAGTCCTTACTGAGCATCTTTCCAGTCCTAACCTTAGGAATCAGTCAGCTCTTTGCTAATTTCAGGAACTTTGCTAATCTGTTTTGGTAGATAAATTGATACCTGGATATTATATAAACAAGATTTATTTTCTCTTTTAGTTAGTGAGAATCAGCTTTTATTTTTCAATACAGAGTCTTTCTCTGTACTCCTGGCTGTCTTGGAACTTGCTATTGTAGATCAGGTTGGTCTCAAACTCACAGAGATTTGCCTGTCTCTGCCTCCCATGTGCTGGGATTAAAGGCGTGCACTGCTGTTGCCAACAAAAAAAGCAAGTTTAAAACATCTAAATATTTTTTCAGCTGCTCATGTTTGCAGAGATACTTGAGTGCAGTTTTGGCATTCATGGTTATTAACTAGAATGAAAATATTTTAGTCCAGTAGAACATGTAGTTGATTCTACTTACATCACAGCACTCTTAAGTAAGCTGGATTAGACAGGGTTGATACATGAAGTGATGCCATTATGCTGAGATGGAACTCACCTGTTTATATTGTGGTTTCGTTGTGCTCAGTAAGTTTTTTAGGATCTATGAAATGACTGGAACATTTATGACCTTTGAAGATAAAAAATTATTATCTCATTCTTAAACAAAATAGTAATTTCTGTGGCATTCCCAGAAACTCAGTGTTGTTTGAGAGGGGTATCTGGTATGCTATTTCTTACAAGTTTTTTTTTTAACATTTGGTGTTATTTGTGTTATATATGTCTATTTGTCTGTACGAATGTGCTCTGTGTCTCCAGGGGCCCTTGACAGCCAACTGGAGTTACACATAGCCTTGAACTGTCTGACATGGCTGCTGAGAACTGAACTTGGGTCCTTTGGAAAAGCAGCAAATACTGTTAACCACTGAGCCATCCCTCCAGTCCCACATAGCCAGCATCTTCCTGAAGTTCTTCTGTAGCTTTTCTCCTAGAGAAACCACATACAAACTTCAGATTTCAAACTGTTCTAATTTTATTTTATTTATTTTATCTTAACTTAGGCCACAGTGTCTTGTTATGACAGGGTCTCCAAACTCGCGCCCTGCTTTACTTCATCTTGTTCATGACTTCACGAAAAATGTTGGTTTGATGATCTGTGGCCATGTGCATATGGTATGTATTAGTTTTGTTTTCTATAGTAAATCATTCTTTCACTCATCAACCGGGATTGTAAATTACAAACTTTGTAGATTAGAAGTTGTTAGACAAATTTGTAGGATTTTTTTAGATGTTTTCTTCAAAATGCTTTTTCCTTTAAGTCACAAAGTGGCATTTTTAAACAGATACTTTGTGATTTGAATCAGGAGTAAGAAAAATATCTATAATAAGTTTTCACCCCCAAAGTAGTGCTTTTTTAAAAAATATCATTTGGAATCTTGAAAATAGTTGTGAAATGATGCATCATGCGCTGTGCATTGGAGCTGAGGTGAGGTTTTTGTTTGGTTGGTTTTTTTTTTTGGCACCTCCTGGCCAGCTGTGTCAAGAGAAGGTGACTATTTCCTTCCCAGCCATTGATTGTTGGATACTTGTTGAAGTGGATGACAAACTTTTTTTTTTTTTTTTTTTTTTTTTCCTGAAGAGCACATGGTCACAGAAGTAGCTGTAGATGTTCTGGAAGGGTTTTGTGGTCCAAGTCAGTGGGAATGACAGAGTTTCCCATGACTCAAGGTGTCTTGCTCCACAGTAACATTGCCAGCTATTGAGTGAGCAGCATTCCTGCTACAGATCCAGGAGGATTTTGGAGAGAGGGCACAAGTCTTTTTGAGATGCATCATGGACACAGCCTAAGAGCTGTTAGCTTGGCTACTGTAAAAAAGAGAAGAAGGATATTTCTGTACAATAAGTACTGTGCCTCAGCAGCTAGGGTCCAAGAGAGCGAGCATAACCTGAAAACTTTTCGGTCTCTCTAAAATGATGTGTGCCAATGTGTTGTCAGAAAACCCTTAAAGAAGGTAGGCGACGAAGGACCAGACCAGCCAAGACAGCATAACGTCACTTCATGCACCCTGTGACACTGCTCTGAACAGACAGTGTGATAAGAAATGAGGAGGCCGCAGAAGATGCTAAACATCTGCCCAAGAAAATGAAGGGAAGCCACCAAAAATGCCAGGAACATATTGGCAAGAGAGTAGGCTGTCCTCACTGAGAATTTCTATTTGTAAATCTGAGTCCAGTTAAAATTAAGTCTTTTAAGAGTAACAAATAAATGATAGGCATTGGAGGGTAAAAAAAGAAAAACTAGAATGTCGTATTTGTTTTTTTCCCCAAACTCTGCTCCATTATTTAGGTGCCAGAATGTATGTTGTTCGTTGTATTGCAATTCCTGTAACAGTCGCTCTTGTATGGTTGCAAAGCCAAGACCACAAACACCCATGTGCACACTTGGGCTTGTGTGGAGGGTTTGTCGTCAGCATTGACCCCACTCAGGGTACATGGAGTGTTCCAGTTTGTCTCTAGCTTAGCCTTCAAGTCAGTGCCGTGAGCACAAGATGTTAGAAAGAAGGCAGTTTCCATTATTAGGAGATATTTTTCTCTACATATTTTTTAGTTTTTATAGCTTAATTTATTTTTATTTTATGTACTTTGTTTTGCCTGTATGAAACAGAGAATTTTGTGGGAAATTGTTTTGCTGGAAATTGAACCTTGGTCCTCTGGAAGAGCAGCCAGTGCTCTTAACCACTGAGCTATGTCTCCAGCCCCTAACATACTTATTTTTAAGATATATACTTTTAAATACTTTCAAAGTTTTGTTTTATATGTCTGTGCCTAACAAATTTTATAGATTGTATAAAAGTATCAAAATGGAATTTTGAAAAAAAAATGTAATTTTGAGTTAGCAAAGCCCATTTCCTTCATCTTATAGAAGTATATGCCTTACTTTGATTTTTCATTGATATTCTCAATTTACTGTGATTCAGTATAGAAGTATATGCCTTACTTTGATTTTTCATTGATATTCTCAATTTACTGTGATTCAGTAACCCAGACACTTAGACCAAACAGAAAGCAAAATTGGAGACTTTCTGTAGAGAAATAGAAGGCTTTATTTTGCATTGTGTAATATCTTTTCCATTTTCAGTAATTGCAAATTTCTCTCATTAATTTAGGATTGAAATATTTTGTTTTAAAATCTTTTTTCCACCCTTCTCCAGGCACCGGCAGTGCTCTGCCTTTTTGCATAACCTTAGGTATCAGAGAGAATTCCCTCAGGGAAAATGAGAGTGTTATTGCACTTCTCCCCCATCCACACAAGCACATTCTTTCAGACCAATGCAAGAGGATACCTTTTCTAAGTGTAAAAGGGATTGTGTGTCAAGTAAAAAATTCTGATATTTTGTTTTAAAGGGCCCTCGAAGACAAGCTATGAAAGAGATGTCCATTGATCAAGCCAAATATCAGCGATGGCTTATTAAAAACAAAATGAAGGCTTTCTATGCTCCGGTTCATGCAGATGACTTGAGAGAAGGTGCCCAGTATTTGATGCAGGTGATGAGTCTTTCACATGGCTGCACATTAAAGCTTTTATGTTTTCTACTTAATTATTCATGTAGTCTATATCTTTTTAAAAATATCTTTAAGCAAATCACTAATCGTTTTGTAATTTAGAAATCTGCAGAAATGTTGTGTTGTCGGGTGACACAAAGGGCCTATTTGAAAATTCTCTTTACCCGTTCACCTCTCTCCGTTAGGTGTTTCTCACTTCCTTTACCCACCAGGTTTGTTTTTAAAACATTGAGTCATAGCCATTTTTATTTTGTTTTTTCAAAAATTCTTGTCTTTTGTATTTGTTCATTTACTAGCTCTTAGTTTAGACTTTATGTATTTTATAGGCACCACAATAGGAAATTTGGAATCATTCCCAGGTTTAAATGTTAGTGCTGTTGCTGTCTTATTATGGATCTTGGACTGAACTATTTACTTAACTTCTGAACTCTGTTTTCACTTTCCTAAAGATAATAGGGGGATATAAATTGAAACAGTGTTTACCGACTTAATCTTAAAACCAAACAAGTAAAAAGCGCTGTGATTAGAACTGTCTGTTAAAGGTGAGGTGAGATTTTTAGCTCTGCTGCATGCTTCTTAGAACATAGGAATAATCTTTGGAGCTTGGCTAGGAATAAATAAACTTTAGGAAAGACAAGCGGTGAGTAGGTTGTAAGTAATTACTACCCTGCTGCGTGGAAGCTGCTGTAATTTAATGACGGCAGAAAATGAGAAAATTTACCATATACAGGTAGCTTTGAAAAGGTTGTCTGTAATTGCTGTCAATGAAAAGGAATGAAATGTGTCCTTACAAAGACTGGGCAAAAGTCATTTTGAAGCAAGGCTTGGTGGATGCCATTGGTTGAAGACCAGCCTGGGATACATGGTAAGAATAGGCTTCCATGTAGCCTTCCATGGCTAAAAAATAGAAAGAGAGCCAGATGCGGTGGTGCACAGCTGTGGGCTCAGCACTTTGGAGGCTGGGGATTATCCTGTGCTTTTGGCTGGCTTGGTCTACACCATGGGTTTCAGGCCGGCCAGGATTATATAGTGAGACCTTGTCTTAAGTAAAAATCGAAACAAAACCATTATTTTAAAGATGAATTAAAAGCCTAGAGATAAAATGCAAATTTTAAAAATAGGAGAATATATAAAATATTCAGAGAATGATTTTCTAAGTGAAACCCAGAAAATAGAACTGTGAAAAATATCAGTAATCTTTTAAAAGTTTAAATCTTTGAGATTTTAAGGGAAACATAAACATTATGGGAGCATACTAATTCTGAAATATAGCCAGTAAAAGAATGGTGCGGTGTGTCTGGATATGCTGTAGGCCAGTAAATGAAGGGGAAGATGTAGATCAAAGAGGGAAGCTAGATGCCAGGACTAGAGCCAAAGGAGTTCTGCAGCCATAATGACCAGGACCACTTCTGTCAGGTAAAGAGAAGTTGGATGTGTTTGAACTGCCACAGTCACTTCTAGACAAGAGCCTGGTGATAGAAGAAGACTAGACTTCACGCATACACCTCTTCCCATGTAAAGATGAATCTGCAGTTTTAAGTTCAGGCACAAGAAACCACCTTGTGAATGGTTAGTTAGAGTTGTCTAATCAGCTCCCAAAACAGAATATTGGTGGAGCCCCTGGTTGTCTCTCAGGGACTGAGGGTGGGCCCTTATTGCTGATGACACCATTCACTTAGGACATGGTAATTAGATGATTTGATCTGGGTCTGACCTAAAAGCCTCTTTTCCTACAGTCTAGCTTTCATGGTTCCAGAAAGTGCTATTTAAGAAGCTAAGGCAGGGGGGTGAGGCGCTCTTAAATAAATAATTCAGCAATGTTGCAATGTTTCTGAAACATGTTACTTTACCAGCATGGCAAAATATGCATAAGTGGCACTCACATGTTGGAGGCAACCAACAGCTGTCTAATTAGATTCAATCAGGAGAGTAATCATGGCTGGTGCTGGAAACCTAGCCAGCTTACACGGCTAGTGAGGTCACTAGAGAAGATTTCATTGTTGCCACTTAGCAGCATCATTTGTAATAGCTTAACACAATTATAATTAATTTCAATAAACATCAGATAATTAAAATGTAAAGTGTATCACTCTATAGAATTCTGCATATAGTTGAAAACTGCACATAGCCATGTGGGTAAATCTCAGTGTTAAAAATAGCAGCTCTTACAAGTACATGAAAAAATAGAGGTGCAATTTTTAATAATTGTAAAATCTTTACTTGGATATGTCTCTAAACAATAGAATTATTAATATATGTGATAAGTGCACATGTAGATACATGCAGTTCTTCATGTGTATTTCATGCGTCTGTCTGAACTGTGTTTATTGCTTTGTGATTTATAACTTTTTGTAGTTTGTAATAGTTTAGTACTTCAGGTGTCTACTATATCTGGTAGCGATGTGTGTGATGAGTTAATCCTGCTGGCTTTTGTAAGCTTTCAGAAATATTTTGATAACCACTTACATATGTAATAAATTTTATGAAGGAATTCTTCCTTAAAGAGAACTCACTAGAGCAGATTTCTTTTCCTCTCATGGTGAAGAAGGTTGCAGTGGAGCTGCACAGCCTCAGAAGCCAGAGAACCACTGCCCTAGAAAGCCTGTGTGCTGTACAGCCTTGTAATCTGGCAGGATTTCAAACTAATCTAGTGTTCGTCGTCCAACTAACGTGCTTTCCATGGATCAAGAGGGTTTCCTCTGAGGGAGGAAGACAGAATAAGCACAACTTATTCTGTGTGTGTGCCCACAGCTTAGCACTGCACTCCTGGAAGGGGCGGAGCTAGCTGACAGTTGTTCTTGCTTATTTGCAGCCTACTTCTGCCGAGTTAGTAATTCAGTGTAAATGCCACTGGAAGATCTTGTTTCCCTTTTTCCTTGTGGAAACCTGTCATATAAGTACTAGATTATCTTGTTTTTTAAATCATTGTCAGAAAGTGTTCCGTTCATATTTTTCTTCACTGACGGTATTCTAGCAATATGGCTTTAAGTAGTTGATTCTTTCAGAAGAAATTATACTCTAAACTTCTGATTTTTCTTCTTCCTTTCTGTCTAGCTCATCTTGACTATCAGAATTTATCATTAAACTAGCATTCAGATATCAGCCTTCATTACAGAATTTTAATCACTAGTTTGCTAATGAGAACTTTAACATTGAGATGTTAGTATGGTTAATTTCTTGATTTATGTTTTGGATTTTTTTTCTTTTTCTTTTTTTTTCTTTTTTTTTTTTTTTTGTTTTTTTCGAGACAGGGTTTCTCTGTAGCTTTGGTGCCCGTCCCAGAACTAGCTCTTGTATACCAGGCTGGCCTCGAACTCCCAGAGATCTGCCTGCCTCTGCCTCCCGAGTGCTGGGATTAAAGGTGTGCGCCACCACCACCTGGCTGGATTTTTCTTTTTAAAAAGGCAGTAGACATCTGATTCTCCAACCATTTTTAAACTTTTATTTTATATAGCAAAATGATACTGTTCTTAATATTCCAAAGAGATGACTCTTCAAATTCAGTTGCTTACGTATAATTTCAGCCTAAAATTATCTTGTCTAGCATCTTCTTAGACTTCATTGGTCACATGCTAAAACAGTTGAGTGATGGTGGAGGCTGTTTTTGAAAAAGGTTTTTGTTTGTCTTGGACCTCATAGTGTTGACCCACCTGGCCTTGAATCACAGTATATGATCCTCTTGTGTCTGTTTCCTGTGCTGAGATTACAGTTTTAATCTGGCTAACAGTGTTTTTAAAACTTGTTTTGGTATCCCACAAGGTGGTGGTGCACGCCTTCAATCCCAGCACTGCTGTGGCAGAGACAGGTGGATCTCTTAAGTTCAAGGCCAGTCTGGTCTGCAAGAGCTAGTTCCAGGACAGTCAGGGCTGTTACTCAGAGAAACCCGGTCTTGAAAAACTAAAACCAACCAAACAAAAACCTTGTTTTTCTTCTAGAATTCATAAATCAGAAGAATTTGGGAATTGCTAATAAAATTATTTATACTACACGTTTATATCCAATACTGTAACCAGGCTCTAGGAATAGAGTGTGCTGTGATGTACTAAGTGTTGATAAAGTGAGGTCATCATCATTTTTCTTAATAGTAGAAGACAAAAATGAAAAGCTGTATAGCCCGTTCTTCTGTTATGGTTGTGATGACATACAAAATGACAGAGTGAATGTGGTTATTGTCACTAAGTTCTGACACAAGGTGCATAGAGAACAGTGCTGAAAGTCCGAAGCTGGCACTGCAGGAGGAGAGGCTTGAGGGAAGCATTGTGTTGTTCTTCTTTAAGGATAGAATCTGAAAACTGATTACACCAATGAGGTGTTTTCTGGAGAAGATACTTTTTTTCAGTAGTAAAGTATTTTCTTAAATACATACTGCTTCATGGGAATTGGAAATAATATCTCTTTTGTAATAGCTACACTGAGTGAAATATTTAAAGGTGAAAGAGATACATGTGGCAGTGAAAAAAATTGAGTAATTCTAGAGAGAGTTAGTGCATTAATGCCACTGAAAGTGTAAGTACACAGAGTGTCTTACAGGATGCTTATTCCTTACTTTATAAAGTCAAAACTTTGAGAAACTATTCAGTGGTAGTATGCATTGCTTGTTTGTGTCAGGCCCTGAGTTTAATCCTTAGCACTCAAACAAACGTGCCATTTTCATTATAACAGGATTATGACATAGGTTTTTACCCCAAGAACATGACCTTGATAGTATTTTGTGCCATGAACAAGTCACTGCTGTTTTGTAACTGACTCTGTTAAACAGCTGTTGTGCCTGAAGATACTGAAAACACTGCTTGGTTCTGTTCAACACCATTGACTCTGCCTCCACCCAGCAAAACAAACAAACAAACAAATATGAGAATTCTGTGTTATACCACCCAGCAGATAGTTGTCATTTTAGAAGAAAGTTGGGATATTCTTTATTGTCCCTTACTTTCTGCACCTTAATTACTGAAATACTTAGGACACTGACTCATGGCCAGGTCTTTGATAAATATTTGAATTCATTTTATGTTTTGAAAAAGAAAAGATTTAAAGATGTTACTTAGAACCATTAGACAAAAACAAATTAGAATGTATCATCAACATAAATGAGAGCTAAAATCATAAAAATTAAAGAAAACAGAGCTAAATTTTCCATGGCCTTGGATCTGACAGTAGACTCAGTTATGACACCAAAAGCATGAACCTTAAACCAGCAATAAATTGGACGTTTTCAGAATTCAGATGTTTTCCACAGAGGACTTTATGAAGAAAATGGAAACAACTTAGGGAATGGGAGAAAGTTCCAGTCACTGTGAATAAAGGGTTTGCCTTAGTAACTAAGTAACTTAGTAGCTGCTGTTGTAATGCAACACCATGACCAAGGTAACTTATAAAAGAAAGTTTATTGTGGGTTATAGTTTTAGAGGTGAGTCCATGGCCATCAGTGCGGTGAGCATGGGGGCAGGGAGACAGGCAGGCAAGCATGGAGATCTGGCAGTAGCTGGAGCTTATATCCTGACCCACAAATGCAAGGCAGAGAAAGAGCTAACTGTGCCTGGTGTAGGCTTTTGAAACGTTGAAGCCCATCCCCAGTGACACACCTCAACAAAGCCACCCTTCCGGATCCTTCCCAAACAGTTCACCAACTGGGGACAAGACATTCATATATATGATCCTATGGAGGCCATTCTCATCCAAACTACCACAGGTTCTGATATCCATAATATGTATTCAAAAACTTCTAATAATAATAATAAAACACAGAATTAGTAAAAAATAAAACTAAATAATCTCCAGGAAACATGAAAAATATTTTTGACATTAGTTATAAAGGAATTGTAAATCAAAACCACAGTGAGATACTGTTAGTGGGGTCGTAGAAATATGAGAACCTGTGCTTTGTTGACTGCCAGCATAAACTGATAGGCTGCATTCTTTGGCATTTATCCCTAAAAACTGAAGGAACAGTTAGATTTTTCTAGTGCAGGTATTTGCCACTGCACCATTGTGCACAGCAGCCAGAAGGTACAAGCTGTACACAGCCAGTGTGTTCATCGTCAGACGAATGGATAAGCACGTGTGACACGTGGATATTTAAATACAAAGATCCTGTCTATCTGAGGAAAAGACTACTGTACTCACTTCTGCATTAGCCTAGAAGACAGCCTGCTAAGTGAAGTAAGCTAACCATCAAAGTTGTGGGATTTTGCTCATGAAGTAACCAGATAAAAGTGTATTAAATGTCACAAGGACCACAAGGGAGAAGAACATGACTAGCTATGAATAGCTGTTACACAGCCGTTGCAGAATTTCTGGTTGGGGTGATGAGAAGGTTCTAGAAATAGTGGTGTATTACTTGGCAGTATTGTGGACACAATAAATACTATTTAACATGGTAAACTTGTTAACTTTTTAACATGATTCATTTACGTGTGTGTCTGTATGTGCAGGTTCGTGTGTGGACTTAATACACAGTGTCTTTCACTCCTTACTGGAACGAGCCAGTCTGTGTAGTTTGATTGGACAGTGAGCCCCAGAGATCTGCCTGTCTCTGTCACTGTTATTGCGAGTGTGTGCCACAAGGCATGGGCTTTTACATAGATTCTGGGATTGAACTCAGGTCTTCATGCAAACTATCTCCTCAGCCCTTAACACAATTTTTAAAAAGTCATACCCTCCTCCTAGGATATAATTTCTCAGTATACTTGAGAAATAAAACAAAATCTCAGAAAAGAGATTCTTTTGGACTTTGAGGGATAATTGTTACTCATGCTTAATTGCAGCTCTTTGTTTCTGTGTCCATGTGTGTTTTAAGACTGGATCTTCCTAGCTGTCTCAAATACTATATAACCCATGACACTCACTATATCTGGACTAGGCTGGTTTCAAACTCATGGCAGTCTAGCTCTGCCTCCTGAATGCTGGGATTATTAGCATGCACCCACCATGCTTGGCTTGCATTGTAGCTCTTGGTGAGATTACAAGATGAATACTTGAACTGTTGTGGGAAGGAACCAAACAGATTTCAGAAAGAACATGTGAATGATTGAAAGAATTCAGTTTCCTATTGGAAGAATTCAGAACTCCGGACATTAGTGCACCTAGGAACTAATGACTGTTCTCAAAACACATCAAGGAGGCGGGGAATGCAACTGTTGTTTTTCTTTTTAAATTAAATACCTTATTTTGGTTAGTAAAAGTACAAAATTTTTCATGTCATCAAGATACAAAAGTGAATTTCGTAGCTTTCAAGTGTTCCATTGTAATATCTATTTTTATTTGTATTTAGTATAAGTAACTAGGGGTCGATTTTATATGTATAATTTACAAAAAAAATCCTGTAAATGTGGAAATACTTCACCTCTTAAAAATTGGCTTGTTAAATAGTGTGTATTTGAAATTATGTTTTATATTTTAGGCTGCTGGTCTTGGTCGTATGAAACCAAACACACTTGTCCTTGGATTTAAGAAAGACTGGTTACAAGCAGATATGAGGGATGTGGACATGTATATAAACTTATTTCAGTAAGTATGTTCAGAATTGTTATGTACTTGACAGAAAAATGCTAATTTTGAAGCATTCCCTGAATTTTTACCTTGTTTTTTCTATGTAGTCCTTTCTTAATAGGTGCATAAAAATGAGAAAGAACCTCATGTACTATTTGGGTTTTAAAATGGTGACCTACTAGGACAATAATGATCTCTCTTTTCATATAAAACCTATGTACAAGTACTTATGTATAGGTACAGATGCAAATACATCTACAGAATAGCTCATGTATGTAAAATGGTTTGTTGACCTTTTTGTTGTATTTTTTTTTACTTCTTTAATAATTTCAGTGTATCTGAGACATACTAAATCCTTTTAAACTCTTTCATTTCTACCCTCCTTTCCACTCAACTTTGAGATTGCTTCTTTTTTCTTCTTTTCCAATGGAGTCCTTTTTTTTTTTTTTTCTTTTGACCAACTAGTGTGTGGTCAGTCTCCCAGGGATCCCATTTAAAATGCTGCCTTGCTCTCCCCTCCTCAGCTAGTGGTAGGATCACAGGTCCACTGTCCTCCCTCTGTCTTGGAATTTTGTCTGGCTGGAGCTTGTTGTCATTTTACTGTGAGTTCATATGTGCAGCTTTCCTGTTTATCTAGAAAACTTTCCTTGAAGTTCCCCTTTAGCTCTTACAGTCTTTCATGCTCTCTTCAGAGATGATGGCTGAGCCTTGGGGCAAAGGGTGTGCTGTGAATGTCTGACTTAGGGCTAAGCATCCAGTGTGTGTTCTCTGCACATTGACCAGATTGGGGTCTCTGCTAATTGCCATCTACTGCCAGGAGAGGCTTCTGAGGTGGCACCAGTGGACATTATCTTGCCAGGCCAGTCATTGTAGCGTGCAGATTTTCATGAACGATGAGGTTGAGGCTTACTTTTCTCTAGCACTGGTCATGGACTCGTCCAGCCCCATGAGATCTGGTCAGTAAGGATGAATGTCCGCTCAGTGTCCCCATGGTCTGTGATTCAAGTATGTAGTGTCTTCAGCAATAGGTTTTTAGCATCAAGTTATGACGGTTAGCATGTTATACTTAGCGGTCTATGTGACACCATTGGCTAACAACTCAAAAAAAATGGTAACCTAATTCTTGATACTTGGGTAATTTGTTAGATTGGGGTATGGCCTCCCCTCATTGTAGGGTAACACCATTATACCTCTTTATATACATCTATATCTTATGAAGCTTCTACAGTAGTAGGTCTCCCAAGTTTTTTACAAAGGATTTTAATATTAATTACCCCTCTCTCCCCATATTTCATTCTTTACTTTGCCTCCCATCTTCCACCCCCGTTTAGCCCATTTTGTTCTATTGCTTCCCCTTAATACTTTATACTACTGTGCTCTATCCCCACATTCTTGAAGGCCACTTCTCCCCTTAATAAATTCCCGACTTCTGTGGGCATTACAAATGGAACACATATATGTGAATATTCAAAGGTAACATCCAGAAATGAGAGGAAATATACAATATTTATCTTTCTGGATTTAGGTTTTCTTATTCAATATGCATGTTTCCAACTCCCATCAATTTACTTGTGAATTTCATTTTCAATCTTCTTAACAGCTGAATAATTTTTCGTAGAAGTGTTACTGTGAACAAGAGTGGGTGTGTATAGGTACCTGCTTCCTGTGTAAGCTGGTAGGCTTCTTCCTGTGCTTTTGCAGTAGCTGAACAGAGTCAGCTTTGTAAGGTCTTCATTATGTCCTACACTGAGCAGGTGCAGAGATTTGCTTTTGTTCCCACGCTGGTCTCTGCTTCATCCTTTGAGTTGCTCTTGTTTGCAGCTCCACGTGCTTGTTTGCCTTTTCCACTTGAAGTCTTGTTCTGAGCTCACGGTTCTCGTTTCCTCTGGTTGCTTGTTTACCATGCAGCTTAGCTTTGTTTCACATCACTGTAACTTCCTTCCCACAGCTTGTCTAGTGGGTTCTTTTTATTCCTTTGTTACTTTGCCTTTCTGGTTCATAGATTTTTGTGTATATATTTAATCCTACCAGTGTTTTGTAGAATTCAATTATTCAATGAGAGAACTTTTGTTTTTACCAGATTTACTTGTTAAAACTTGAAAAGTACTTCCTTTTCCTAGTATTATGGAATTTGCTCAACCAGTGTCATTTACACTAACAGTTCTCACAGTGCCATTATTATTGTACAGTATTACTTTGCATATAAATAATTGTCTTTAAAAACAAACATCAGTGAGAAACTCTTACCTTTAGCAAAGAGGTTTTAAGGTGGAATTCACACGCCAGTTTTCCTGTGAATTTTGGTGGGATTACTTGGAACTTACTGCAGTGGCCCCTTTTCCTAAAGTTCCTGGTTTGTTTATAGATTTTTTTTCATAGTTTATTTCAAAAGTCTTTCCGGAAATGATCAGAGGTCATAGTTGCTCTTTGAGGAGGTCTACTTTGATTAGTTATGCGTGCAGGTGACAAACGAACCCTTACATTGTTAGGTGATTTTAGTAAGGCTAAAGTCTGGAGCTGGGGCATCCTGACCATCTGGTGAACAGTCACTGCAGCTGTCTAGTTCTGTGCCTTGTGTATGCTATGCCTCAGAAGACAGACAGTAGAAATAAAGATTAAACGATGAGCTCTCAAAGATGTGAGCTGTGCCGGGCTATGATGTTTTCTTCACAGGCTCAAGAGCAGTGCCATGGAGTAATTAGCCTAGGAGAGAAGCAGCATTTGGGAAATGGATTGATACTCTAACATTAGCAGTAGTTGGAGTCGATCATAATGGCCCTGAAAGGGTCCAAATGCTTTGGTAGTTAGCAGATGTTTCTCTTAACTTCAAAGGAATATACCTAAGTTTAAGTGTAGTAGAATTGCTGTAATGGTTGTTTTCTGTCATATTGCCTTGCAAATGGAGGGGGCTAGATGGTGCAGTGTTTAAGACCACTCAGCTCCAGAGGACCCAAGTTCTATTCCCAGAACCCTCTTCAGGTGGCTGTAGCTCCAGTTGTAGGGACATCCAGTCCTTCTGGCCTCTGTTCTCACAGACACTTAGGTACACATTTCTACACACAGACACATAATGAAAAATAAAATAAAATTTAAATAAATGAACAACCAAACAATTACCAACCAAACAAATCTGTTCCTGCTCTAAAAAGCTGCTGCGTGAGTCAGTTGTGGTGCTTGGTGATGGTGTGAATTCTAGGAAGTATGTTGTGAGGTGGCTTTGAGAGAGAGTAGGTGGTGCAGAGAGCTAGGCTGCACTTAGGCAATGGCGTGGGAAGTTGTGTATACAGTGTGCTTCTGACCAGGGCATCAGGTTGCACATTACTGTAATAGAAGGGTATTATAGAAGAACGGTGTGGGATTCAGAACTAACATGATTCATCCCCCACTGACTGATTTTCAAAGCATATTGAAGAAAACAGACATTTAGAGCTGACAGTAATTTTAGAGGTGTATAGGTCCTTTCACTTCCTACAGAGCATAACGGTTCTGTGATGCTTCCTTTCTCCATCGCAGTGATGCTTTCGACATACAATATGGAGTTGTGGTTATCCGCCTGAAGGAGGGCCTGGACATATCCCACCTCCAGGGACAAGGTGAGTGCTCCGCAGTAGAGGTTGCCTTCAAAAGTATGTATCACTTTGTTAGAAAATCGTGCCTAGTTGTTGCACGTCCTTCACTGACTTTCATAATTGCCATCATCTTTATTACCATCTTAGAATCAGACTTGCTTAGAAGCCAGCAATGTCTGCATCATAAAGTATGGCTAATTATTTATTATTAATGGAGAGGATGGAATTTATGATTTATAAATCATACACTTAAGAAAGGCAGGCATTAGTTATGATTGTAAATTGACCAACCAAATTTGCTGTAAAAATTGGATGAGAAAAATATTTGAACCTCTACTAAAATACTTACATCACTACTTTGGCTGTAAGTTAAATAATACAATGCATACATTTAACGTATTTTTAAAGTGACAATTTTAAGACCCAATTTAAGGTATAACTTTCTTGCAGATTTTATGAAAATGGAAATTTTCATATCCTTCTAATTTTTTGCTAATTCAAAAGTACTGAATAGTTACTATTTCCCCTTATACAGTTTATTAATGAAATTATTAGATTAGTTGAAAAAGACAAGAAGCATATAAAAACTTGTAATCAGCTCATCGATTTAAACTCTTTGACTTTACACTGCTCACCTTTAAGAGTAACTTTGCAACTCTGCAACTTTGAAGAAACACTTTGAGTTCTCTATGAAATAAACACGCTTTGCTGGCTGAAAATGTATTTTTCTTTCTCTGGAATGAATCTAGCAGAGCCTCATTAGAAGCCTTGTACCAATGACTATGTTTAGAGAATCTGACTCATACCCATTAACACTGCATAATTAGAAGCCATGCCCCTGTCACTCACAGGAATAATGTATTATTCAATTCTATTATTTAGTGGGGTTTGAATGTGACTGAAACATTTTTTAAAAGTATTGTGTATCTATGATCATTATGAAGTACTTCTTTGAAGGCCTTGTCCTTTGCTGATGTATCTGATGTTGAGCCCAGGTGGATGTCTTCTAAAACTTACAGCCTTTTCCCATAATTTTGTAGCCTGGGCAGGTTTGGTAGCTTCTGGGCCTGTTTGCTTGTCTGTTAATGCCTAGCGATGTACCTCATAGGGTTGTCCTGAACAGTAAAGAGGTGAATCCTTTTAACCCTTTAGCGTAGTGCTGGCACTTGGATCCCATATCTCCTATTGCTTCTGTCCCTCCATACAAATTAGTGATGAGCATTATGGGCAGATTATCAATTTTGTATTGTATTGTCTTTATATGTGTTTTCCAGTTGATGTTTATTACTTACTCCCCAGGACCCTACTTAGCCACTAGTACTGACATATTTACATGGACAATCATTTTAAACACTTCGGTTGTTTCTTAAGAAACCACTTATCACACCTTACTATTTCACAAGGGATACTGGTTTACCTTTTTACTATGAAGACATGTCACTTTGAATAGTTAAAATACAATCTTTGATACTGTTTTAAATACTTTCATATCTACAGAAGAATTACTATCTTCACAAGAAAAATCCCCAGGTACCAAGGATGTGGTGGTGAATGTGGACTGCAGTAAAAAGTCAGATCAAAATACTTGCAAGTCATCTGGTGAAAAATCCATTACACATAAAGGTAATTTCCACTCAGAGAGATTTTTATCAAGAGTTGGTGTTAAAGTGGAGGGGATTGACTTTTGAGTATAACATACATTACAAAGTTCCTTTTCTTAAGCTAGACATTGTTTGCTTTCCTTAAAACAGAAACCATGCCAATTAATTATTACTAATAGAGTTTTAAGAAGTTTGCTTTCAAATATTTTTGTTTGAACTTGGGAAGAGCACGTCCTTTTTCATGAGGCTTACAGATAGTTCCATCCACAAGCTTGTGTGTTCTGCCGTAAGAAGAGGGATGACTTCCAAATCTTACTCTCCCACCCTCACTCTCCGACCTCTGTTGAGACTCGTATCTCCTCTGTCCTATTCCAGCTGATAACGCACTAAGAAAGAAATCTGCACTGTAAATCATCAAGCCATAGTGTACTTTTTATTTCTCTAAGATGACTACCATCTTTTTATGAAATTGATAGCCTTGGACAAACCATGTCTCTGCACAATTTATCTTTTAGATTATTTGAAAGTATTAATGTTGCTTTTTATTCTTTTCTTTCCTGTGTAATTGCCTAGTGCAGTAGTAGAAAGTGTGACCTGCACACATTTCTCCTCAGTCCTTGTTGGCTTTATTATTCTTTTTTGTGTTCTCTATGCATTCCATAAACTGATTCTGCTCATTTGTTATGCATTTATTTTATTTTAATTTATGTGTATATTCTTTTGCCCTTCCCCCGTTTTCTTGTCTGAAACAGACCCTTTCTGTGTAGTCTATTAGGAATCAATGCATGCAGTTGTATTGATCATTTCCTAGAAGCTACTCTGCACTCACATCTAAGAAGACAGTAATAAAACATTAACTTATCAATGTGTGCTACAACTTCATAGCTTTAAAAAGTAGGAAACTAGTTTAGTACATTTCTACTCTGTTGTAAAATTTTAGATGCATTTAGCCTGACTTAAAGAGTTCCTTTGGTGGGTAATAAGGCCCTGTTGGAAGAAGGCATTTGCGCTAAGTCTTATGACTTTAATTTGATCCCTGGGACTTAAAGAGTGGAAGGAGAGAGCTGACTCCTACAAGTTGTCTTCTGACCTTCAGACACCTGAAAAGATAGGTAATATTATCAGTCATTTTAAATGCCACTCTGACTTTGGCATATAAACTCCTTTAAATGAATATAAACCATCCATTACTAAAATTTCAAAAGCAGATATTATTACTTTATAACAGTAATATTTTAAATTTAATTAGTTTTTTCCAGAACATGCATAAAAAGTAACAGTTATACAGGTTGATTTTTCTGTTTTCTATTTGACAAATTCTCAAAATCAGCATAGATATTATAAGAAAAATAGATACTTTGTAAAAAAAAATACTCTTCAGGATTAGGAACATTCCAATATATAGTCAAAGTATTGGTTTTATCTGTCTTGCTTACTGAGGCATATAGTGTACAAAGGGACAAGAAGAGAATACCCTGTAAGTACTTAGTTTGTACCAGCCTAAGCGTGTTTGAGCAGGGCTTGTAGTTTCACAGCCTTAAGGGGTAGATACATTTCTACCAGTGAGAAAGCAAGGCATCAACTAACCAGGTCTGGTTTCCAGAGGATAGTGTGAGAGATACTGTTGAAAGCTGGGAATCTTCCTTAGGATCCTTTTGCAAAATGTTCTTAAAATTTTTAAGTCTCGAGTTTGCTTACTTTAAACAAGTAAATTTACATTTATGGGGGAAAAAGGAGTTAGAAAAACTAATTACCCCAGAAAGCAAATTGGTAAATATTTGAATATAAGCTGGTGAATATATGCACACATATGTATGTGTACATAAACTTTATTTGAAGAAAATAATTCCTTTATAAACTGGCATTTTACTCTGATGAAATTCCTTAATATCCCAAGTTCTGATTGCCGTGTACAATCCAGGTGTGTTCAGCTGTTTGTGTAGTGGTGCAGTGACCTGTGTGAAGCTTGTGTATGATCTGCCAAGGTGGTCGCTCAGAGTCATGCATCCACTCTACACGCTTTGACATTCTCAGCTAATTTTCAAGTATAAAGTTTAATGTTTACAAAATCTGCTGGCTCTTCTGAATAATTTTACAGATATAAAATTTCAGTGTGGGTGTTCATCATTCACTCTGTATGGTCTTTATAAAAATATGTGTTTTAAAAAATATTAAACACTCAGTATAGAAAATATTAACTTTCAGTAGTAATCATTTCTCATGGGCTGTTTCTTCACACTGTCTTGTATATAATGTGCTCTATTTACATTTCCATTACTCTATGATTATAAAGGCGATTAACTTCATATTTTGTGTTTTTTAAACATAATCTAGATGAGGAAGAGGATGGCAAGACTCCAACTCAGCCACTGTTGAAAAAAGGCAGGCATTGTTCATCATTTTATTTTAATCCCCTTCTCATACTGTTAACTCTCTAATTCCAGCTCTATTGTTTTCCTTTTATTTTAATTTAGTTTTTATTTCCATGGTGAGGTGATATTACAGTTATCTATTAAATGCAGATTAGTAAAATTAATTTTATTCCAATGAAAGCATTAAGTCTCACTGGGACAAACTGTTATTTCAGTCTTTTGAATCGTCATGGTGTTTCTAAAATACACAAACCTGAAAAGTCAGGGTTTTTTGTTTTTTGGGATTTTTCCTGATTTAAACTGCATGGTCCGGTAAGCAGGGACGCCGAGTAGGCGTGTCCACAGTGCCGCTCACACTCCTTACCATCTGTGCCCAGCCAAATTCTCGGTTTTGATACTAATATATTTTTTGTTTCAAAAATTGCACTATTTCTCACAGTCGTGCTGCGTTTGGGAGATACAGTCATGTCAGCGTACATGAATGTTAAGAGAAGGAGATAGAGGTGAGAGTTACGGAGCAGTGCGGTTTGGTAGCCATATTACGTCATCATGCAAATCATTTGTCATGTTTGCTTACATCCTGGCAGCATGAAAAGTGAATGATGGACCTTCTGGAAAAAGGACCAGAGTTCCTTCTGTAAATTTCTGTTTTTAAAATTGTGGTAGTGGAGTTTCATAATAGTCATCTGCTTGCTCACAGAGTCAATGCTGATTTTTTTTTTAATTCCTAGAAATGTAAATTGGAACTCTTTACAGACATGCAGCATATCTGTACCATTTCCAGGAGTTCCTACCATCTGTCTGTGACTCAGAAAGATGTGGCTATATGTCTTTGACATTGTGTATCACATATTGAGGGGACAAATGATTAATAAGCACACTTCCCTGGTAATTGTAAGAGTATATATTAGTATTTATCCAACCATCTTCCAAATACAGCTTTTTATTTAGTGCCTTTGAACTCTAAATCATTGAGATAGCAGATAATAAAAGAAACCTCACAGGACAAGTATAGTATAAGGCTTGATCTATTAACCTAAAGTAGCTCTCCAGGAAAACTGAACTCCATCAGTAAATGTATAGTATTTACCATTCCTGCAGATTTCACCAGAATACTTCAGAATACTAGACACTTGGGTAGTTTGGGTGAGTTTACCTATTATAAGACAAAAAGTACTTTTAAAAATCTGTTATAAGCTACTACTGGCTTATAATGGAAGTCATATACAGCTATCTGTATATAAATATATCTGAATTTAGAAATGCTAGGAAATTCTAGGAATATAGTAAAAGGAGATTTGACATTTACTTCCTATATGTCGTAATTTTTTGCTTACTCCTTTAGAATCCAAAGATCCTGTTGCACCTTTAAATGTAGCTGACCAAAAGCTTCTTGAAGCCAGTACACAGTTCCAGAAAAAACAAGGAAAGAATACTATTGATGTCTGGTGGCTTTTTGATGATGGAGGTAAGGCCATTAATACATCTTTTAAATAATTAGAAATTTACTGAATATGTAAGAACAGTGCTAAGAAACGGCATACAGTTTTCATGTGTTTACCACATTCAGGTTTGCAGCCTGCTCCAACAGCACAAGAATCAGTGTGAGAATCATGCATCGTCCTTTCAGGGTCCTTCAGGCTGTTTTAGTCCATTCTTGAGCGTGTGACAGGGCCATTTTGTTAACTACTACAGACCAGGTTGTGACTGTCACTGGATTTGGAGTGCAGTTAGATTGGTCAGAATTAGTTTCATATTACGAATCTTTGGCAGAAATAGCACAAAAGTGATACTGCTCTCTTCTGCCTATATCTGGCCAAGAGTGGCATATTGGTGTAAAGTAAGTTGTTGAGGAAAGTGTGGTGTTTCAGACTTACCCTTGAAAAGTTTTTTCCCCTCTTATGGTTCCTGGGAGGCTCTGCAAATAGACCGTTCTTCCTCAGCCGTTACAGTCGGATTCACATTCAGTCGCTCAGGTTATGAACGACTGTTGTGCTTCCGGGTGATGCGTTTTCACCCCCACCGTTCTGTCCTCATCGATTGGTCGGCATTTCATTGTAAAGAAGAGCTCGTCTCTTCGAGTCATTAATTCTTGGTTTATCCAAAAGGATATAGTTTATTACTGTCATCATTTGTTTAGTTCTCTGATTGTCCACATCCAGCCAGCAAGGTCATCTCTCACTTCCCTAAGGTGATTTAATATGTCCATGTGTCGTAGGGCACTCATTTTGGCAGTTGCTTCCTGAAATAAGATGGTATCCTAGACTTATCCCTTCCTCTATATGGAAAGGACCTTTTAGTCAAGAGCAGTACTTAGAAGCAGTATGCCTGTGACTTCTAGGATAATTCTTCGTTACCAGGCCCCCTCAGGGGAGAAAGCTGGGGAATATATATAATATGTATGTTTGCATGTATGCACTATCTAGAGCTTGAAAGAAGCAATTCCATATAACTTTTCGTCTTTCTCATTTCAATGTGAAATTTGCCCCCATTAGGCTATATTCATTTCCTTTCCCTTTCTGTCCACAACTAATTTTTTGAGTGCCCTAGGCCACCATCCAGTTCTACTGCTTACATAAAGAACTGCAGTTCTTGGGCTGAACCACTCCCTTGGACTCCCTCCGTGACAGAACTGTCAGGGGAGGACAAATTTTACTTTACATTGAGTTATATAATAAATGTGGTTTTTGAGACCAAGTTGAAAATAAATATTTTTGTTTGAGATAAAAGCATTTTAAAAAGAGTTTATTATATTTTTGTAATTCAGGTTTGACCTTGTTGATACCCTATCTTCTGACTACCAAGAAAAAGTGGAAAGATTGTAAGATCCGAGTATTCATTGGTGGAAAAATAAACAGAATAGACCATGACCGGAGAGCGTAAGTTCGTTTTAAGTTGGAGAGCATTAATCAAATAGCCTTGACATGATAGAGATTTGATAAAATAAAATCCATATATAGACCATGAAGTATTATTAACTGATACTGCAAAATTTTCATTAAATAGAACCTCATCCTCTTTATTTTTTGACATTTATATTTAAATTATAAGTGCATAATTTTACTTAAATGTGATAGACTAACACATTGACATTTTAGAAAGTTTTTATTAATACCTGTATTGTCAAGTGTTAGAAGCATATCTCTAATCATTTGAGAGAAAGTGCATAGAAATTGCCTTTTCATATCTAGAGAAATTGTATGGCTTTGAAGACATCAGCATACTATTGCCATCTGTACTGCCGTGAGTCTGGATTCTGGTGCTCCTCTCCTGGCCTTGTCCCTGCAGGGTACTGCACACATTGTTCCCACTTTCACGTAGAAAGTCTGAGAGTTGTGACTGATCCTCCCACAGTCCTGTAGCCTAGACATGTGAGTGCAGCCGTGTGGCATAAAGGTTTCTGACAGTCTGTTTCTTCCCTTTCTGTCTTGTCCCCACCCCTGCATGCTGTCTACATTTGGGAGATTTCAGGCATTTTTGGTCTACCTGTTCTATCTCTTTCTTATACACATCGCTCTTCCTTTGCCTCACTCATCTGTGGAAATGTGTTGTACTGCGAGACTTTTCCTGGGGAGACACAACACACACATGTACTCACCCCAGCTAAGGAGCACATGACAAGACCACACGGACACTCCCACAGTCCTGCCTGGTGAAACACTGAGTTTTATTGGGACTACTTACAGGAGTATGGTTGAGGGGTTCTTAGGAGCAGAGAAGACTCAAAGACAGTTGCATAACCAAGGCCCACCCCAGCGTGGTGACAGCTCCTGAAAGCTGGAAACCTGCAGCCACTGCACTGCCCGCAGGCAGCTCGACCACTGGGAGAGTGCCCTTGTGCCCTTTGCCGGTGACTCTGGTCTAACCCTCTTCCTGGCAGCTTGGCATCTCTGGGAAGGAGGAGCCCAGTGAATATGGTCAGTTTCTGGAACTTTCTGAGACTGTTTTGTGTTGTTTGCCTTCCTGCTTACGGAGTTTCTATGTAGGATGGAGTATATCAAACTTGGAGGAAACTTAGACAACAAAATGTTGGGTTCTCTTGAACCCGGTTTAGTTCTCCAGTGCTGGGCCTTACCATATTTCCCTTTCTCTCTCCTGCACATTCCCTTCCTCAGTCAGTTAACATGTGAGGCCGCTTGCATCACTTTCTCAAATTTTAGTTCTGTGGGCTCTGTAATGCTTAGCAGATTGGGACTAAGAGATACTGAATTCAATTAGGTATTCATTTTCAACAGGGAATTATGGAAGACATATTTCTCATATTTTTCTTTCTAAAGCTGCCATTTTATAAAACATAGGATCTTGTTTTATTGATTGCTTTTCTTGGGTGTTTCAGCCTTTTGTTGACATGACCCCCTCACACAAGACCTTGAACGAGGTGTTTATTTGCCACGGCCAGGCTTGTCGTACTCCTTCCCCTGACCACTTGAAAAGCAAACACTGTGAACTACTCTGTCATGAACTGGATCTTCAGTTTGGCCTTAAGTTTTTTTTTGGGCCTGGGGATATTTTAACATAAATCCAATAGGTAGTAACCCAAAAATAATTTAAAAGAGGCTTGTTATCAGATATATCCTTCCAATATGCCTTGATTAAAATTACTTTTTATCAAGCTGGGTGTCACATGGCATTATGGGTAGCTCTGGCTCAGCCCTTTAGGCTGTAATTGAGTGCCTGAGGGACAGCGTGGGAAAGGGGAGTGTTTGTGTGGGCTTAGGTTGCAGAGACAGCATGGGGGAAGGCATGCTGGCTACAGTGTGCAGCAGTAAACAGAAGACACTGCTCAGTTTTTCTGGAAATTTCCTCAGTGACACGTGCAGAAGTATGTCTCCTAAGTGATTTCAAATACAGTCCAGGTGAGAGTGAAGATTAACCACCGTAGATAGTAGGCAGGGATAGAGACTTAGATGATAGTCATCTCTACTCAGGCAGTTTCAGTGCTTTCTTTTAATGGAGAATATGAGTTAATTCAGGACGTTTGTGTAGCAACTGATAGACTTTCTCTTTAAGTCACCTTATCACATATGTAGAGAGTAAAAATACTTAACATCCTTTGCATGTCTGAATGCTGGTTTGTGTTTTTTTTTGTCATAGGATGGCTACTTTACTTAGTAAATTCCGAATAGATTTCTCTGATATCATGGTCCTAGGAGATATCAACACCAAACCAAATAAAGAAAAGTAAGTTGCTGGATAAATTATTCTGTATAAATTTCCAACTCTTTTGGCATGTGCAGACACAGATAATTTAACTTGGAATGATTATCAGGGCCTTTTCTCTGCCCCGAGTTCTGTGAAACCATGTGGTAATTGGTGGCCAGTGATACTGAAGTAAGCCGTAAAGAACTGAGTTCTCAGAAGGGGCTCACTCTTCTCACATGCTTTCTGAAAACTGGTAGTGCCCCAGAAATTGCAGAGGTTTTACGTTCCAGGTGTTTCTTGCCCACAGTCACTAAAAGCATTTGATTCTAACTTTACATGTGTATTACTTCCATTGTTTACTTTTATAGTGCAAATCTGAGTTTCCCAGTAATATTGGCCGTCAAGAGTCTCTTACTCAAACACTTTTTACTCTTGGAATAAATAGTCTTCCTGAAAATGGCACAGAGAGGCAGTTACTGTCTGTATGCATTTTATCGGGAATAACTAATTTTTGGCATGTGTTAAATGAGTTACAGAGCTGGGCAAAGATGATGTTTTACATTGAGTTGGGAATGATTTGCTGTGTTTTACGGATCACTCAGGAATCACCTTGGCTGGTGTGCTGTTCTTAAATTTGAGGTTGACCCAGGCGAGGGCAGACAGCATGACGCGAGCTCCAGCTCCAGCCTTACTAACGCCTGTGCAGTCTGAGAGACTGGAAATTACTGTTTCCTTACCCAGTGATACTAATGATTACAAGTTTGTAACAAGTTATAATTTCTACTGAAGTTATTTGTGATGTATAATTCAAAATAAAATTGTCGGTATCCTGTCTGTTTTTTTCAAGTATTGCTGCTTTTGAGGACATGATTGAGCCATACAGACTTCATGAAGATGACAAAGAACAGGACATTGCAGATAAAATGAAGGAAGACGAGCCTTGGCGAATAACAGACAATGAGCTTGAGCTTTATAAGACCAAGGTAGTCTTCACTCTCCTTTTCACTAATCTTACATGTGATTTCATAGACTCGCTATACCAAGCACTATGATTTGAAACAGAGGCAAATGCTTATGTAAGCTAAACCTCCATTAAGGGTGTTTTATATTTGAATGGTGGGAAGCTAAGAAGCAGCATCAAATATTTTTCTAAATAGTGTTTTTTTTTTATACAAAATTTGTTTTTGCTACTTGTTTTTACAAACCATAGTGGTTTCTTCTTTCTCCTCCTCCCGTTCCTCCTCCTTCCTGTGCCTCCTTTTTCTCTCGTAGTGCTAAAGATCTAGCACATAGCTACCTGGGCTTACACACTGGTTACTGAGCTAGTCTGCCCTTGTTCACAGTTCTAATTGTTAGATGTTTAGGAATGATTCTGTCCTTTTCCATTTCAGACATACCGGCAGATCAGGTTAAATGAATTATTAAAGGAGCACTCAAATACAGCCAATATTATTGTCATGTAAGTATTGTTGGAATAAGGTTTGGACTATTTTCATGAAGGTGTGTGCATGTGTCTGTGTCTCTATTGTAACAGTACTTAATGGTTTTTGAAACGTTCTTTTTAGCATTTCATGAGTAATGTATTTACATCATACTCCTCTCAATTCCTCTGTTTATTTTTCTTCCTCTCATATTTGTGACTTTTCTTTAGTTATAATAAATTACTAAATAATTATTGTTATAATAAACTGATATGCACATACATAGTGTTGCTCATATGCATGTTTTTAAGGCTGACCACTTATAATTGGGTCAGCCTTTATAACTGGGGACTCATCCCTGGATTTTTTAATTAATCTACTTAATTATTATTTTGAAATTAATTTGCTTAATTGCCTTTAGTTTTTCATCTCATGTGATGCCTCACGGCATTTCTCCTATGCACGTTGGCATGTCAGCTTGTGTTGTCACTGTTCAGGTCTTATCTCATGGTCACAACTTCCTTTTGATATAGAATGCAGACATCCAGGTCCTCTGGCTTTTACAATCTTGCCGCCCCCTCTTGAATCATGTTCCCCAAGCCTTAGGTATAGGGGTTGTGGTTGTGGATGTATCAAGTGGGGTTGAGCGCTCCAAAGTCAGTTGTTCTATGCATTGTGACCAGTTGTAGTCTGTAATGGTTTCTGTGTGTTACAAAAAAAGCTTTCTTCATGAGTGAGCTGCATAAGGATAAGGACTTAGAATGTAATTAGAAGTTGACTAGTTTAGAAAAGTCGTGGCAGTAGGTTCTGCTCCAGGTTCTTTGGGATATGAGTGTGGCATACATACCTGGAAAGGCCAGAGTCTCCAGAGTCCCTGGAGCTGGTTTACAGTTGTGAGCTGCCTTGTGTAGGCGCTGAGTTGAACCTGAGCCCTCCAAAGAGCAGTGTGTGCTCTTAATTGCTGCCCATATGTGTATGAATGTGGGACAACCTCTCAGTGAGCAACCCCCAAAGAAGACTGTCCCTCCCAAAGCAGCCTTTAACTTCCAGTAGCTTCTCAGATAGGGCCTGGGGCCTTGTGACCCCTCCCCAGTTCATGATGGAATTTTGACCTGTGCAGATAGCCACATCAGTGTGCATTCATGTGCAGTGGCCTTGTCATTTCCAGAAAGTGACCTATCACAGACTTCCTACCTGCCCTCTGGCTCCTACTGTCTTCTTCCTCCTCTTCCTCAGCACTCTCTGAGTCTTGGCTGGAAGCGGAGGGCACTTGTGTGATAAGAGATGCCCATTATTGACCAAGAACTCAGTCGTTTACTCAGTGTTTTGACAAGTTAGGAGTCTCTGCATTAACTACTGCCCTCTATGAGAAGCTTTTTTTTAACAGTTGAGGGCAGCACTTCTAAATATGGATATTTAGAATGTAGTTTGTCTACCTAACTGTTTAATAAAACAATAGAAGTAAGTTAACCCCTAGGGCCAGTGACATCCTGGGCAGGAGCTTTTGACACTGATTACAAGACCAGCCATGATTCCCGTCCTCTGGAGCAGGCCTCAGATCCAGTAAGAACGCAGTTGGTTCCACAGTAACAGTCACAGCTCGGGTGGTTTGCTTTTTTGTTTTGTTTTTAATTTATAGCCTAGGCTGTTCTTAAACTTGACTCTGCCTCTACCTCCCAAGTGCTGGAATTTCAGTCCTGTACTACAAGGCCCAGTAAATAAGTACTCAGACTATTATCTATAAAAAGGAAAACTCAAAGTTTAAAATGTGATTGCCTTCAGTATGTGGAGCTAGCATTTATGCATGAACAAGAGATACTGTGTACCCTTGTGTCAGTCTGAGTAGTTTGTTTGGGTTGGTTATTCTGAACTTTTACATTCATATTCTTTGATTTCTTTTTCACCTTTTCAAAATTCCCTAGCACGGCCACAGGTGTGGGTGGCACAGGAGGGGCTCACAGTAGGATTTGGACCCCAGGCAACTTTGTCATATAAAGATAAGTGTGAAAGGTTGTTTAGAATATTAACCCAGTACAGCAGTTCATGCCTGAACCCACCCCCATGTTTCCCTTGCAAGTGTTTTCCATGCAGACATGCTGTCTCTGAACTAGATAGAAGTGTTGGAGCCTACCCAATCCTTTCCTCTGTGGACCTATGTTAATTAGAGATGATGTGATCCTGGATTTTTTTCAGTTCTGAGACCCTAAACAGATAAGAAAAGCTCAGGCACCCAGAAACCAAGATGAAATAAATGCCTTGGTGCTAAGGAACTGTTAGGGTAACTCCAAACCCAATGTTTTCAATTTCTGCTGATGGTTTGTAGAGTTCTATAGTGAAAGACACTAAACCATAGAAGTTTAGAATGAATCCTTGTAGGTCTATGAATATCTCTATAAACCCTTATAGGTCTATAAATAGCTTGATAAAGAGAAATTAAAATTCACAAGAAAAGTTAAATTTAACACATATTTAATTATGTTTCATTTTTCACCTATAACTTCCACTGTGTGATTTCTAATACAAATATGTTTTTATTCTAAAGAAACCTGTCCTTAGCGAAGAGTAAGTTTGATTGAATAGTAATGTTATTATTCTTAATAATAAATATGAATTACATATATTGAAGTTCACAGAAATACTTACGAATAAGGACAACTGTTTGAAAATCCATTGAATCTGAGGATAAGTGAAATGAGAGTATGTATACTAATTATTGTTGTATATATGCAGTTTCCCTCCACTCAGATTTTATCATGGGAATTGGGATCTAATTAATAATTGTTTCATTTTCTTCTTCAAAGCATCGCTCAGTGTCTTCTCATTCTGATCCTAGGAGTCTCCCAGTTGCACGGAAAGGTGCTGTGTCCAGTGCTTTGTATATGGCTTGGTTAGAAGCTCTGTCTAAAGACCTGCCACCAATCCTCCTAGTTCGTGGAAATCATCAGAGCGTCCTTACCTTCTATTCTTAATTATTCTGCACCATGGACTGCCCTCCAGGAATGGTACTTCAGTGCCTAGCGAAAGCGCTGAAATCGTCAGTAACACCTTACTATCACACTGGTGAACTGGGACTTTGTTTCAGTCTTCTTTATTTGAAAGCACAGGGAAAAGTTGCTCCATTGGTAGATATACGTAGACTTGAGTTCTGCTCTACTCCACATCTCAGTCTCAGTGACTGGTTAGTCTCCCGTCGGACTGAAGTTCGTGAGAGTAAAGTTGTCCTTTGCTACTTGAAAGCAATAAGAGTGTGTTATTGTTTGAGTGAGGAAAGGAGTACAAAGCCTTTAGCCTTGAGGTGCCTTCTGAAACTAACCAAATTTCATCCATATATCTATTGTCTTTTGTAAATTTATAGAATGTTAAACTTTGCCTTCAGATATTTTTATTTCTAATGTCACCTTAAGTAGACACTCCTTTCATCTTCCATTGACCAGTTAGTTCTGAGTACTGTGTGTTTTGTATTACTTTTGTAAAAGTATCTGTTAGATACTAAGGACAAACTAATAAAATACATGGGGGAAAGTATCCAAACAATGAAGCCCAAGTTTAGGGTTCTATGAGTATGTGTACATGTAGAGCTAGGAAATAGAGGCCCAAAACACCATTTTTAACTCCATTGAAGTTACGTATTATTTCTTGTAAATCTTAGAGAAGGGTGAGGTTCTACCCAGTATTTCCTGTATGATGCTGAAAAGTCACATGTCCTTTTTCAAGCAAAATCTGAGATCATTTGTATTATTTTTTAAACGATGTGTTCTAATTGAGAATTCCTCTCAAATGTGAGGGACTTTAAGACATGCTGACAGGTGTTTTTGGAGGAAATTTAGACAAAGAAATGCCATTTAGTAGAACATTTTCAATAAACACTACAGGAGCTTCACTAGCCTATGCCATCCTTTATTTTTTAAAAAAAAATCACTTAAAATTTTATCAATGGTTAAATGGACCACTGTTTTCTTAGTGGAAATGGTTTTAGGCTTAATTTATTCAAGTGTCAAGTACATTTAGTCTTAATACACTCAGGTTTGAACAGATTATTCTGAGCATTGAATTTTAATCCATTCTTAATACTTTAAACCTTCTGTGTTAAAGAAAACTGCCAGTTTGTGCGTTTGACCTTGTCGCCTACTCAAGCACTTGACAGTGTGATGTGCTGTCCTGAAGCTTTATCTACAGTTTTTAATGTGAAGTTTCTCATTTTCCGGGGAAGGATTTCCTGAACACATTTCAAGGGATTCGTGTCTTCATGTCTGTGTGTGTGTGCAATGTGTGCACAGGTGCACATGCACGTCTGTATGTGTGTGTGTGGTGCGTGCACAGGTGCACATGCATGTCTGTAATGAGATGTCTGTCACTGGGGTCTCCAACTTGAAAGTGACCACAGCTCAGTAGATTACAGGTTTTTGTTTTGTTTTAATAAACATTGAAGTCAGATTAAGGGGTTACAGGTCTCATGGAGGACCAAGACAGTTTGAAGCTCATAGTATAGCTTCATGTGGTTATCCAGTTAGATCCAGTGCTGCTGAGTAGGTGATCAGCTTCAGGGGTGGAGAACATGCAGGTTTCCGTCATCTTGAGCTAAGTGTTAGGAAAGCATTTTCAGTGGTGCAGTACTTCTGCTGCATGAATATGACCTACGTTTATACCAGCTGGATGTCTGGTCATTTCCATTCAGAAAATTAAAAAAAAAAATGAAGTTAAGTGATTTTTTTAAGGTTTTTCCATACATTATAATACAACATTGTTCCATTTATTTTAAGTTCTGCAGAGTTTGAAGGCAATATAGAAGTGTCATATTCAATAAACCATATCATGCATGATTTTTCTGAATGGATAATAAGGTCCAGGCTGACTGCTGCTGTCTTGAAATGTACACAGGTACACTTGCCTTTTATTTTTAAAGGTTTTTCCCCATTCAGGAAAACTTGATTGTGATCTGTACTACAGAAACTAAATGTCATACATCATACATTTGTGTATAAAGTACATAAAATGGATCTCAGTACACCTAATAGGGAGGGTAATATTGTTTGTGAAACAATGTAAGAAGCTTTCCTCTTTTAAAAACTACGTTACATTCATTTAACACTAGATACCAGGTCAGACATTTTCAAGGTTGTGGTAGTACTCTAAAATAAGTTTCAACAATTCTTGGAGATGCTAGCTAGTATTAAAGCTATTTTTATTTTATGCTGAATTTTGATTATTTTGATGCCAAATTATTTTTTAGTCCTAATCATTGATAATAACTTGAAGATAATTATGCAGTGGCATTTGAACTCATTGTTATGATGGGTAAAGAATTTGTGGGTTCACAGAGAATGTTGGTGTTGATTATTAACAGTTACTGAATCAAATATTTATTTGTTGCAATGTTTCTTTTGTGCTTTAAGTTTTCCTATACACTCTTTTCATATTGCTTTCTGACATGCGTGTTTTTTTTAAGACTATGGAAATAATTTAAAGAGTTGAGCTCTGGTGGATGATTATCTGCTAAGTTTGAAAATGTAATATTTTGATAATACTGTACTGTTCCTGTCACAGATGCTTTTGTAATGTTTTAACCCTGAGTATTGCAGTTGCTGCTTTGTACAGAGTTACTGCAATAAAGGAAGTGGAGTCATTAAAACTTCAATATCTACTCTTAATTTTACCTATTCATAATATTAGGTCAGCTTTGTGATCTCATCTCACTTAAGTGACCTTGGGGAAGCTGAATGAATTGTGCGCCACCTCCCCTAAGAATGACTGTTGGTACCGATTTTAGTGGAACTGTACGAAGTACAGCACCGTATGATTGTTTTTGAACTGATTTAGATTTTCTAGTTTTTAATTTAGGGCCAGACTTCTCAGGGGAAACTACAAGATTAAATAGGATTCATATTTCCTGAACTTGTTGATTCTTTGCTCCTGGGATTTGTTGTGGTTTTGGTGAGCTGACTGAAGTGTTAGAAAGCATTGCACCTTTCTCACTCGGGCCTTTGCTGTGTGCCACCTGTGCTGGCCGGTTACTCTTGAGAAAGCAGCCTAGATAGTTAGGAAGTTTGCTAAAGGTCGTGGGGATTGTTGAGAGCATTGGCCAGAGCTGGCCGTTTGTCCTGTGTGCACTCAGTGCTGCTCTGCAAGAGCTGAGACAGAGCGGGCATCTGCACACTCCCCTCCCACTCTGCCCGGCGAGTCTGCCCAGTATTCCTATCACAGCTGCACATAAATGCCCATTCCAGATTGCCGTCAGAGATCTAAAATAAATCCACTTGTGATTTTTGTTTTCGTTCTCAAATAAGCTGCTGTTCCTGCCACTTTACTCTTTGAAAGCTTATTAAGGAATTTAAAAGTGACTATGACATTTTAATTTTAAACAGAAACCAGTAGGGTTTTGTTACTCATTTCAGCTGAGAGGTAGGTTACAGTTGACATGCACTTGTTAATACGAACAACAAGGTAACTAGAGAGCCTGAAGAGACCCCTTGGTGAAGATAGTGCCGTCCTTGGGTGCACTCATTTGAAAGGTCTGTCTTGTTCAGTAGTTCAGATAGTAAATACACACGTTAATAAGCAGTGTGACTTTGGGGTGGTATATACATCACTTTAATTGTTTTTATAAATCTGGTGGCAAAATGACAATTAAGAGTCATAATTCAAGAAAAGATGTGGACTTTTCACTTCCTGGTGTGTAGGTTTAGCGTTTGCTGCTGTCCTTCTAGATGGGGGATCCTATTTATTTCCCAGTCTGATCAGCACACATTATCTGCCTTGCTGTTTGCATATGAATACAATTGTCCAATCTGTTCTGCCCATAACTAAAAGTGAAACATACTTCTTTTCATCCATGAAATAGGGAAAGTGATCCTTGGATCGTGAATTAAAAGCTTATTTCTTGGTAAAGTTATGTCAAAGTAATTGTTGAAGCATTTGTTAGAGAATTGCTAAAATTTTTCCCTGGAAGAAGACATAATTTAGTATAAAGAAAAAATATTTCAGGCTAGCTTTAGATTCAACTTTCTCACCTCTAATAACAGACATACACAAAGATAACATTAAAGCTAGGAAGGCAGTATTTCATTTACAGAGCTAGATGGAAAACAATAAAATGAACAGGTTATGTTGGCCTGTTTACATTTTAAATTCAACTAAACAGATAGTAAAGTATTTTGAAAACGAGCAATGTTTGGGGCGGTGGTTCTCAACCTGGGAAAGGAGCTACCCTTTGACAGGGGTTTGCATACCTGATATTTACATTCTGATTTATAACATCAAAATTATGAAGTAGCAATGAAAATAATTTTATGGTTGGGAATCATCACCTGAGGAACTATATTAAAGAGTTGTAGCATTAGAAAAGTTGAGAACCGCTGGTTTAGGGATTTGGCTGAATAATCAATAAGCCCCAGGTTCTTTTTTTAATTAAAATTGTTTTCACACAGTTTTGTTTTCATGTTTTTGCTCCCTCCCAACTCTTTCCAGATTCTCCACACATTTCTACCCACCCAACAGTATATTCTTTTCCTCTTTCAAAACAAAAATGGCCCCGTAAAGATAGGCAAGCAAGAGACCAGTAAAGACAGATAAATAGGTTAATAAATACATAAAATGAAGTAAAAAGTGATGTGGGATTCCCCCTTTGTAGGCTGTTAATACCATTGGTTAATAAAGAAACTGTCTTAGGCCAGTGATAGGGTAGAGTGGTGGGGAAAACTAAACTGTATGCTGAAAGAAAGGAGGCTGAGTCAGGGAGAAGCCATGGAGCCGCCGCTGGAATAGATATGCTGGGACCTTGGCCAACATTATGCCAGTGGCCTGCTTCCTGGGCGCGTCCATGAAGGTAATCTTTGCTTATGTTCATACACCTGGGATTTTAGAATTGTTGACATAAACTTCACAGTTGATCCCCGCCCCCAGAAAACGGACAGTGGTAAAGCACAGGTGTGTTGTTATCGAAACCCTGATGACAGGAGCCGTTCCCAAGCTGTCACTGCCTCCCTCACAGCAGACTCTACCAGAGGGCTTAGTAACGTTCACGTGTGCTACGCTACTGTGATCATCCTTCACTCCTGGGCCATCGTGACTGTCTAAAGTGAAAGTCTCCACATTCTTCCTTCATACATCTTCACACAGCTTGTCCCCGTGTGGTGTTCTTTGTCAGTTTTTCTGTGGAATTCAGTCATTGTAAGCATCCCCCCCCCCCTTTTTAATAGCAGCTATGCACTCAATTATTGAAACTTCTATATTTTTTTTTCCTCTGTGGCCAGATCAGAACCTGAAAGTTGCCAATGTAAAGGAAGTTCAAGAAGGTAGCCAGGTTACTGGGAGCCCCTGCTGCTTAGCCACACCTGCAGCAAGAGGGAGGCTCCCTAGAGAAGGAATGAGGAAAGAGCACCGGTGGGCTCTGCATTTAATAGGGCTTTAGACGACAAATCTAACAAGTCAAAGTCTATGATAGCTGCTAATTAATGTTTCCATATATATTAATCTGTCTTTTTCTTTCTGCTTTGTTTAAGGCTAGAAACAATCCATTGGGTTTAGGAACCCAAAACTTGGCGTCACTCCAAATAAAAGCAATAAACGGCCTGGAAAACCCAGCGGTTAAGAGCACCGGCTGCTTTTCCAGAGGACCCAGGTTCAATTCCCAGTACCCACATGGCAGTTCATAACTGCCTGTAACTCCAGTTTCAGGGGCTCCAACACCTTCAGAAAGACATATGCAGGCAAAATATGAATGCAGATGAAATAAAAATATATTTAAAAAGAGCAATAAACATTCTTTCCTACTGTTTATTCTTATTCCTACTGTTATTATTGCCCATCATAGTAACAAATAGCTTAACATAGAAAAAAAAAACCTTATTTTCACTGCCTAAGATCTTCCACCTGAACCATTTCTGTCTTTACTCTGATTCCAATCTAATCCTTAGTCAGGCCGTGACATCATTATTTCTAACTGGCCGTGACTACCCATCCAAACTCAGTTGAAGTCTGTGTCGAGCTAGACGAGTCTTCAGTAACCTTTGCATCCATTGCTCTCCAATCTTTTGATCAACCCTAGTTCTATATGACACACACACTCCAAAAACTGACCAGTGCATTAAATATTTACATTTCTTATCTCTATGTCAATCTTACTGCTGTTAACAAACGATTTCAACTTTCTTAGATAAAAGGTTTAAAGAATTGGTTCACAATGTAGCCATATGATGGTAACCAGACACTTTCTTAGCAATATAGATAACCTCATTGCAGATACTGAAGTCCCAGAGGAAAACCTCCTACAGCTACTTTCCTAAGCCAGTACAATTTCTGTGTGCAGCCTGAACATCCACTCTTTCCCCACAATGCATGTAGCCCTCAGCCGTCACCACAGAAACTTCTTTTTACAGCAGATGGAGACCATGGCAGGAATCCAGATGGGGCAAAATGCAGAGAGCAACTGAGCATGGGGTCCCCAACCCCAACCGATAAACCTACGCCCCTACTCTTACACCTAAGGCTCACACCGTGTAGCATCATGGAAAGGGGGCAGGAAGGTTGTAACAACCAGAGAGCCAGGGTGTTTACTGTGAGATAGTGTATGACAGGGAAGCTAGACCCATGAAATCTCAAAACTACGGTGGCCTAAAGGAGACCGGCACAATGATACCACCCATTGACTGGCTGGAGGCACTGTTTGTCCTTCACACTCTACCTCCTGCTTGAGGGTCAAGATGTGAGCTCTCAGTTTGCTGTTACAGCTGCCTCCTGCCTTGATGACGACCCCTATGGAACCAGAAACCCAAACAAACTCTTCTATAAGTGGCCTTGGTCATGGTGTCTTATCACGGTAATGGAAGTGTAACTAATAGAGCCCAGGCTTGGCCACACTAACGCTGTGGCATTATTAACCAAAGTGGGTAAATGACTTCCGCAGGGCAGTCACAGAGGAAGCCCACGGCCTCTCTGGAACCAAAATGTTTTCCTCAGTTAGCCCTCAAGGCTTCTACTTGAAGCACATGAGCTGTTTTCAAGTACTATGTGAGTATCACCGCATTACAGCATAAATTTCAACACACTCTATAAACGTCTCCCATCATGCACCTTACCTCACGAGTGGTAGATGTGTACAGATAGGCATACGTTAATGTTTAATTGAATTTAGAATCTACTCCCTATTCAAATAAGCATGTACACCATCCTATATAAAGTACGCATAAACTAGGAAGTATTTAACCATGTCTCACTTCTTGGGTGACTATTATAGTCTTTTGGGTTTTTGTTTGTTTTTGCCTTTTTGAGATAAGGTCTCATTCTGAATCCCAGGCTAGCCTGGAACTTACTATGTAGCCTAGGCTGGCCTCAAACTTAGGCTTTTTTTTTTTTTTATCTCAGCCACCCCAGAAGCTGAGATTCAGGATCAACCACTGTGTCTAGCTTAATTCTTGCTCTTACATAGGACATGGTATTATTACTTGTACACATTAAGTCTAATAGATTCTTGTCACCATCCTTACCACCTCCGATAGGAATCTCAGCCAGCCATGCTCCATAGAGCCAGCAGCCTGCTGTGGAAGTACATACATCCTTCTCACACTGGTGTAACCCATGGGGGTTCTATAATTACAATGTTCTCCCCACCTCTTTTATTTCAGGGTCATTATATCAAAGTCACCTACTCATTGGACTGGTGACAGATGGACGCATTATCACACATCCATGCGCTATGACTCACTTGAGTGTCTTTAATTTGGGGAATGCTGGAATCCAGCATAGTTATCAAGGGTTTGATGCTGTCAGTTACCCTGTAACAGAACTTGAATACTCAAGAAATTACATAGAAATCCTAAGGGGCTAATTCTACCGTCCATGTAAGACAATGCACATCTGCACAATACCACATGCATGTAGCATGCTTCCATGCATAGATACATCTTCATACACAGATGCACTGGTTTCACAAACCATCTCTACACTCCCCACATTTCCTCAAATCTCTAAATGCATGTATTACTGTATTATATAGGCTTTTATTCTTGCCGAAACCCTAAAACCAGAAAACACTGTGTATCCATTATTGAGGATAACTCCATAAATATGAAATCAAATTACAGCTTCAACCAGCAACAGGTTTCGGCTAACTCCGAATTAAACCATCTTTGGAAACTCAAAAACTTTATACATTTCCAGGCTTATGGGGCTAAAACTTTTTATTTTTCCTTGGGAAGTTACTGAAAAGATTTCTCAGCACTAACATAGTACTTAAACATGACATCTTTTTTTCTCCAAGGGTGGTTTCTCTAGATTTGATTTTTTTAAAAAAATTTAATTACACTTCAACTAGGAGCAGGTTTTATCCCAACTCCCACAAAGTATATTTAACTTTCCCTACATAGCTAACATAGCTTAGCAAATAAAACTAGGCATGAAAAAAGGCCTAGGTGGTTTTAAAAAATAACTCCTTTAGCTATAGTTTTGGTCCTGGCATTTTGACTAATTTCTAGTAAAATTATATGTGCAAACTGCCACATGCCAGAGAGAGTGCCTCACAGCTCTTGAAGGTGAGGAGGAGGAAGCAGGCATCAGAGAGCTCCTGGTAGACCACAGCACCTCCCTCAACCCCTCACCAGCAGTGATGAAACAGAAGCAGTAAGTGGAAGTGGCTTAGTTTGTACCGCTGTGGGGGTTGGTAAACAGAATTAAACCGTGTCAACAAAACCCATAGAGTCTCTTTAAGAACACTCAATGGTGGCATGCACCTTTAATTCCAGCACTCAGGAGTAAAGGCAGGTGGCTCTATGTGAGGCCAAGGGCGGCTTGTTCTACACAAATTGAGTTCCCGGACAGCTGGAGCTGTATAGAGAGACCCTGTCTCAGACAACTTAAGCCAGACCAACCAACCACACAAACAACACCAATCAAAAGTGTAATGTTAAAAGCGAAGATGTGGGAGCTTACAGATAAAGTAAAGTTAAACTACAAAAGCAACTTTAATATTAATATTTTTAGCTTTAATATTAATAACCAAACCCCAAACAGCTGTGCTTAGTACCGAAGTCAATGTCTAACAGTTATTTGGTGGTTTGCACACAGGAGCAGCTCACTCCGAGGAGGTAACTGTGTTCTCTGTCCTCCCCCAGGGACCTGTTCTGCAGTGCCTATGCCCTGAAACTCAGAGCTGCATTAACTGGTAACTGAATGACAGGGGCAATTTGGCAATAGTAATGACTTCAGAAGACTGGCGCCTCACACACACAATGACTCCAAGGTGTCTCCGGCAACACTCGTGTCTCTGCTCCACACGGTCTTGGTCCTGAGCACACGGCTTACACTGTGCACTATGTGTGCAATCCAGCCGCCATGACGTCAGCAAGTGCTGCCGGAAGCACTGTACTGAGAGTCAAGACCACTGGGGTAAAAATGTAGTGGTTTAGTGTACATACTGAGTTTTCTGTTCAGCAAAAATATGATGGTTGTATAATGGGAAAGGGAAACTTTGAATATTTTCTGATCCCACGCACATCATTTAAAATATGTTCAAATTATCTGAGGTCTTCTCTGGAGGCACAGACCCATACATGCTCACACACTCACACACACACACACATTTTTAAAATAAAAATAAAAGCTTTTTAAAATTGTGTGGGGTGGGTAGTGGTGGAATGTACTTATCAGTGTGGCTGTCCATAGAGGCCGGAGAAAGGTGTTGGGTCCCCTGGCGCTATGCAGTGACAGATGGATGTGGGCCATCGTGTGTGTGTTGAGAACTGAGCCCATGTCCCAGCCCTGGTCATTCATATCTGGCTCTAGAATAAGCCGTCTGTTATTCCTCTGGAGGTCTAAGAGTGGTGTTTTTGCCTGCATGCTTACTTTGGGAGCTTATTCTTCGAATGACACACAAACGCCAGCGTTCCACTGTGAGAATTCTACACCGCTGGAGGGTTTGCAGGATTCTCATCCCTTCCTTCAGAACAGTGGGATCTCTGTAGAGTTCCTACTGCCATTTTCTTCTCCGCCTTGTGCCCATCAGCGACACCACCATTGCCTTCCGGCAGAACATCCGTGCTTCAGTCCAGTTCACACCAGTCACAACCGGACTGCACTGCTTTGGTCAGAGGGGCTTGCTGAACAGGACACAGAAGGAGAGACGGCAAGAAGTTCTTGGCCTCAGGCAACTCCTGCTTCCACTTGTGTTTTGAGTTTCTGCTGACCGCTGGGGTTTTAAATACCAAGGACGCTTTGTTTGCGACCACCTGATTATGTTTGCGAGCTGGAGAGCTCTTGGCAAAACCACCCCTCGCCCTTTGTACTTCACAAAAGCCAACCTTCACCTGTGCTTACAGAAAACTAGCCGGATCACCAGAATAGCCAAAAATATGCTGTTACCATGGAAGCGGAAGGTTTACCCACCACACAGTAGAGGCCAGGTACCCAAGTTGCCAGGGTGAGATAGCTTTCTCACTAAGGAGAAGGTCATTGAAGGGAGTGTAGTTCAAACTGGGCCATCTCGTCCAGGCTGAATCTAATCACTTATACAGGATGGGCTGGTTGTGGCTTGGTCAACACTTCCTCACAGGTGGAGGTTTGTGGCCAAATGATGCTACAATAATCTCTGCCCGGGGCCACTCTTGACACTGGCAAGTTACCCTCTTGCCGTTCCTGACATGCCACACACACACACGGGTGATGGGGACATTGGCCAGAGGCCCTTATGTTGATCACCAAACTTTTGAAAATGAAAGAAAACAGGATTCGTGCTGGAGTACTATTGTGGGGTTGGGGAACTAGATAAAGAAGAGAAAGAAACCATCACCTGATTATCCTTGGTTTGTAGAAGACAAGTTCGTTGAGGTTAGGCAGGATGTGAAGGGAGCAGGGGAGCAGGTTCCAGTGCTCAGCTTCAGTGTCAAAATGGAATTTGCCAAAAGTTAGCACATGAAGCAATTGGGTAGTGCACGCTGTCACGGACACCGCGGTGTCATGTTTCTGTATGCCTGTTGCCTATTCGTTTCCTCGGTTTTACATGTATTGGATTTGTTTCTGTTTTCTGAAAGAGATGATTTGTATTGATCCCTGCCTTTCTTAGTCGTGATGGCCAATGCAAACCAGAGACTTTCTACTGTAGCCCCACCCCTTATTAGAAACTACGAAAATTACACAGAATACTTTTGTTCACAACTCAATCCCAGGAAATGTCCATGGCTGAATATTAAGAGAAGTCTCTGAAGATAACCCTGGCCTTCCTGAAGTCCCCACCGTCTTACACATCATGACCTGTGATAATGGTAGTTAACCTGAGAGCTCAAAAGTGATTAACTATTTCACAATATCAGAGTAAGTCATTCCTCAAAGGATGGGACAAGTTAGCTGCTTAGCAGAAGGTTTCGAGTCAGGCTTGGGTTCACATGTTCTGTTGGATGCACTTGACCCAGACCTGCTAATTATCAGAGTTCTCTTCTAAACATTTAAAGAGTGGGAAGATAAAAAGCACCAGCCTAAATCATTGTAGAAGACAGTAGTTACCTTCTTCTGCAACCCAAGGCCATTCATCTCCCTTTGGGGACAGGAAGAGGTGGGGCATTAGAACACCCCGAATGTCACCTGAGAGAGAAGAGAGAGACTCCACAGGAGGCTGGCCTCAGTCTCGCACTGACCTCACTAGTGCCGTGGCCAGGGGCATGTTCCTTGGCCTTTGAGAGCTTTGTTCTTCAATTCTAGCAGGAGGATGCTCTCCCCGCATCAGAGGGATCTTTGCAGGTTTCAAAAGGCAACAGGGCTGTCTCAGTCTGGTAACTGCTGTGAGCTCTCCCACCCCATCCCCATGTCTCTGGGATTGCAGGGAATCAGAGGCGTTCTTGACCACATTGGGTACTCCGCAGTCTGACTTCTAGTTTACAGCCAGGAGCAGTCCTTTGTCAGATCCTGTTATTTCTTCTCCCTCCTTCCCATTATCCAGCCTCTGAGCTATGCCTTCCCCTCAGGTATCAAGCCCGTTGGACCATTCATCCGGCTCCTCTCTCCATCCCTCTACCTTGCACATTGCAGTGTACTCATGAGAACTCAGAGCGTGTCTGCCAGCCTGGTGTCACACTGTGGCTCCGCCTTGGTGTTTCTTTGCTAGCTTGTCAGCAACCTCAACCCCAGGTCTAAGCCACTAAGCATAAATCATTTTAGTTCTCCAATCTGGTTGGGGCTTTGTAGATGAATATATAGATCAGTATTTTTTTTCTCATGTGAGTAAAAAAGGTTCCTAATAAATCTGTTTCCAACCCCCTCCCACTCTGACCTGTTTCTACACTAAGTCGGAGTGAGGCTTTGAAACACCTGAGATGGGATTGCTCCCCACTTTGGGCCCATTGAGCCCAGGCTCTGGACTTCCCTTGGTTTGACTGAAGGTCCATTTGTTTATTCTGATCTGGCTAATGAAGGATCCTAATTTAATAGATGCCTTTATTGGTCTGCTTTCAAGTATGGTTTACGATATTTAAGACAATATGTGACACTTACTTAGCCTCTTACTAGAATTCTGCTGTTTCAAGAGGGGATTATTTAATAAATTGTGATCGAATGAGCGTGCACTGGCTTTATATCCCTAACACTTAGGACAGTATCTGCTACATGCCGGGCACTCCATAAACGTTTTTGGAGCAAATGAACAAAATCAACTGGTTTAAAAATAGAAACTGATTTACTGTCTGGTCCACGTGAGTCTGAACTGGAGCTAATCCAACATCCATGCCAGAAGCATTTTTTTTTGCCTCATTTCTCACTGACTCTTGGCTTTTGGACAAGGAGCTCGAGGAGATGGGGTGCTGGGCTGGGCATTGGTTGTTTATCGGGGTTCATCACATTCCATTTACAGGTTCTCACTCTGCTCATAGGGTATTTCACTATGTGTTGTAGATGGATTTTTTTGGGGGGGGCTGTCAGCTCATAAATAGCTACACAGAGACAGTCTTAGTTAGGGTTTCTATTGTTGCAATGAAACTGAGGCGCCTTCCTCTGATGACTCTAACTTGTGTCAAGTTGACACGCAAAACCAGCCAGCACAACTGACCCCTTGCCAACCCATCTCACGAACACATCACTATTAAGCCACAACCCTTCCTTTCTTATGCATCCCAAGATCTTGAGTAACACTAAAAAAAAAAAAGTCCCAGTCTTTACAAATCCAAATATATTAAAAATTTTAGTCCCTTTAAAATAACCAATCTCTTTTAAAATCCAAAGTCTCTCTCAACTGTGGGCTCCAGGAAAATACGCTCTTCCTTTGAAAGGGAAGACCCATGGCAAATCACAATCAAATCAAAGCAAAATAAAATTCTAAGCATCCGATACCTGGGATGCACTCACGATCTTTGGGGCTCCTCCAGAGGGCTTGGGTCCCTTCGTCAGCTCTGCCCTCTGCTGCACACACGGCTGGTCTCCTCGACTCTGGTCGGCTCCACTCTACCTCGGCTGGTGGCTCCAAAACACTGGGGTCTTCTGTAGCAACTGGGCTGCACTTTTACCAATAGCCTCTCATAGATTCTCTTCATGGTGCCAAGCCTCAACCTCTCAACCTCTTTGTATGATTCCTTCAGTCCTGGGCTTTCAACTGCCACTGAGGCTGCACCTTCATCAATGTTCTCTCCTGGCCTCTCACAGTGCCAAGCCTCAGCTGCTCTCCATGACCGCTTCGTGCCTTCAGAACCAGCACCACCTGGGTGACTCCTCCACATTATCAAGTCCGGCTGCCAGCACGAGGTATAACCTTGGCCACTTCTGGAATGCAGCTTCTCTGTGCTCTAAGAAAACCCTTCCCAGAAGATTTCACCTCAGGGATGCCAGTCTCGTCTTAATCACCTCTAATTCCTTAGCTCCAGCCCAGCAGCATCCATTGTAAACGTTTCACTTCAGTCATTCTCTTGACTTGTCAATCACAGTTGACTCTTCGGTTCCACCTGTCCAGAATCACAGAACCTTAATTCAAAATAACAAAGGGCCCTGGTAGTCTTTAAACTTCCCTCTGAAACTTCACAAGCTAAACATCCATCTTCTGCACTGCTCTCAATGGCCTTATCTCCCAAGCTCCCATAGAACATCCACAGAGCTCTTAATGTTCGCTGGCTTTTCTAGCCCAAAGTCTCCCAAAATGTATGGTCGGGTCTGTTACAACAACATCCCACGGCACTGATACCAGTTTGTCTTAGTTAGGGTTTCTATCGCTGCAATGAAACACCATGACCAAAAGGTGAGTTGGGGAGGAAAGGGTTTATTCGACTTACACTTCAGCATTGCTGTTCATCACTGAAGGAAGTCAGGACAGAAACTCAGACAGGATCCTGGAGGCAGGAGCCGAAGCAGAGGCCATGGAGGGAAGCTGCTTACTGGCTTGCTTGCTAAGGCTTGCGCAGACCACACTTCTTAGCACCCAGGACCAGCAGCCCAGGGATGGTACCGCCCACTATAGGCTGAGCCCTCCCCCATTGATCACTAAATGAGAAAAAGACTTAGAGCTGGATCTCTTTGAGGTATTTCCTCACCTGAGGCTCCTTCTCCTGATGACTCCAGCTTGTATCAACTTGATACACAAAACCAATCAATACAGAGACTTACTATTAATTATGGAAGCTCAGCCTTAGCTTAAGCATATTCCTAACTAACCCATATCTTTTATTCTATATTCTTTTGTGTGATTTGGTTACCTTTATACTGCCCATCCTGCATCCTCTGCATCTGGCTGGTGACTCTGCCTTTCTTCCTCCCAGCATTCTCTCTCTGCCTGGAAGATCTGCCTATCTCTCCTGCCTAGCTCAACTTTTGATTACACCAATTACAGCAATACATCTTCACAGTGTACAAATATCCCACAACAATGTATATGACCTATGCAAATAATCAACTTAGTTAATATTGCAAAGATTTATTGAACGGCCACATCACAAATGCCTTATCAGTTGCTATAGCATGGAAAGGAAGAGACCACTGTCCTGTCTTTGAAAAAGTCACAGCCTCCTACTATGAATAGCTGCAAGTGACGTCAGCATCCAGGCACAGCAAAGCAAGTGTTTTGTAGAAAGACACTTGTCGGAGGAAAAGGTCAGAACTCTTGGCTTTGAGAGGTACACACGGACCTGAGAAATTCAGATTACCTACTCTGTTTACCAGGTTCACAAACTGGGATGGAAAGCCCTGTGGGCTGCCGGACACAGACACAGGGACTCAGGAACAGCCAGCTGCTGTTTCCCCGTACCTTTTCATAGAAGCCCTGACCTCCAACTTATCATTACTGTTTTACCACCCAGTTTCACATGGAGAGAGCTCCTTCCAGAATTGATGATGTCCCTTATTTCCATCTTAGAGAAAAACGAGAGTAGGATGTTCCTACTTGCCCCCAGTTCCGGTGCCCCAGGCTTGAGAACACCTCTTACACAAGAGTGCACGAGGATCTAGGTCGGAGGACAGGCTTGGACTGCCCGACCCTGAGATCAGCTGTGCCAGGGCAAAGTGCTTAGGCTTTACTTAAAGAGACAGGGATGGAGTCAGGAGTGTTGATGGGTGCATTTAATCCCAATACTCAGGAGGCAGAGGCAGAAGGATCTCTGTGAGTTCAAGGCTTGTCTTTGTAGCAGATGAGAACAGTCAGAGCTACATAGTGAGATCTTGTCTTAAACACACACACACACATAGGGGCTGGAGAGATGGCTCAGCGGTTAAGAGCACTGACTGCTCTTCCCTAGGACCTGGGTTCGGTTCCCAGCACCCACATGGCAGTTCACAACTGTCTGAAAATCCAGTTCCAGGGATCTGACACCTTCACACCAATGCACATAAAATAAAGTTAAATAAACCATAGAAAATTAAACACACACACACACACAAAATCAAAAACAAACCAAAAGATACGGATGGCCTTGAATCTCTTTCCCTGTCCAGTCCCAAAGATAGAAGAAAATTAAGACAGAGAGGTGGAGAGGTAGGTAGGATGGGGGAACAGGAACGGAGCTGCTTGGGTAGGGGAAAGGAGATGTGTCTCATTGGGTGAGGAGCTGGTGCAGGGGATACCGAGGAGAGGGTAGAGGCCAGAGAAACTGAGGGGCAACAAGAAAGAGGCTAAGAAAATTGGGAAAATGAACTTGGGTGTGGGACATCTGGGGCAGGGAGTCAGGCCACACAGGCTTCTGTAAAGCCAAGCTCTTAGGAGTTGCACTGGCCAAAGTGTTCCCAGGACCTCAGGGACCCCAGCAAATGAAGTTGTGGATGTAATCACTCAGACAGGAGACTAACTCTTCTAAAGGGATGCTTACCTCTCTTCAGCTGCCAGACTATTGAAATACAGGACACCGGACAACTAAACATTCCCCTGGAGTCCTTTGCGGGGAAGGAAAACCTGAAGTCTTCAGCCAGAGCAGGAACTACCCTCGGGGAAAGATTTAACACAGTTCTGACCCATGATTGGTAGAACCTGGACTAGGACTTCTGAGATATGCAAACCCCTTGCCCTCTAGTTAAACATAAACTTCTTGTTGGCACCCCAAAACAGACTTGTGGGGAGATCACTGGACCTCTTTGTTTCTCTTCCCAGTGTGCCCTCACCGTGTATATCTCCTTCCTGTGCTTTTCAATTTCTTTTTTTACTTTAATCGGTGTCTTAGGGACTGGCAGAGGGCCCTCCTTTGTTGGGGTTCTCAGAGGCAGGCCTTTGCCTCCCCCAAACTCCAGTAACTCTGAGTAGGACTTGGTTGGAAATGCTTTAAGTCAAGAAGGAAGGGAGTTAGTATTTAGTTAGCTGCCGGAGTGTTTACTTAAGGCATTAGCAACCTGCTTGTCCAAGTTTGGACACCTTCAAAGGCATCTTGGTGGCTTTTGTTTTTCGAGGATTATTGGATTATCCGGCCCTACAGGGGCCCTACTGTTTTGAGAAGACTTTGTGTTAAAAAAAAAAAGTTGAATGGAAGCAAATCCTCAGTTATTATTATTCAACCTGCTATCTTTTTATTCATTATTATTATTGTTGGAGACAGATTCTTCTCTCAGACAATACATCCCACCCACATGTCCCCTTCCCCCCTTCCCTTTGCTCCTCCCAGCTCCCTGATCACTCCCCTTCTCTTTTAGACCACTTTCGTTTCTTCAGAGAAGGGCTTGTCTCCAAGGGACAGCAGGACCAACCAAGAGCAGTAAGACAGGGCAAAAGCCCTCATATCCAGGCTGGGTTCCTGCCATTTCTCAAGGGGCTCTCTGCTGAGGCCGCTGACTCTGAGACTTGACAGAACCCCAGGGTTCTAGGCAGAACTGGGACATTTTGTTAAATCCGTGGTTGCCCCCAACCAAAGGATCATGCCTGCAAACTGCAGCTCCCTCCAACACCCTCCTTCCCTGCCTTTCTCTTTCCCCTCCTCCATCCTTCCCTTTCCTCTCTTCCTCGTTTCCACATTCCTTGCTCTGGGTTACTATAGCTGCAGCTCTAAATGATTCCCTTCTGTCTTCTGTTTGATATTTCACGGTTTGGGCCACAGGAATGTGTTCTGAGGGCATGTGCATGACTTGAAAATGCTTTACATTTTATTTCTAATTACTTTTAAAAATAATTTTAAATTTTGACTCTTCAGTATGCATGTGTGTTTACATGTGGATATGTTTGCAGTACTGATGCCTGCAGAGTCTAGACGTGACAGATCCCTTGGAACTGGAATTATAGAAGGTTGAGACCTGCTGGATGTGGGTGCTAGGAACTGAATTCCAGCCCTCTGGAAGAGCAGGACCCGCTATTAACCACTGAGGCATCTCATCAGACCCTTGGTTTATAGTTTTAAAAGCATCCCGCTTTCCTATGTTGTCGTCAGTTTGAATGAATGCAGCTTGGGGAGTGAGGACTTGACCTCTAGGTCTTTAAAGGTTCTTGGGATGCAAATCTTGAGCACACCAGCTTGGAGGACCAAGGGCTCCAAATTACTGCCAGGGGCGCCCTCGTGTGGCATTAGTGGGTATTAACTCTGTATCTTGAATGCTGATCCCAGGGGACCCAGAGACATACATACCTCAGTACAAATAGAAGACTTAAGTTCAATCTCTTTTCTTCCTCCCTCCCTCCATCCCTCTGTCCCTCCCTTCCTCTCTTTCTTCCTATCTCTCCTACTTCTTCTTTCTCTTTCTCTCTCCCCTCCTCTCCCTTTCTCTTTCCTCCCTTCTCTTCCCTCCCTTTCCCTCTCTCTGACCCTCTTTCTTTCCCTCTCTCTGGCCCTCTTTCTTTCCCTCTCTCTCCTTTTCATTCTGCTCTTTACCCCTCTCCCCTTCACCCTCCTCCTCCCTGTCTCTCCTTCTCTCTCTGTTTCTGGCTCCCTTTCGTTTCCCTCCCTTCTTCCTTCCTTCCTTCCTTCCTTCCCTCCCTTCTTATTTTCCCTCCTGCCACTCCCATTTCTCCCTAGCCCTAATACACCTGTCTTCCTCAGAGTGGAAAAACTCCTCAGTTTTCTCAGGTCAGCATGGACTTTACTGTCACCTAACTTCAAGAGACATCCTCCGGCTTGGAAGACAGTCAGGGGTAGAAGTGCCGTTGGCTACCTGGCTACTCCTTTTACCATTCAAGTGAGCGGAGGGGAAGAGCTATGGATACAAGGATGAGCTCAAAATGCCAGGCTTTATAGTCTTACCACCTAGCCCAACCGCAGGAGTCGCCATTTTTACAGAAGGAGAAGCATTCTGAGAAGTCAGGGTTCAAAATGCCACCTGCTGCCTCCAGAAGCCACAAGCTTGGGACTGATACATTCTGCAGAAAGAGAGGATGCTAGCTAGATTCATGGTTTAGGGAGTGAAAGAAAGCTAAACAATACCAGACTATGTCATAAATAGCTCCACCCAAAGTTAGAGTGGAGAAATACATCTAGTTGTGTTTACAAAATGTGTTTACATCACACTGGGATGTGCACAGTAAATATTATGTCTGTGTTTACATTTATATATTTATTTGTGTGTGTGGGGGGTGTCTATGTGCCAGGGCTTGAGTGTGGATCCTTGCAGGAGGAACAGGTTCTCTCCTTCCACCACACAGGCCTCAGAGACCGAACACAGACTCTCAGGCTTGGCTGCTCAGTCGTCTCCAGGCCTCTTTTAATTTTTCTTTAAGTTTTAAAGTTTGCATTTTAAACATGAAGAAATAATGACCACGCTGGAGGCTGAGATGAGGAATCAGAAGCTTTCTCCTTGTTGCTCTGTGAACGGGAAGAGTCAAAGTCACTAAGGGGACCATATTCTCAGAAGAGAAAGAGTAAGGGCCCTGAGAATCAAGAGGTGTAGGACAATTGAAAGCCAGAGAAACAGAAAGGCAACACATAGAAAAATCTCAAATAGTTCACAGTGCCAACTGTCATCCCCAGGAGAACGTGGATTGGAAGCTACAACCACAAAGTAAGGGCAACGGCCACAGTGATGATAGATTGGCAGCCCCAGCCCAGCTGAGAAGCCCAGTTTAGTTTTTATTTTAAATTTACTCTTATGTGCATTTGCATTTTGCCTGCTTGTGTGTCCGTGTGAGGGTGTTGGATCTCCTGGAACTGAAATTACAGACAGGTGTGAGTTACCATCTGGGTGCTGGGAATAGAACCCAGGTCTTCTGGGAGAGCAGTCAGTGCTCATAATCGTTGAGCCATCCCTCCAGCCCCTGGTATCATATTTTAAATAAAATTATGATGAAAGTCAAGTCAAAGGAAACTGAACACAGTGTGTGTCATCCTTGGCGTATTGCTAAGCGCAGGAGTTAAGGCCAGGGAAGGAGCGGTCTCTTTCTTGGTTCAGAGTGTTGAAAACTTCCCTCGTAATTGCTCTTTGCTGTGGGTCACCCTATCTTTGGACCTAAATACTGTCTCAGCCACAGTTTCACAGGACAGCCAGCCTAGGACAATATGCTCAGTATATAATAACCCCTGCTAGACTTAGAAGGAAGAGGGGTTGTAGTTTCTCGATCCTGTGCACCAACGAACTGAATTCACAGCCTCGGTTCTTATTCAGAATGGAAGACAAATGCATATTCTTTGAATGCGTCTACTTGTAGACCAGGCTGGCCTCGAACTCACAGGGATTCGCCTGCCTCTGCCTCCCAAGTGCTGGGATTAAAGGCGTGCCGCCACCTCTTCGTCATTTGCCGGTGATGGGTGGTGATCGAGTAAAAATGAGCAGGGTTGAGCAGTCCAGGGGCCTGGGCTGTCAGACTATGAATGACAGGGATCGCCAAAAGGAGTCGAGGTATAGGAAGAGATGGAGGACAGATGCTATTCATAATAATTTATGGGGTTAGGAAGCTCCTTTTTTTTTTATCAGAGGAGTCACGTGACTACAACACAGCTGAGGAAGCTTCGTCCGTCTGTTTGAGAACTAGAAACCCAGTCCTGTTTATGGACTGTGACGCTTGTGGATTAGAAGAGGAAAGCTCGCCCAGATTCTCCCCTGTCAGCCGTGTATGGTGGAGGCAGAGAGGACGTAGAAAACAGAGTGAAACTCCTGGTGAAAGCCGAGCTCCTGTTCAGGGCTCGAGAACCCGTGGTCTTCAGAGAACAGACTGTTCTAAGCCAGGAGGTCCAGCTTGAGAACAGGAAGGGGTTAGGAAGGGCACCCATGCTAAGTCCTGAGGCTGGCAAGCATTTTCTACCGCTGTGCCACATCCCAGCGACAACCAACTAGGTCAAAGGGCTTCAAACTGAACCGCTCTCAGGGCTCGCAGAGGGCAGCTCTGTGGCAAGCAGCCCTACCGCAGAGCTGGGTCCAGGACCAATCAAGAGTGGGCCACCAAAGGGAACGCATGCTTCCACTACTCCCTGGGGAGGCAACGACTCCATGTGGGTGAAAAGCCGGTGCTGTGCGGCCCTTTTTCCTCCCTTTTGTCTGTGGGACTGGGACACCCCAGACTCTCTTAGGGAGGTGGTCCGCCATCCCTCCTGATGCAGTTCCAGGAGGGAAAGCCTGCGTCTCTCTCTGCCGGCTCCCTGCACAGACTTCTCGGTTCCTTTCACTGCAGCGAGTTAAACTCAAACTCCAACATCACATACACTCGGTTCTGTTGAATGAGGTAGATAAAGCGGGTTTGTGGCGTCCTCTACGTAACTGTTCACGCCCCTTTCTGCTTCTGAAAACAAGCGGAAGGTCATTTCTTGCCATCTGTAGCCCCAATCCCTGGGTATTTAATTAGGGATTTATTTGGCTATTGTGAAATGCTCATTGCAAATCAGAATGGTGATTTTTCTTGAGAATTCGCCAAAGATTGAGTCGATTTAGGGAAATCTTTAGAAAATTAGATGCTGGTTCACGTAAGCATGCAAACACAAATGTTTATCCAGGAGAGAAAAAAACATGCACTCCCTGACACACAGTTAAAGAAAAACAAATGAAATTGAAAATGTTATTTACAAGTACGTGAGGGAAAATCTCAACATGAAAATAATATATGCTAATGTTCTATTGAATCGGATTTATTTGTGGAGCGGTCTTGAGAGCATCATGACAGTGCTAATAGTCTGCACTAAGCATATAAGCAAGTACCCTACAGGTTTGGTTTTGTTTATGTGTTATGGCTTCTGATTTTGTGCCTTTATGGGATTTCTTCCTATGCATGCTAATATGTGTATATCTGTGTCTCTATGTTTTCTTTTTGTGTGTGGGTGTGCTTTTTCTTTGACTACTTTTGTTGTTGTTTATTTGTTTATTTTGACCTGTTCAGGTTCGTTTGTTTTTATTTTATCTTTGTTTCTTCGCTTGCCTGTTTGTTTTCTAATGAAAGAGACACAGACAGGATGTGGATGTGGGTGGGTGGGGAGATGGGTAGGAGCTAGGAGAAGTAGGGGGAGTAACCATAATCAAAATACATTGCATGAAAAAAATCTATTTTTAATTTAAAAATTTAAAAATCAAACCAAACTTCTCAAAGGAAGAGACAAACTGCAATAAGACTGATAAGAGAACTAGCATTTCGTGTATCCATGTGGCTAAGATGAAAAGATACAGTTAGAAAATCCTCTACACGGGCTGCAGAGATGGCTCAGGGGTTAAGAGCATTGGCTGCTCTTCCAGAGGTCCTGAGTTCAGTGCCTAGCAACCACATGGTGGCTCACAGCCGTCTGTAATGAGGTCTGGTGCCCTCTTCTGGCCTGCAGACACACATGCAGACAGAACGTAGTGGCATTGCAATTGTATATTAATAAATAAAGCTTGCCTGAAGAGCTGAGAGTAAAACAGCCCCACTGGACAGCCTTACAGACCAGGTGATGGTAACCCCCCCCCCCTTTTTTATTGCGAATAGGAAAAAAAAAAGTTTCCGCCTCCTCCCAGCCTCCCATTTCCCTCCCCCTTCTCCCACCCTTCTCCCCCTCCCTCCACTCTTCTCCCCCTACCCCCACTCCTCTCCCCCTCCCTCTCCAATCCAAAGAGCAGTCATGGTTCCCTGCCCTGTGGAAAGTCCAAGGTCCTCCCCCCGCCGTCCATGTCTAGGAAGGTGAACATCCAAACTGGCTAGGCTCCCATCAAGCCGGAACATGAAGTAGGATCAAAACCCCTTGCCATTGACCTTGGCTTCTCATCAGTCCTCATTGTTCGCCATGATCAGAGAGTCCGATTTTATTTATTATGTATACAATGTTCTGTCTGTGTGTATGTCTGCAGGCCAGAAGAGGACACCAGACCTCATTACAGATGGTTGTGAGCCACCATGTGGTTGCTGGGAATTGAACTCAGGATCTTTGGAAGAGCAGGCGATGCTCTTAACCACTGAGCCATCTCTCCAGCCCCAGGTAACACACCCCTTTAATCCCTGTAACCAGACTAGTTGCCATAAAAACTAGGCAGTGCATGCCTTTAATCCCGGTGGTGCATGCCTTTAATCCAAGCCCTAGAGAGGATTATAAAATGGGAGGAGTCAGCTCTCAAACACAGTCTCATTCTGAGATTGTCATTTCCGACTGAGGTCGAGATAAGAGCAAGTGCCTGTTTTGCTTTTCAGATTTTCAAGCTGAACCCCAATTTCTCTCTCTCTCTCTGAGTTTTTATTAATCATGTTTCAGTCAGAATACTTTATACAAAATAAATAAATAATAAATCTCTAAAATCTTTTAATAAATCTGAAGAAAATCATATACACGTGTGATTACATCTAAGGAAGACCTTAAAGGCTGTAAGCTGTCTGTGGATGTCCTTGTTTATCTGTAGGTAACACAGAAGTTCAGCCAGAGCTCCAACCTTCAGAGCCACAGACAGGACATGAGACAGCAGATGGCCGCTCAAAGCACATACAAGACCACTTAGGCCTCAGGCAAACGGCCAAATAAGAGCAGGTCAGAAGGAAGTTTAATATATAAAAACCCAGAATCCTCCAGTCAAAAGAAAAAAAAAGTAGGAAAAGGAAGAGCTTAAGGAAGCGCTGTCTAACAAGACGCAGATGTGAATCATTACAGCAGAAGGCGCTGAAGGTAAAAGGCTGGGAGAGCCCTTCCTGTATGTGCCCATGAGTGGCATAGCTGTGCCTCGTGATGGCTCAGTTTTCTGTTTTATTTCTTTTCCTTCAACCCCTCTATTTCCCTCCCTTCCTTCTTGCCTTTCCTCCCTTCCTTCTCCTCCTTTTTCTTCTTTTTGAGACAGGGTCACTTTGTAGCCCCAACTGGCCTGGAACTCAGAGAACTGTGCCTGCCTCTTTTTTTTTTTAAATCATTACACAGATTTCCATAAGGGACTGCACCAGTTCACAATTCAATCATCAGCATGTGTGTGTGTCTCGTGTGTATGTGTGTGTCTCGTGTGTGTGTTTCTCTTTGCCTGCATTTTGGAAAGCATTTGTTTTCTCTTATTTTCATGATGTTAGCCATTCTGGTTGGGTAAGATGGAGTCTCAAGTCTGTGATTTTTGTTATTATGGTTGTTCCTGTATTTTAAAAAGTGTTTTTAAAATTTATTTAATTTTATGTATGTGAATATTTTGTCTACATGTAAAAACCTGTGAATCACATGTATGCAGTGCCCATGGAGGCCAGAAGAGGGCATCTGATCCTCTAGGATTGGGATTACAGATGGCTGTGAGCTACCATGTGGGTGCTGAAAAATTGAACCCCATTCTTATAACCACTGAGGCATCTCTGTAACATCTCAAAGAAGTTTAAATTAACATTTTCCTGATATCTAAGAATCTTTAGCCTTCTTTTTCATAATTATAACCATTTATTGAGTGGGTGGATTTAGGTATTTAATTTTTGGAGTTCTTTATATATTCTAGATATTAATCCCCTGCCATATGGCTAGTTTGCAAAGACTATTTGTGGTGGTATGTGGGGACAGAATGGAACACATGGCCTTTCCCAGCTCTCTGCCTGAGCTCTGTCTACAGCCCCACATTACATTTCTAACAGACCCCCTTTTGTTATTAGTAGAAAAAGCAGAAAATTGCAAAAGAGCACAGAGAGAAGAAAATACTGGCAGGATTGTGTTTGACTTCAATTTTTAAATTATGCCCCCAAATTGAAATATATAATTCCCTGTGCGCTAAATGTAGGATCTGGATGAAGCTTCTGTGGTTTTGTGTTCCGGGACTACGTGAGTCGGAGCCTCTGCTCCATGCCCACACCGCCCACGTCTGGGAGTGATTATGAGCCGCAGAGGAGGAGGAAGGAATGCAAGCGTCAGGTGTTAACAGCACTTTCCCCAAACATTCCCCTTCCTGCTTTCCCTAGCCATCCTTTCTGGTTTTTGGAAAGTCTCTCGTGTGGGTCTAAAGTAAACTCAGCCACCTCTCTGGAGAGCATACCGCAGCCTGGCCCCGTACCCTGGCCACTTTGATCTTGATTCCTGGAGGGAAATGACCCCAGAAGGAGCTGAAATTTTCGAAGGGCTGCCGTCTGGTCCTGTGGTGAAGACAAACATAGTTTCAGAAATCTCATTCCGTGTGAGCCACCTTGCTTCCTACCTGTGATCTGAAAAGGGGCCTTGTTCTTTGTGGGAGGGTGTGCAGTCCATTCCAGGATGAGGTAAAGGCACTTTATATTATTTTATTGTCTGTGCAAAGTGAGCTGGCACCTCCCGGATTCCACAGCATTCGCATAGTTTTGCTGAGCATATGAGGAACACGCCCTGCAGCCAGAACAGCCCACCAAGGACCCGTCTAGCACTGACGCATGGAAGGGAGCCATACCAAGATGAAAGATACTTTCCTGTACAGGGTGAGGTGATGGAAAAAGAAAATGCCTGACAAGTATATACACAGACCTGTGCAGAATGGAGCCTCCTCGCTGACTTAGTACAACACTTGACTTTGCAAAGTGTCTTTCACGAAAACCGCTTCCAAAACCACTTTACAGTTAATAAAAAAACTCGGCTTGGGGCTGGGAATGTAGCTCAATTTGGACAACGGCTTCTCCTGACTGCATGAAGATCTGGGTTCAATCCTTAGCACCACATAAAATGAGTGTATGGGGCCACACCTGTAACCCCGATTCCTTGGGAGATGGGCAAAGGAGGATTCGGAGTTCGAAGTCATCCCAAGCTGCAACAAAATATAATTGAGGAAGCCTTGCACCCATCCGTTGTTAGGGTGCAGTATACCCCAAAGACAGAGGAAAACATTCTAGTTGATACCGCTGTCGGCTGGATGTGTTAGGGACCCCAAGGGGCTGGCTGAGTCCATGGTCCAAGCCCATGTTTGCAGAGTTTCTTTCTTTCAAACAGAGACAACTTGCTTTTGAGCTGAGACCACCAACGTTTGCTTCTCAGTATTTCTCACGCTACCTCCACTTCCCGACCCCACCCCACGCCCCGACTCTCCAGCTTGCAAAGTGGAGGCAGGAAAACATAGACAACGCACCTACATTACAGTCGAATATTTGAGGTTCCGTGCACGCTAGACAATTCTGGAGATATTTGACTAAATGTAACCAGGCCAATTTAGGGCCCTCATGAGAATTTTCAAACACTGAAATTGTGTACAGCGAGACTTATTCTGGAAGACAAATAGAAATGGAATTGTTGGTTTTATAAGGCAACGATAACGCAAAACTTTCCAACGTCCCCGCTTTAAGAGTAGTTTCTGCTCGGTGATTGCGAACGTGAACAGTAGATGGCAGTGTTGTTCCTGTCTTTGGGGAAAATGGCCTCTGGAGCTGTTTCGCCAGCAGAGTCTGGTTAAATGTCCAGTCTATTGGGTTGGAAATAATCATACTGTATCCTACTGCAAACAGAGGAATCTGCCTCCATGTCTCCTGAGCCCCATCCCCGCTTTTCTGTAGTGTTGAGGTTGTTGAAGCATCGTGTGCTGCCTAGTGTCGTTTGCTCTATCTAATGAACTCAATACAGGAGGCAGGGAAGAGCTGACTAAGGTCTATGAAACATTCCATTTGAAAAAAGAAAAAGAACAGTTGGAGACTTGCTACCATCTCAACAGTAGCAGATTTAGGAGACCAATAATCAAAAAGCAATATCAGTACTATTGTGGATGCAGCCTTTGCTTACGTGTGTCTGTGCTGAGCCAGGCTCTGTGCCCAGTGCTCCCCATTGTTTGCCATTATACAGTGGGAACTATCACCCCCATTTCACAGATGAGGTCACTGACTTTAGACAGTTCAAACACTTCCTCTGAGGTGTCAGTCAGTGGCTTGACTGCTTACTGCCCCTGGAACTCGCTCTTGTAGACCAGGCTGGCCTTGAACTCACAGAGATTCACCTGCCTCTGCCTCCCCAGTGCTGGAATTAAAGGTGTCAAAAGACAGTTGTAACAAAGGCACTTCACCATCTCAGAATTGAGGTATGAGACACACAAATCTCACCAACAAGGAAGAGGGTGGCTTCTATACCCTATACACAATAATATATCAAATGATGTGTGTGTGTGCACGCACGAGCATGTATGTACAATTTACAATTGTGGTGTGCAAATCATACAGCCCACCTATCTTTTAAGTCTGTTATTGTAAATTCAAAGCATCTTTGCAGCATGAAAATTAGTTCTCAGAAACTTCTACCTCATGAGAATCCATAGTCATTTTCTTGACCATTCTCCTAGGCTGGTCTGAACTCATGAGACCTGCGGCTCCTCCCACTTCAGGCCTGCAGTGTCTAGAATTCCAGGCGTCACCACTGTGTTGTGCTTAACTACAGTTTCCTTGCATGCAAACTCACGTCCGAGAAGCACTTTTTGCGGCAGCTTTTTCTGGATGGGAAATCACCTTTTCTTGGGAGTCCACAGTGCTGTGTGTCACTAGAAACCAGCAGGCTCCCCTTCTGTGGGAAGTAGAAGGCTGGCAGTCCAACGGCGCTCACCCAGGTATCCTCTTTGGAAATCAGGGAACTCAGTAGAGCCAACCATCCTCATTGTTAATAGGCTAGGAATTTCTAAAGTGCATACTCGTGAAGTTAGTTACACTTTAGATAAGGGCCGTGGGTGACGGATTGAAAGACTCCTTGAGAGGCTTTTGAGTTTTGTTGGCTCCGAGACCTTGGGTTTGATGGACATAAAAAGGGTCTGCAAACATCTTGAGAACTTGCGTTTGGAGAACTGAAGAGGCAGAATAAACCCACAAGGCTATTGCCCAGTGAAAGCTGGCTTACACTTGGACCCTCAAGTCCCAGTCAATCAAAGCTCTCCACACCTCTCTCTATTTCTCTTTGGAAGGGAGGTTCATGTGTCTTTATTAGAAAAGAGTGGTCCAATCTAGGTGAATGAAACTCCCAGTGTGGTGTGGTGTTCAGCCTTGGGTTACTCCCTTGTATGTGAAGGTCTGGGCACTGCTTGCAGGCAGAGGCTCGCCTCAATACTCTCTTATTTTAAAGTTCAAAACCAAGCGGGAAACGCGCTGTTTTCTAAGGTCAACAAGTATACTTTCTTAATGGCTTGGAAGGAATCTGGCTTCCTGCAGTCTTCTGAGTTCCACTGCAGAGCAATGACACACACACACACACACACACACACACACACACACACACACCCAAAAGACTCCTGGTTGCTCAAGTGGTAAATTATTTGTATTTTGATAAATAAATCTTGCCTGAAGACCAGAGGCAAAACTAAAGCCACTAGAGGTCAGGCAATGGTGACGCACACCTATAATACCAGGATTTGGGAGACAGAGTCAGATGGGTGGTGAGTTTAAGGCCACCCTGGGCTACACAAGATTAATGCAGAAATAAATTTAGGTAGTAGTGGCCTACACCTTTAGTCCCGGTACTTGGGAGTCACACAACGTTAACAATGCACTAGAGGGAATACAAAGTAAGAGGAGAGAGAGGCTGTGAGCTTAGTTTGCAGTCAGTCAGCCTTGGTAGAGGTGAGACTTCTCTAGTGGCTTGGCTGCTTTGTTTTTCTGGTTTTCGGGTTGAACCCCAATATCTATCTCTGTTTTTTTTTATTACACTCAAGAAGCCTTATGATCATTTGTGGGGATCCCCAGAACATATGTCTATGCTCTGCTACCCCAACACTAAAGTCTGAGGTTTATATAACAGCTTCATGACCCAACAGACTCAGTAAAACCCAGTGAAGAAGAAAGAGTGGTCCCTGGAAGCTGCCTACAAGGCCATAAGAGCAAGGGACATCATGGTTGTATTTGGATGGAAAGGTGGTTAAATTTCTTGGGGAGGGGGTCAAACTCTTTTACTTGTGCAGAATTTCCACTCCACAAAGAGGGAGAGAGCCGAGGTTGGCCGGGGCCCAGCATGAAGAACAGAGGCTTGGCTAAGGAACTCTTTGGAGGCTCAAATGTCTATAAAATTTCAAAGTGTCTTTATAACTTGGCTTCTCCGTAAAGCAGGAGGTCACAATAGGAGACAGCTGGAAGAACAGGATAGGAAGGCCCAGAGAAGAGCCAAGTGAACATTCCTCAGCAGAGGTGAGGGAAGGGGAGAGAATCAGAGTTCATGGCGTAGGCCCAGGCAAGTAGAACCCTGAACTGTGGGGCCAGTATTTTAGAAGAAAATTGTGTGGTCGTTTAGAGACTGACATTTCTATAAAGCAAGGCCCTGGTGCTACAGACATGAATATATGGGTTACTGGAAACATGGGATACAGTGAAACTGCCATTTTGATTTGGAGATAGTGAGATTCAGTAGTGTTGGGGGTGTCTCTTAGGAACATGTAGTGGGAAGAAGGGAACTAGAGCTGGAAGTGCAGGGTGCACCCCTGTGATCCCACTGCTCAGGAAGAAGGTCACACATTGGAGGCCATTTTGAACTATACAGTTTATCTTTTTTTGAAGAACAGTGGCCTATTACACATCACTGCTCAACCACCTGGACCCAGGAGGCTTCTGAAATTCTTTATTCTCATAATTAGATGGGTGCAACCTCTCCATTCTAAGGTTCCAATACTTCTCATCCATGGCACCCTGCCTCTCTCCTGTAGTTCATAGACAAGCCTGTCTGAAAAAGGCTATGGTTAGATGGTTTGCCCAGTGAAAGACTCATTGGTAGATCACAGACTTTTTCCTGGTTATCCTAAGAACCCTGCTGCAGGTGGTTATGATCCTGCACCCTTAAATTCACCACATCACAGATGACTCTCCTCTTGCCCCTCCTTAACCCACTTTAAGGATCTGTCTTTCTTCCTAAGCATTCCTGCCCAAGGTAACTGAGGCTAATCCAAACCAGAGAGCAAGCCATGAAGGTCTGTGGTTTGCTAGCTTTCTCTTTTCTTTTTTTCTCTTTTCTTTCCAATTCTAAATCTTTTTTTAAAGATTTAAAATAATTTTCTAAAATCAACCTTTATTGTTATTTCATGTGCATATTATTTTGCCTGTATGTATATCTGTGTACCATGTGCACACAGTGCTCTGGGAGCCGGAAGAGAGCGTTGAATCTCTTAAAACTGTGCCATCTCTCCAGCACGTAAATTTAAATTGTTAATTGCAAGTGTGTGTGTGTGTGTGTGTGTGTGTGTACTCACGCAGGTGCCAGTAGAAGCCAGAGGGGTCATCAGATCCCCTGGAGTGGGAATTACAAGGTGGTCATCAGCCTCCCCATATGAGAGCTCTGAACCAAAGGTGGGCTCTCTACCAAAGCAATACCCATACTTAACTCCTGAGCCATCTCTCTAGTGCTCTCCCCATTATTATTCTACCAGAACAGTATGTGTTGTATAATTATTTAACAACTGACTGTAAACACAAACTACCGTGATTAAAATATATAAACATTGATTTACATCATTTGACCAAGATTCAGGGCTTGTGTTTCTTTCAGGTTTGATAGACTTACATCATTTATTATTTAGATTTTCTAGGCTTAGATGAATTCTGCCCAAAATGTCTTTTTTAGCTTAGAAGGAAGCAACATACATAAAGGAACTGATGAACAGAAGGGCGGGATCCGGGGCTGGTGCCTGGCAGCTTTCTGATCAACTTTCTTGCCTTATAGAGTGTAAGTTTGGATTCAGTACTTCTCATGTCCGCTGGGGGACATTCCCAAGACTCAATTCCACGTCATTGGCTCTTGGTGGCTTGGTCCCATGGAGGTAGATGCTCAGATATGTGGACCGGCACAGGATCCTTCCCAGGAACAACGGACGGCTGTGTTCCTAACCCCCTAGAGAGGCTTCAGCTTCCAGTCTCTTGTCCTGTAAGAACTGCAGCTGTGAGCCAGGCCTCAGGAGATCAGTATTAAGCCCACACCTCAGAAAAAAAAAAAAAAAAAAAAAAAAACAAAAAACAAAAAACACAAGCCCTTGGTGACTACAGTGCTGAGGGAACCCAGCAGGGCTCTGCCAGGAGCCACACTGTTGTTCCTGGCTGGGTTTCCATCCTGATGTGGACAGAGCGTGGGGAGACCAACCGCCTGCTCACACTCCATCTTGCTCCGCAGGCAGGTTTGGGTTTCTGAGACTCTGGGGGAGCTGAGTAGCTTGCCTGGGGCCAGGGCTGTGTGGCCTGCGCCTGTTGCTCCCCCAGCCAGCTTTAATGGGCTTGGCTAGCTTGTGCCCACAGCGTCGTGGCTGGAAGATGAGTCAGGGCCAGATGCAATCAGACCATCAGGCAGGCCAGTTTTAATGGAAACTGGAACACTGTGGGTCACACCTAGGGTGTATGTCCTATAAAGCTAATGTAGGAGAGGGACACGGGGAGCCCTGACAGGGGTTTCCCACCTCCCTCCACTGCTGTGCCCCTGCCAGCTGCGCCGAGACCGGAGCCAGGCTTTGTCTGGAGAGAAGGGAGGGATGCCCAGAAGGAGCTGAGTAACAGAGACGATGCAGTCTGCTTCAGAGCTCAGAGCCCTACGATCTTTTGACTGTAGTTAGGTCCCTTAAGAGACAGGGCAACCTGCCATCATGCACCCCATCTGCTTCTCTACAAGATGAATGTACCTTCACCTGAGGTTAGGACAGGAGAACAAAAAGTGTGAATAAGTGAAAAAAATATTTAGAAGTGTGTATTAGTAAGGTGGAAGGATATCTGAACCCAGAGCTGTCTGAAAACAGTATATTCTGGGCCAGACCTGCGGGACACCCTGGGAGACACCATGCTAGAAGACCTTAGGAGTGTGCCCAGGGGTGGCATGCACGGAGAATGGCCCTCTTCTTTCTCTGAGAATAATTCTACCCACGCTGGATTTTGTGGTCTTAAAAGAGCCCATGACTTAGTTTCTCATAAATAGGGAAGTCCACAGGAAGTCTCCAGCAGACCCAGCCTCGCCTGGGGGTGGGGTAGGGTGGAGACAACTCACAGTTAAATCTAGTAGTGATATGGAAAATACCAAAAATGAGAGCCTACAATTTCAGGGGCATGGCCACTAGTCCAGAGAGGCCCAGAGTAGGACCCAAGGAATGGAGGCATCTGCTCATGAGGCCAGGTGGAGGAGAAAGACACCAAGGATAAAGATGCTGCAGTAGTGGCAAACCAAGACACAGACAGGCCTTTGTCAATGCATGCCACCATATGGACAATATTCATGAGCCCTTCTTTCTTAAAGTCCCAGGATGCCAAAGGTAAATTTCCATAGGTTGTTTTTTTGTTGAGAAAGACTGCTTTTTCGTTCCTGGCTGCTCAGAACTGAAATAATCACACAGAAACTATATTATTTGCAATACTGTTTGTTCAATAGATTAAGCATGTTTCTAGATGGCTTTTATATCCTAAACTAACCCATATCCATTAATCTGTGCGTCACTACAAGGTTGAGGCCTACAGACAAAGTTTCCAGCTGGAGGCTCACATCTTTCTCCCCCGGCGGCTAGCGTCTTTCTTCTCTGGTGGCTACATGGCTTCTTCCTGACTTCACCTACTCTTTCTCTCTATCTCTTCCAGCCTAGCTTTCCTCTGTTAAGCCATTGGCCAAAAGCAACTTCTTTTTTAACCAATGGCAATAAAACATATTCACAGTATACATCATCTCCCACATCAGTCTTGTCTACATCTGTGTATAATACTGTAATTAGGAAGACTTATACCTGAAACTTGGAAAACCACCTAAGTGACTATTTCTAGAAATGACCGCATGGAGTTTTATATATGTCATACAATGGTGCACCAAGAAAGAAATATTTAAATAAGTAAACAAAGTGTAGTACCTAATTTGACATGTGATGTACGGTATGTTTTGTATGTGTGATATGTGCATGCATTCATGTATCCATGTGCACACATTTGGAAGACAGAGGAGCAATTCAGTTGCTCTTCAGTTTCTCTCTGCCTTCCCTTGAAACAGTCGCTCACTGTCTCTGCTACACTGGCCAGTGAGCTCCCATGATCTGCCCATTTTCACTTCCCAATGCTGGGGTTACAGACGTGTGCAGTCATGCCTGGCCTTTACATGGATGCCTGGGATTTGAACTCAGATCCTCATGCTCTTTCTCACTGAGCCATCTCCCCAGACCCAATAAATACTTGTATTGTGGTTTTGGACCATTTTTAACACTTTTAACTATAGAAAACACCCTTTCTGGTCTTGAACTTGCCAAGATCTGCCTGACTCAGGCTCTGGAGTATTGAAATTAAATGTGTGTTCTTCATGCCAGGCAAGGGAATCATTTCTTTCTTTCCTGAATTCTTCCTTCTACTGATGCCAAAGTACTAACTTCAGAAGGATAAGAATTTCATAGTAAACCCTTTTCTATTTCTCCTACCAATGCTGAAGGCTGATCTACATATTTTTTCTTTCTCTTTTTTTATAAGTGTGTATGGTGTGCACATGAGGATGTATGTGTGTTATGCAAGAGCATATGTGCTTATATATGTGCATGTATGTGTGTGCACGTACACATATGCATACGTGTAGAGTCTTAAGACTTGTGTTAGGAATATTCCTCACTCCCTACCTCATTCTTTGAGGCATGGCCTCTTAATAAACCACGGAGCTCGCCTATATGGCTAATCTCACTAGCCAACTTGCTTGAAGGAGTCTCTGTTTTGGCCTTGCCTTCCAAGACTAGAATTATCCTTGAGTCAAGACAGTCACTAGACATTTATGTGCATTGGCAAGATCAAACTCTAGTCCTCTTGCTTTCTATGGACAAGCATTTTCTCCACACAGCCTAGACACTGACATTGCTTATGCATCTGAAAGCAGGTACACGCCCCCAACATTATCATACTTTTCTCCGAAGCATTCCATCCTAATTCAGAAGCTTGGTGGACATGCATTGCAAGCATGTCAGGAACAGTGGCATTTGATCAATTCATCACTCATGATACTCTACAATAAGACTCAAGCCCAAGTGGTGGAACTTACCACATCCACTTAAGAAATCATGATCCTACCGACTCTGTTGGTGCAATTTGTGTCTCTCTGAATGTATCTGAAACTTGGCCCGTGCATTATTCCTTACGCAAGAACCAACTCAAAACTATCAAAGAAGACCACTGCAGACTGGTTCCCCAGGAAGATTAAGTTCGGAGAGATGCAAAAAGAACTGAAGACCCCAAGATTCACATACCTGTCTCTTTGAGTTCAGTCCTCTCAGTCTCTTCTTGGGCCATTACAACATCCATTCCTGTTCTCCTTGCCTCTACTGTTAGTTCTTCTTATGGTGTGGGAAGTTCTTTTGTATATGTGTTGCTTTTACTGGTTAATCAACAAAAAAGCTTTCTTGGCCTGTGATAGGGCAGAATAGAGCTAGGAGGGAAAAACTAAACTAGGTTGGGAGAAAGAAGGCAGAGTTGGGGAGATGCCATCAAGCCGCCAGAAGGGAAAGACGTGAGCTGCCAGGTGGAACCTGGCTAGTAGGCCACGAGCCTCATGGTAAAATATAAAATGATAGAAATGGGTAAATCAAAGATGTAAGAGCTAGCTAGCAATACACTTAAATGATTGGCCAAGCAGTGATTTAAATAATATGGTTTCTTAGTGGGTATATTAGCCGGGAACGAACAAGCGGCCTCCTGCTACATTCTGATCCATTCCACATCCAACCCTCAGGCTTATATCTCTGATGACAAGTTGATCCATTTTCCTTCTTCACACACAAGGCCATTGCCTACATCCTCCCTTCCCACTCATTCTGTTTAGAATACCTCTGTTATATGCAGCATCCAAAATGTTGATGTTCCCTTTACGATATGGCTCCTAAACAGCCCACTGGATACAAGTCATCTCATTTATTTTGAGGCAGGGTCTCTCTACATAGCCCTGGTTGCCCTGGAATTCACTATGTAGACTAGAATGGCCTCAAACTCACAAAGACCTACCTGCCTCTGCCTCTAAGACTAAAGGTGTGCACCACCATGCCTGGCCCCACTTGCGCTCTTTCTCTCCTACCTCCCCTTCTAATGGAGCCTATTTCAAGTTTGCTCCATAAATTTCTCGTTCCTGTGCCCAACAGAGTATTTGCTGTGGAGTAGACTTCTGGGGAGCAGCAGTTGGGTTATCAGGGAGACAGGAGGTCTCCAGGAAGTGTCTCAACATAGAGTAGGAAGAAGTGCTGAGAACTTAAACTTACCAAACACCATGGTTTATAGGGGCCCATGATACCGTGGCTTTTGCTCTTTCATTTTTTAAAAAATTAAAATATAATCAGAACCTTCCCCACCTCCCTCATCCTTCTGACACCACCCCACCCTTGTGTCCCTTCCTCCCACTTCCTTTCAAATCCATGGCCACACACGTTCCGTGTGGCATTTTTATACTCCGGTGGAGAACATACACTAGATGTGAACCTTGCGAGGCTTGGCCACAGTGTCCGGTTGGGAGGGGCTGCGTGTGTGTTCTCCCTGTCTCTTCACACAGGGTGGACCCTAGACGTCTATTAGAGGACAATGAGTTTACCAGGCCCCTCAGCAGCTTTGTTACTCTTGGCACGCGGCTTCCCCACGGTGAAGGTCCTAATGAAACCAGCTCTCTGAACAGAGCTCCCTTTCATGCGCGTGATGACGTCACGGGGCTTTGAAGTCTCAGTTGAAGAAAGAGAGAAGGAAACAATGTGCTGTTATGGGGCTCTAGCGCCGCCCTTCACCCGAGTGCCTTGCTTAATTGCTTGCTCTTTAACCGGATGCTCTTTGCAGCAGATAAGAACATCACCTGCTCCATGACAGGGAGAGAAGGGACTCGAAAAATGATGATATGAACAACAGCTTTAAACCACACTGGAACCTAAACCCTGCATCCCTGTAGTACCCTGGGCTATAAGTCAAGTTCAGGGAGCCAGAAGGGCCAGATAAATCTCCAAGGGAAGGACATGTCGCTAAGTCAGGTGGCAGACATCAATTGCTAAGCTCTATGTCAGGGTTCTGGTCCAACAACTGAATGCCCTTGGTCAAAGTGCTCTGTTCCCCAAGAGAGTGACCGACACTGTTAGCCATCAAAAAGATTTCTCTTTTCATTATTAAAAAACCCACCAAGTCCTTCCTCAGTTCCATGTTCCCAGGCACACTTTAGTTTACATCTCACTGAATCTCACAACCATAGAGGCTCCCTAGCAAGGTTAAAAAAAAAAAAAAAAAAAAAAAACGATAGAGGGGACCACAGGCCTGGGAATTAGTTGCTGCCCATTGTCATTCTGACCTTCCATCTTGTCCCAGGCCCAGCAGTGCCTTGGCAGAGCTTGCAGACTACTCGGATTCCCAACAACTCGAAAGGTCTTGGTGCATCATAATGGGAATAGTGCCGATGGAATTGGTATGCAAGTTCAGACGGAAAAGCTCGTTGTTATAATGCAAAGAAGGCAGTGGTGCAAATGTGCAGAATTGATAGGAAGAGGAAGCTCACAAGGAAAGCATGAGTGATCCAGAGTGAGACTGGAGAGATGGCTCCGTGGTTAAGACCACTGACTGCTCTTTGCAGAGGATGTAAGTTCAGTTCCCAGTACTCATATTGGCTGGGTCACAACCACCTATAACTCCAATTTTGGGGGAATCTGCCACCCTCTCCTGGCCTCTATGGGCACTGCATTCACACGCACTTTTCCTGGGCATATAGGCATAATTAAAAATAAAAACAAAATCTAAAAAAATAAAAAAAAAAAACCAGGGAGGCTAGAGAGATGACTCAGTGGTTAAGCGCACTGACTACTCTTCTACTCTTCCAGAGGGCCATGGTTCAATTCCCCGCCCCCACATGGCAGCTCACAATTGTCTGTAACTCCAAAAACAGACACCCTCACATGGATATACATGCAGGCCAAAAAAAAAAAAAAAAAAAAAAAAAAAAAAAAAAAAAAAAAAAAAAAAAAAAAAAAAAAAAAAAAAAAAAAAGAATCACATAAAATAAAAATAAATATTTTTTTTAAAAAAACATTTTTTAACAAGTGAGAAGAACATGAAAGACAGATCCTTTCTCTTCAGTAACCAGCTGGCTATGGTAGAAGCTGCATATTAAAAGTCTCAGGAGCTGAAGAAACACAGACCCACTGGTGACCCATTGTGGCCCACTGGCGTGGCAGATGGGGAGGGAGAAGGTTTTGGGACAGTGAGAATGCACCAAGGAAGACGCATCTTTCTGGAAAGGAGAGCTGTGCTCAGTGGGTCAGGAGGACCTGTGTGTGCCTATGCTAGGATGGTTGTGTGATGCTTTACTCTTTTGTCTTTTTTTGGAGGGGGGGGCATCTTTTGCCTCTAGACTTTTTCCTTTTCTTCTGTAGCTGGCTGGGGGACTGGCCCCTGACATCCTCTTCTTGTTCTCTTGCTCCTCTTCTCCCTTATTTCTCCTTCTATTTATCCTCTCTGCCTGCCAGCCCTCCTATCTTTGCTCCTGCCTTGGTATTGGCTGTTCAGTGCTTTATTAGCCCATCAGGTGTTTCAGACAGGCAAAGAATCACAACTCCACAGAGTTAAACAATTGCAGCTGAAACAAAAGTCACACACCTGAAAATAATACTCCCCAGCAAGGAGGAAATGCTCCACTGCTGTGGAGGGAAGAGGAATCCTCTAGAGAAGCCAGACAGAATCCACACACTGGGATCTGCCTGTGCCTCTCTGGTGTTTTTAGCTCGGACCACAGTGGTCCTTGAGAATGAGCTATAGACACCTGGACTATTGTGGGCCACATGTCTTTTTTCCTCTGTATCCATCTCTCTCTCCCTCCTCCCTTGTGTGTTAATGTGTATGTGTGTGTCTGTGTGCATGTGTGTGGTGTACTATGTATTAAAGATGGAGGTATGTACCCAACAGGCTCCCAACATTCCCACCAACATACCAATAACTTGATTGTTATGCTCCATGACTCAAAATACTCCCATATCCCACCGAATGACCACAGCTACCCCCACGTTTTTGCTTGCATCAGTGAAGGCAGTCCATTCCCTCACGAGCAGATGACTAGATTTAAGGGATGGGTCACTCTGCCAGACACCATCACTGACTCAGATGCCTATTAGGGCTCTGCAGATTTAGTGGAAGGGACCCTCCAGCCTTGTCCCTGCTTTGAGCCTAGGAGATAGATACATAGTCTTCTGGGTGGGCAGCAATGCAAACCCACACTCTGACCAGAGCTGTAAACTCCTGAATCCCTGCTGTCCATCTGACTCTCTTAGTTCCTGTCAAAATCATTACATTCATGAGTCTTACCTGCTGCCATTCTTAGGAACTTGTTGTCCTTTAGAGACAGACATTATGGGATATATTTTAGACCAGATTATTGATTAAAAGCAGTTACCCATGCTCCGTAAAATCAGAACATTTGATAGTGATAATAATGCAATCTCAGGGACAATGAGCATGTGTAGGACCTCACTGTGCCATCTTGATTATGCTCCGATTCCACCAAGGCATTGGCGCTTGGTCCTTTCCATGCTGTGCTATTGGCTGAATTTACTGGATTCGGTCATTAAACCCCAGTAGTTCTTACCCAGATTCTCGGTGGACACTATGCAGAGTGAGCATGTTCTGTCCTACCTCCCTCTGCTAAAGCATCTGTTGTCCGTGGCCATGCTCCAATCCCTCCTCGTAAACAAATGAAAGTTTCCCAGGAAAAAGTAATAGTCTTTAAAAATTTCTGGAGCTGCCCTGGCTTCCTTTGAGCACAGCCACAAAAGCTGCCCGATACGGGATGACTAATACTACCAAAAATGGGGTTCTCAGTCTTGCATGGTGGTCTCTGGTTTGCAGCAAGGGGCAGCATCCCACACACAGCAAAGAATGTGCGGTGAGGATGTGAGCACGCTACACACTGGGCCAATTTGTGGTGCACTTGCAGGTAGTGCAAGAAACGCTTAGAAACGCTATTTAAACCCGACACCATCCTGATTAAAGTGGGAGCTCAACACAGACTACCTTCTATCCTTCCCAAAGAACACAGTATCATGCTCTCAGTACTGATGCTTTAGCCACAACCTGTTTACATAATACGCTTAAAAAGGCTAATCTCTCTTATGTGAGGTCTCTCCCTAAGTCGCCTGGTCTTCTAAACCAAGGGAGGGGCTCTCTCTTTTAAATCAAGCTCATGGGTGAACAGCAAGACTCCCTTTGCTGGCTGACTTCATTCAGTAGCACCCTACTCTCCAAGCCCAGGTATCTGTATTTTGACTTTTTATTGCATGGGTCTTTTGGTTTCACAGACCAAGAATTTCAAGAGGGGAAATAATTCCTATTTCTGTTATCCTCCTAGGAGGAAGCCCAAGCCCACTTGGATTCGGGCAGAGCCCTTCCTGTTCTCCAGAGTCATACGTTGGGTTTTGGCTCAAGCAATAATTTGGGTGTGTCCTTAAGAACATTTCTGTCTCTGAAGGGCTCACAGAAGGAAGGCTGGTATGACTAGAAAAGGGAGCTGGTATTTTTGGGCTGGCAGGCTTACGTGCTGTTTGGCAGCTACCTGACGAGGGATGTATGGAAATAAAGTCAGACAGCTCATTGAATCAGTTCCCCTTGACACATCACACCAAGATAGCGGAAGGTCACACTGAATCTGTTCCTCATCCTGGAGCCTAGATGGTCTCCAGACGGAGGGAAGTGAGGAGGCCATCAGTTACCCTCGTGTCTAGAGCCTGGGAGAGTGTCCAGGGCAGGAAAGGGAGATCAGGGGCTGAAGGTGGACCTGAGCCAGCTGCCTTTTCTATGACTGACTCCTGCCAGGAATTCTAGCGGCCTTATTTCATCTAACGCCATGGCAGTTGTGGGAAGTGGATGGTGGGAGTCCGGCTATGTCATTGATGGTGAACTGATTTGCCACAGAGACCTTGGACATGTTATTTATCAGAGCTAGATTCTAACCTCTCATTTAATTCTGAACCCCATTTCCTCTGTGTTTTCTTTTTTCCTCTCTCTCTCTCTGGTTTTTCAAGACAAGGTTTCTCTGTGTAATAGCCCCAGCTGTCCTGGACACCTCACTTTGTAGACCAGGCTAGCCTCAAACTTACTGAGATCCACCTGCCTCTCCTTCCCAAGTGCTGGGATTAAAGGCATGTGCCACCATCACCCGGCTCCTCTGTGCTTTCTTACACAGCTAAACTGGTATCTACGTGAGTAGAGCAGGCCTTCATTGTCCAGTGATGTCCAGGTCTTAGTGATGCAAGCCATCTATAACTCATGTCTCTCCCCCCACAGAATTGTTCTGACAAAAAGCTCACATATTCTAGCCAAAATTGTCCCAATTTAAAGTAAAATATTTCAAGAACAGGCTTTATCCTTTTTTTTTTTGTTTTGTTTTGTTTTTGAGACAGAGTTTCTCCTTAGGTTTTGAGCCTGACCTGGAACTAGCTCTTGTAGCCCAGGCTGGCCTCGAACTCACAGAGATCCGCCTGCCTCTGCCTCCCCCTAACCCCCAGTGCTAGGATTAAAGGCTGATGTCACCACTTCCCAGCCAGGCTTTATTCTAAAGAATGGTGAGGCAATCCTCCCCTCTTCCTATAGCCCTTACAGTAAATTCTACCTTTCTGTACCACCTGGGGGGGATTATGCCATCAGATGGGCCCAAGCATGTTTCCTCGGTGTTAACAGTGATCTGTACATCACTTTTCTCATTTAACTCTGGAGGAAGAAAGGGTCCCTGCGGCAGGTGGTCCATGAAAGCCAAGTCTCACCTCTGACAAATGCGAGAGCAGGGTGTCTCTCGGATCTTTCCCTGTTTGCCTGGGAGATGTCTAGGGGATGGATAAACACTGGGTGCCTTCAAGATAACTGAGTGTTCCCCAAGACATGCAAGCATACCAACTGTTCCTCTCAGAACGTCACAAATTATGCAAAGAGAGAGAGAGAGAGAGAGACAGAGAGAGAATGAAGCACACTAAAATGTCCGTGGTCTCCCCGTAGAAATGTTTTCAGGACATAAAAACTAAAAGCTGTTTTCGGCAAGGCATCAGGGCAATGGAAAATACCTTTGCCATCTGTTTCTTGTTACTCTCTTATCTGCTTCTCATCTTTCATTTTGATAGGTGCAGCTCTGTTTTTAGATTCGAGCTTTATGGTTTGAGGGTTCTACCGGTGGGTTTCTATACATTTCACCCACAGTCCCCGCAGTACACTTTGGTGGGAGGTTGTCTGGGTGATCGGCCTGGCCACAGGAGTTAAGAACTCTGTGGCTGGGGGCTGGGACTGCACTTGGAGGGCCTGTGAGGAGAGTCGACACTCTCCGGCAGTGTTTGTTCCCCTCAGCGTTTCTTTTGGGGATTGACCTTACCTCCAGCAGGTCTAATTCATGGCTATCAGAGTAGGAGCATGTTCTCACAACCTAGTTTGGAATAAACACCTTTGAATGGGTGTGTCACTGTTGGTTAAGAACTAGGACTGGGTGGGAAGATGATGTGGGGAGTGGGAGGACAGGAGGGAGAGGGAACAGGGATTGGTCTACATACCAATAAGATTGTTTTAAAAAATAAAATAAAAAAAATAGAAAAAAGTCCATTGATGACTCACAAATGTGCACAATGATTGCATTTAATAAGATCTTTAAACACATAAATGTGTATTGATGTGGAAAGTCCTTCTGTATATGTGCTGCTTTTATTGGTTAATGAATAAAGCTGTTTATTAGGCCAATGGCTTAGTAGAGTAAAGCCAGGTGGGAAGTCTGAACAGAGATACATGGAGAGAGTAGGCAGAGTCAAGGAGATGCCATGTAGCTGCTGAAAGAGACAGATGCCCAGAATCTTACCTGGCAAGCCACAACCTTGTGGCGATACACAGATTAATATAAGTGGGTTAATTTAAGATGTAAGAGCTAGTTAGGAATACACTAGAGTCATTGGTTGAAACAGCTTTATTATTAACCAATAAAAGAAACACATATACAGAAGGACTTCTCACATCATGTGTATAATTTGATAACTCAATAAAATATGCACAGGTTGTGCCTGGTTTTTCTTTGCTTCATGTTTAAAAGCCACTTATGAGTGAATGCATATTGTATTTGTCTTTCTGGGTCTAGCTTGCCTCACTCAATATGACTTTTTCTAGAACCATCCATTTGCCTGCAAAATTCAAGTTGTCATTTTTTGTCACTGAATAGTACTCCACTGGGTAAATGTACCACATTTTCTTTATCCAATCTATGGTTGAGGGACATCTAGGTTGTTTCCAGGTTCTTGCTATTACAAATTATGCTGCTGTGAACACAGTTGAGCATATGTCCTTGTAGCATGATTGAGCGTCTTTTGTGCAACTCAACAGTGGTTTTGCTGGGTCTTAAGGTAGATGGTTTCCTAATTTTCTGAGAAATCACCATACTGATTTCCAAAGTGGCTGTGCAAGTTTGCACTCCCACCAACAATGGAGGAGTGTTCCCCTTACTCCACAGCCTCTCCAGCATAAGCTGTCAACAGTGTTTTGGATCTTAGTGCTGGAGCATGGGCGTGGGAGCCTCCACTGAAGCATAGGAAGCTAACAGTGGCTATGTCTTCAATAATAAACGGCTCTTAACCTTTAGCCTGTAGCTCCTCTGTAAAAGGTAGCACCTGAAGATCATCTACCTCATCAATGCCGGGAATGTGGCTGCTTGGCCTTGTATAGGTCTTGTGCATGTAACCACTGCTGCTGTGAGTTCGTGGTTTCAATAACCATGTCTTAGCTAGAAGACAGCATTCCATGCGCCCTCCCCATCCTCTAGCTCCTACATTCCTTTTACCTCCTCTTCTGTGATGTTTCCCAAGCCTTGTGGTCGTGGGGGTAAGATAGATGTCCCCTTTAAGGACTTCTTTTTTTTTTTTTTAAGGACTTTACTGTTCTCATCTCTCTTGTTTCTTCCAGCATATCTGTTATATAACTTCAGAATCATGAATATACCTTTCCTTACTAGGTCCAAGGAACTTAATGATCTCTGAACATTGTAGATCCTGAATAACCTGCATGAAGTGAGTTCCTGAGCAAATGCAGAAAACCCACACACTGAGACAATGGGGATGTCCTATCGGGAACTCACCAAGGCCAGCTGGCCTGGGTCTGAAAAAGCCTGGGTTAAAACCGGTCTCGCTGAACATAGCGGACAATGAGGACTACTGAGACCCCAAGAACAATGGCAATGGGTTTTTGATCCTACTGCACCTATTGGTTTTGTGGGAGCCTAGGCAGTTTGGATGCTCACCTTACTAGACCTGGATGGAGGTGGGTGGTCCTTGGACTTCCCACAGGGCAGGGAACCCTGATTGCTCTTTGGGCTGACGAGGGAGGGGGACTTGATTGGGGGAGGGGGAGGGAAAGGGGAGGCGGCGGTGGGGAAGAGACAGAAATCTTAAATAAATAAATAAATAAAAATAGTATATAGTATATACAATGTACTGAGGATGGCACTGGGAGGAAAATCCATGCCTGAATTTTGTCTTACCTCTTCCATTGCCAATGTTGTAGCAAAAATCAGTGCCACTCAAGTTACTGGCATGGCCCTAGCTGGCCTTGATGACTGCTCCAATTTGTCCACCCCTTAGTAGTCAAAGTGATCCACTCAACTGCCATCATTTTTTTTTCCCTTTTAAGAAATAGTTGATTGGTTACAATGGGCTTGGCACTATCCCAAGTCAAATAAGTAACACACAAATGAGTAATATTTTCATTTTTCTTAAAAATTTCCAAAAACATTTCTAGAAAAATTTGTTGTATTTTTTACATGTATGAATGTATTGTCTGCATTTGTGTCTGTGAACCAATGCATGCCTATTGCCTATAAAAGCCAGAATAGGGTGTTAGATACCACAAAACTGGAGTTCTAGATGGTTGTGAGCCACAGTATGGATGCTGGGAATTGAATATAAGAGCTCTGGAAGAGCAGCCAGTACTCGAAACGACTGAGCCATCTCTCCAGCCCAAGTAATATTTTTCAAGGCTTCATTCAGCCAGAGACTTAAATTTACATCTGATATGTCATAAACTCTTTTGATCAAAGATATCCACGAAAAAAAAGACAAGAAGTCAGATGGGTTCACGTCCAGCAAAGATTAAGAGAATAGAAAATGTCAGGACTTGTTACTTTAAAATCATCTGTCATGAGAAAAGCCTTCTCATAGAGTAGTATTTAAACAGAGATAGACTTGTGACTGCCTATGGGAAGATGATCTTAGAGGGACATGCCTACAGACGTTAGATATCTACAGGCATTAGGAGCTGAAATCCATCAGTAGATTCCAGGAGTTGCAAGGATGTCAAGAAGAGTAGCAGTAGAGTGAGAAGACTCTCAGAGGAGAGGACAGAGAGGGGGGCTTGGGGACGGGCTGTCAAGGGTCTTATGGGATCTCAGTTTTTGTTTTTTTTCTGTGTAACCTGAGAATGTGCTAGAAACTTGAAGAGGAGTAGAGAAATGATCAGAATTGCATTTTTTAATGGGACACTTGGACTATCAAACGGTGAAGAAACTGGAGTGGTCATCAAGAAGAGATGCAGAAAGGCCAGCTGGGAGACTCTTCCCATAACCTGACTGACAGCGTTCTTTCACTACAGCATTGACAATGGAAGGATAGGATGTGGTCCTATGCCCACAGATAATGAAAACAGTGTTCATATGATTTAATGTAGAGCATGAGAAGGAAAGAGCCAGGATGACGCCTTGAGTTTGGCGCTGGATGATTTTAGGGGCTCCATTCAGACCAAAAAACTTCATTTGCATCAGAAGCATACATAATAGGAACAAGCAACAGAATGTTTCTCTGTCTTTGAGACATAGACATAGCAAAGACTCATGAGAATTGGAATGGGCACCAGGATTTGTAAGCAAGTTTACTCATCTGGACCACAGGGCTTAGTTTGGAGAACACAAGTTTGGAGAACACACCCTCTTGGGTTCTCTCCAGCAATTGCCTCTGAGTTGTGTAAATCACTAGATTTCTTTTTTTTCATGTTGGTTGTTGAAAGCTTAATGCTATATTTAGTTAGTTCTCGTTAAATAATAAAATCCTAAAGTGAATGTCATAAACAGCAAAAATATGAGTAGCTAATTGCTTATGGGTCAGCTCTTTGAGCTGGGCTGGTTTGAGAGATTTTCCTCTCCTGCTTTTCTTATGTGGTTACTGTCATCTGGTAGCTCAACTGTCACTGGCTATTGGCTGGGTCAAAGTCTTCATTGGCTTTGCCTAATGTTCATCACATGGAAACTGGGATCCAAGCAAGCAGTAATGGCAAAATCTCATTGAAGTCTACCTTTAGAAATCATACAAAGCCACACTCACTGTTTCCTGATGCTCAAGACAAATCCACAAGGCAGCCTATTAAGCTTATTTTAATAGAAAGAGTTATAAAGAATTTGTGATTTTTCTAATCCACCTTATGCCAAGGGATGGTTGGGAGAAGGTATGCAGAAACTGATTATACAAATTTTATATTAGCCTCACACATACACACATACACACACGCACATACACACACACCCTAGTATTTTGTTTCAGTGTCCTCTTCTACTTATTTTTGCATTACCTTATCCCTTCTAAACACTAGAAAGCTATCTTTTTTATTGTTTATTTGAGACAGGGTTTCTCCATAGCTTTGAAGCCTGTCTTAGGACTAGCACTTGTAGACCTTGAACTCACAGAGATCCCCCTGCCTCTGCCTTCTGAATGTGACAGTATTAAAGGCATGTGCCACCAATGCCCGGCTTAAAAAAAAACTATCTTAAATGTTGTTACTTTTTGCACTATCTTATAATTTACATTGGAAATTTTTACCTTGATATTTGAAATGCCTTGCCTTAAAGGACTTGCTGTTGAGTTCGTTGGAATTGCCCTAGGGTTTCAGAGTGTCATGCAAATTCAAAGTTAGGAAATATTTCAAGGAGCCTAACGAGGCCTCTCCCCCAGAGATATTTTCCACTCTCATTCAGTGAAAGAAGAACTCCTAGCACATTAAGAGTGTCAGACCATAGCAGTTGCCTTAAATGCTTTTGTCGTTCTCAATTCCAGGTTCCTTTCTGAGAATTCATGGCCTCAAGTCTGACCATTGGAGAGAAACAGAAACTCCCAAGTAAGAAGATTTGGGAAGAAACTCTACCTTGATTAGGGGTTTGCTTCTTCTTCCAAGTAGCTGGAGATGGGAATAAATCTAAATCTTATAACCAATATTGATGTCCTTACTAGTTGGGATTTGATCTGTTATGATTTAACACATGTCCAGAGTTCACCTAATGTCTGACTACGGAGTCAAATTCAAGGAGATCTATGGTTTTGCCGAAGACCAGATGTCTGTGGACTCGGCTGACTCTTCCTGCTCTGGTGGCTGCTGCACAGAGTTCTTCCTCTATCATTTAGAAGGAAATGAAGGAAATGGATTTCCACTTGAGAACACCATATTGAAATGGCAGGACTTGGATCAGATCAAAACAGGTCAAACCGTGAGCACTAAAAGGGACTCTGGAGACAGGGAAAATAACTGCTTACCTTGATTCTTCCTCTTGGTGGACAAGATAGACCTCTGTTGGGTTGCAGAGAGCCCCGGGAGGGATGAGAAGAACTTACTACTTGAGGGTTAGTAAGTCTGAACACTAAGCAGCAAGAGACAACAATGGTGAGCACAATTTGACTGAGAAGTGACAGTGGCTTTATCTATTGGCTAAGGAAGGGGTGAGGAGTGTTTTCATCTCATATACAGTGAAGACAATTCCTCAAGATTTAATGTCAATTAGATATGAGAGGATTCAGGGTGAGTCAACTCATTTTTATAGGTAAGAACAATGATTTCGGAGGTACGTTTTTCCCCTTTAAAGATCTCCATGAGGCTAACATTGACAGACCGTGTATGCCCTGTGCTGTGATGATATGCTATGAAGCTGTTAGGATAAAAAAAAAATACTGTCTTCACTCTGTGAGTGATGGAATAGAAAAAGAATGATGGGAAATCAACTAAGGTTGAAACTCTGTGTTAATGTGCAAAATTGGGTTCATAGGTGTAGTCCATCAATATTTTGTTATGAAAAATCTAAACATTGAAAATAAGAAATTCTTGGCAGTCAGTATCTGTGCCAAGGCTAGTTTCATTTATGTCGCTGTGACAAAATATCCTACAAAAAACAAACAAACAAACAAAAAACTTTTGCGAGAAAGAGTTGATTTGTCTTACGATTCCAGGCTACAGTCTATCCCTGAGTCATGGCAGAGACTCAAACTGCTAGTCACATCACCTCCGCAGTCCACAACAGAGAGAGACAAATACATTCAGGCCTATTTGTTTATCTGCTTGCTTTTAGTTAGCTTTTTAACTCTAATTATATTCAGGAATCCCTGCCTAGGGAATGATGCCACACACAATGGGCTGAATCGCCGTACACAAATTAACGATCAACACAGTCCTACACAGATATGCCCATTGTACAACCTGATCTAGATAATTCATCATTAAGACTCTTACCAGGTGGCGCTAAGTCCACCATTATACCATGTGGTATAAATGTATGGTGGGAGCCTAGCCAGTTTGGATGTTCACCTTCCTAGACATGGACGGAGGGGGGGAGGACCTTGGACTTTCCACAGGGCAGGGAACCCTGACTGCTCTTTGGATTGGAGAGGGAGGGGGAGAGGNGTGAGAGGAGGGGGAAAGGAGTGGGGGGAGGGGGAGAGGGGTGGGAGGAGAGGGAGGGAAATGGGAGGCTGGAAGGAGGCGGAAACTTTTTTCTTTTCCTTTTCTCAATAAATTAAAAAAAAAGAAACACAAAAATAAATTTACCTTTACAATATAATAAAGCTTGCTTTTATAATGCATCTTCTATTAAGAACCCTCCATAGAAAGAATATGGCTTATAGTTACCAAGAAATGCAGACTAGGTTTGGAAAATAATCAAGAGGAAAAGCAGGGCAGAAAATAATAAGTTCAGGCCACCACATGTTACAGAAGCTCTGTGATTGGGAGCCCCTTTCTCCCTAACCAGGACATTTGCAAGTCACTCAAAGGACCACTGCAGCTCTGGGAAGCAGCTGCTGTTGTTACAACTTGAAGGAATTCTCTGCTATCTGGCGGGTGCAGATAATTGGCTGAGCTTATTAACTATGTGACTATCAGCAGTTTAAACATGTCTAACACTCCCATGGTGCTCCTGTTGAGGCTATGGTATATTCTAAGACGCTGCATATCCTTCAACAAATGCCTTTTAAATGTTCACAAGAAAGAACAGGAGGCAGTAGTGGATGACCAGGTAGACGAGGAAATGGATAAGTCCAGGGATGGGTGAAAAAAAGTAGGCTTGAAGAACCTGGCCCAAACACACATGGCAAAAATTTGTAATCTTCAAGACCATTTCTTTCTGCTCCAATGGTTCAGCTTGTAGTACAAGTTTTGGTTTGTAAGTTTCTTTGCTGCTTTTAGTAATGAAAGTGACCTTATTGAGAAATAAAATCTTGGTGAAAGTAATTAAGATGTAAGTTCAGGTGAAATCAAACCATTCTAGAATGATGGCTCACACTTGCAATGCTGGCACCCGGAAGGCTGAGATAGGAAGATAAGGTGATTTAAAATTAAAAAAAAAAAAAAGGTCCCATAGGGGGTGGCACTATTAGGAGGTGTGGTTTTGTTGGAGTAGGTGCAGCCTTGATGGAGAAACTGTGACACTGGGGGTAGGGTGGGCTTTGAGGTGACTTTTGCTCGAGTTATGCTTAGTGTGACACACAGTTGCTTCTGTCACTTGTGGATCAAGATGTATTTCCTTCACTCTCAGTTCCTTCTCCAGCACCATGTCTGCCTGTGTGCTGCCACAGCCACCCACCATGATGATAGTGGACTAAACCTCTGAACTGTAAGCTTGTCCCAGTGAAACGTTTTCCTTTATAAGAGCTGCCTCAGTCATGGTGTGAGATCTATTCACAGCAATAGAATAGATCTGTTAGACAGATCACCAAGTTCAAGGTCAACCTGGGCTGGCTGATGTACTTAGACAAGGTTACGACATGAGACCTGATCTCAAAACTAACAAGAACAAAGTCACACTGAACTCCAGAATCTCCTTAATCCAATATGCCTGGTGTCCTTATGAGAAGAGACGGGCCTGTAGAGACAGATGTACTGGGAGGAAGTTACTACATGACCATGGAGTCAGAAACTGAAGTGCTGGTCACGAGAGTCAACAGATGCTCTAGCAAACCAGCCAAGGTTGAGAAGTGAACATTACAAGTTGCACAATGAGCATGGGTCCAAGCCCACCATGATTTCAGAGCACAGAACTTTCAGAGAACTCATTTCTTTCTTTTTTCTTTTTTTTTTCTTCTTTTTTTTAAATTTTATTTATTAAGGATTTCTGACTCTTCCCCGTCACCACCTCCCATTTCCCTCCCCCTCCCCCAATCAAGTCCTCCTCCCTCATTAGCCCAAAGAGCAATCAAGTTTCCCCGCCCTGTGGGAAGTCCAGGGACCACCCACCTCCATCCAGGTCTAGTAAGGTGAGCATCCAAACTGCCTAGGCTCCCACAAAGCCAGTTCGTGCAGTAGGATCAAAAACCCATTGCCATTGTTCTTGAGTTCTTAGTAGTCCTCATTGTCTGCTATGTTCAGCGAGTCCCGTTTTATCCCAGGCTTTTTTCAGATCCAGGCCAGCTGGCCTTGGTGAGTTCCCGATAGAACATCCCCATTGTCTCAGTGTGTGGGTGCACCCCTTGCGGTCCTGAGTTCCTAGAGAAGCTAAATAAGGAGAACCCAAAGAAAAACATATAGGCATCCTCCTGAATCAGGCGATGAAAGGAGAACTCATTTCTTTTATTTAAGGCACTTGGTTTACAATGCTTTGTTATAGCATCTTAGGAAGCTTGCTTCCCCCATCCTCAAAACAAGTAATTGTACTCATTGTAGCAGACTAGCTCAAAGCGAAGGTCAGCTACAAATTTTACTAGTAGATATTTGTTGAGTATACATATTACCTGGCATATTTATTTGAAACTCTGATAATCAAATCTGTCTAGTCATTAAAATTAAAAAGGGGCATATTTCAAATAATTTAGGTAATTATAGAAGTAGCATGTTTTAGGATCTGTGTTAAATGTTTTTTAAAAGGTCAAGTCACACCTAAATTAAAGATACACATTATAAACTTAAAGTCAAATTGCAAAGTACAAGTGTGCAAAATTAAAAGCTCTTGAATTGCAATCTGAGTTTAGATAATTTTTTTTAAAATAGATATACAGTTGAATTGATAAAACCAACATTATTTTATATAATCTTTTAAATTTACAGCTTCATTTTGACCTCTTATTTCATCTTTTTTCTCTCTCTGAATAGTCTCAGGTAGAAAAATGGGAGGAGACTTGGGTTGTCTCACACTTGGGGTTTTATGTTACATGCAGAGGTGTGACACGCCTAGTAATAAAGGCAGGGCACAGAAAATACCACTGACCCCACTGCCTGTCACCGATCCAACTATGAAGTCAAGGGGTGAGTAGGTGACAAGAGACATCTATGGACCCACAGACAGACCACAGACAACAACTATCCTGGACGTTGACTCATCTTTCATCTACACTCAAAAGAGACTGGGAGCAAATGAGGGAACTGGATGTTTGTAGACTATGTATGAGCTCAAAGTTCTAAAACAGAACTGCTTTTATTATTAACAACAAAAGGGGACTTATATAAACTTGGGGGGACATGGTTGATATCTTTCCTCTATTTTGTTTTTGTTGTAAAACAAATACGAGGACAAAGTCAGACACACAATGCAGATAAAAAGCAGATTTCAAACAGACGCCAGGAAGCAATTTTTCTCTCCCACTCTGAGAACCATTTATGTGTAGTGAGGCCAGAAAGACAAAGGAGAAAAATTAAACTGCCACGTTGCAGCGGACAGACCTGGCATTTGTAAGAGCCGGCTCCTTAATCTTTGAATTGGCCTTATTGGCTAAATGCATTTATTCTTTCAAAAAGCTCATGTAGTTATTCACACAAAGCTTCACATATGTATGTTCTCAATCAGCTCACGGAACAAATTAACACGATATTCAGGGAGAGCAAAGAGTGACAGCTTGGAAAGAAACATAATTAAAGTGGAAGACACAAGGTACAGTGTTAAGATCTATCTTTCTTCTACTATCTGGGCAGTTTTTGCCATAATGGGCTATAAATTGTAATTTTTGAGACCGAATGGCTCCTCTCTTTGCAGTTGTCTTGGTCTTTTGTATAATGCCAACCTCCCAGCTATTGGACAAAGCAAACGCCACCGTTCTCTGGCATGTGTTTCAGAAGAAGGCAGACAGGCTTTGGTTTACTCTACAGAGACTGATTCTCTCCTTTTTCCTCGAAGGCATTGCCTATCACTAAAGCTAAGATGTGTTTCTTCCAGATAACAGATTGGTGGATTTTGTTTCTTGAACCATTCAGCCAGTTTGTGTCTTTAACTTTAACTATAAGGTCACTTATAGTTAAAGTTATTACTGAAATGTGCGTGTTCATTGTGTTTGCTGTTGATGTTTGTTTTGGTTGTTGGTGTTCTCAATGACACTTCGTGTTTTAGTTCTAATAGCTACCTGTCTCTTCTCAGTGTCTTGGCTAGGCTCATGCTTATTCTTCAGTCTGGAATACTGCGTCCTGTGTTTTCTTTAGGTTTGACTTGTTGAATATAATTATTTTTTAGGCTATTTATATTGTGTAAAGATTTTCCTTCTTCTCCATCTATATCAGATAATTTTGCTGTGTACATTAGTCTAGGTTGGCTGGCGCAGTCTTTTAGGACTTTCAGTGCTTTGTTCCGGGCTCTTCTGACTTCCAAGAATTCCATTGAGAAATCAACACTGATTCTTAAGTGTATTTCTTTATTTGTGATTTGATTTTTTTTGTCCTCTGGTGTCTTTCCATACACTGTCTTTGTCTTGCCTACTTGATGTTTTAAGTATGGTATGCTCTGGAGATTATTCTTTTCTGGTCTTAACAATTGGGTGCTCTGTATAAGTGTGTCATTTCATAGTTTGGGGAAGTTTTCTTCATGATTTTATTTGTGGTATCCCATATTTCATGTATATTCCTTTCTTGTGTTTTAATATTTTTTTCCTCGAGATCCTCTTTTATCAAGTACTGATATTCTACTTTTTGCTTGATTTGCCCTATTTATATGCTTTTCTTTTGGGTTTTCTAGTTGGGTTATCTGTTTTTTTCAACTCTGTCTTAATCCCAGTTGCAACTTCTTCAATGATTCAAACTATTTTATAGAATTCTGTCTTCAGATTCTGATTTGTCTTCGTCATTTCCTTCCTTCAGTGGAAATTTCTAGACTTAGTTCTGTGGGTTCAATAGAATGATGATGACATGTGCTCCCCACTGGTTAGAGGTTCTAGGTGCTATTCCACAGCAAGGGTCAGACTTGCCTTAGGTCTGAGATTCATAAATGCCCTGGCCAGAGTGTGAAACACAGCCCTTGTCTTAACAAGAGAGTAGGTTACCTGAGTGCAGGGAGTTTGTAACAGGAAAAAGGTAGGCAAAAACCCTTGGGGCAGAAATGTAGGCAGTGAGGCCAGGTCACCACACTGCTGTTGTAGACACAGTGTTAGGGACAGGTTTTTCACAGCTTCTACTGTTGTTATTGGAATTCGTGGATGAAGCAGTGGTTGTCTGGGGAAGGCTATTCATGTTAGTGTTTGTTATAGTTTGCTCAAAATTATGTAACACGTTTTCCGTTTCCCTTGGAAAACGTCTACTCTACATCCTAACATTTAACCTGAGGACTTAATGGGAGTGACTAATGTGAGCTATAGGTGATTGGCTATTTTGAAAGCAGGTCAACTTAATCTACTAGTACCATTTTTAGGCTCACAGGAAAAGGGGGAAAAGACAATTAAGAAACACAAGTAACTAGTGTACTTTCCTTGAGCGTTCTTAGTAAAAAAAGAAGTGTGTATGTGTTTTTAAAATACGAAAGTCTGGTTTAAATAAAATACTTAACCCTTCAGTATTTTAATATATATTTTAAGGTACAGGGTTTTGGGTGGGGTCTGCTGTATTGCAGCCAATATCTTGGCATATTAGCACACACAAATCTCTGGTTTATGAGACACTGGGAGCAGTTACACAGAGGGTGGGGTAGACAAAGCAAAAGCAGTGTTTAAATCGTGCTTGGAAAACATTTGGGATTCAGTAGAAGCCAAAACCATGGGAACTGGCCTATATCCTCAGGGCTTAAAAGAGATCCAAATAGGCTTTCCATGGAATGGAAGTATGCGGAGTACCAGACCTCAGCCAGACAATCAGGTCTCACTTGTGTGTAAACTGGCTGTGCGCTCAACTCTTACAAATCTGGGCCTCAGTTTCTTTACCTGTAAATATGCGTGAGTTTCTAGCTCTTCGTGGTGATAAATCATTTTAATGGGGTCTGTTGGTGAGCAAAGTCTCTTTACTTACTTTCTTGGGGACTCTGTAGCGTGACGGCTCTGGCTGTGTTTGTGGTTTGGACTTCTGGGTTCTCACCCACAATTCCAATAAGCAAAGGACCGTACGGCAATTATAAACATTGGTGGCAACATTAGGGTACCTACAAATCACACGGGTGTGAGCTATTTGGAAGACTTGTTCATCTGGGTGTTGTGTGTCTGGACATATCCTGCCGTTTAGTGGTTGTATCAGTACTCAGAGGAACATGTTTAGGAAGACGTTCTGGATCAGTATGTGGTCTCCTTTATTCCCTAGTGGTGGCAATGGCGTGAATGCAAAGATCAAGAACGGCTGACTTTCCTGACGGAGTTCCTGCTATCTGCAGGGTCCCTCCACCAACCGGAAGCTTTCCTTGACCTCATTGATCCTTTGGAGCCACACAATGAGATCAAGTCAGGGAAGCGATCAAGTCTGAGATGTCACACGATTTGTTCCAGGAGATAGGATTAAATTGTTCTGCCTGATTCAAAGGAGCGTCATTTGTTTAAGTTGCTGTTCTTAATTACAAGACCAGACTGTCTCAAGGGTTGGATTACAGAGTGAGCTTTGCATTGTATGTTAGGGTTCTACTGAAAGGGTTTTCAAAGATAAAGTCAGCAAAATGTACTTCTTATGAAGAAGCAATGGATTTGAGTATATTGAGAACATTAGCATGCTAAAAAAATCAAAACCAACCCTCAAGTATCAAATGTCTCGTTTCCCATGAAGCAGCAGTGGACTTCCTTCTTTCTGTCTATCTTTATTTCTCTTTAAAAATTCCTAGGTTTCTTTTTTTACTCTAAAAAAAAAAAAGGTCCTCTATTCACCACCTTCCCCAATAAACTTGTCTTTAAATAGTTTCCAATTAGCCAATCAAGGTCCCAGGGGTGAGTACATCAGTCTCTTTCCACGGCACTGGAGGAGACGAGAAAGAGGTTGAGTAAGTGATGTCCTCCTCCGTGGGACCACTTAAAGTGAGAGTCCAGATGAGCCACGAGAGGCGTGGGAAGCGGTGGATTTTTCTCTTCTGAAGAGAAGGGAACTTTCACATTTCCAGCATATTCTTAAAAGAGCATGCGTATTTCTGAATGGTTAGGTTGAACACACTAAATCGCCATCTTCTATATCATATATGGCTGTGTTTCAGTCACTTCAATTTCATACGTTCCATTGTTCCCCAAAGTTTATAGACTCAAGTGGACCAATGTTTTAGACTGTTTAGGTATGTGTCTCACCTTTAACACAAAGGCTCTATTCTGCAAAACAAGATAATTAAAGCCAAATAATGCCTCAGAGAATGGACAGTGTGATGGGTACCGTTCCCAATCCTGAGGCAATAAAACAAGAGTAGATGTTTGCTGTGCAGCGAGGCCCAGGTCTGCGCTCTTTGCGCTAGACCCCAGTTCGTGAGCTTCGGGAAAGGGGCTGGAGGTTGAGAATACTCACACAGAGACAGACCGACACACAGACCTTCAATCACTGGTACCAAAAGCCCATCTTTAATAGCACCATGGAGGCTTAAATACACTGCAGTCAATGGCCAACAGGTGAAAATACCATCTTCTGATCCTCTAGGCTAGGCACAGCTTCTAGTAACATTAATTACAAGGCTCTAGACAGGGAAGAGCAGCTGCAGGCAGGACTCATTAATCCCAACAGATATTTGAATGAATTGTCACTTATATGCTTCTCTGAACTAAGTTCAGAGTTCAGGTGTAGATGTGACTGAGGTCCACGCAGTGTGAGGTGCAGCAACAAGGAAAAGAACTAAGCAGGACAAGCGTCTCAAGAGCTCTACGTCACAAAGCACGTGGGGAGAGAATTCCTGTCACCTGAAGACCATTATCCCTAGTGAATATAGTCACTGGGTTTGGTTTAGATTCCTGAGTCAACATTGTATTTTTCTTTTTTTTCTTTTTTTTTTTTTTTTAAGAATTACGCTCAGTAAATTTCGGATTAAAATGGGAACGGGAATAAGATAATGCTACCTACGACATCCCGGGTGGTTAGTTCTACGAAAGATGGTATGACGTACAGCTGCCATAAAGAAGGTAGAGATGCCCGTAAGGATCACGCTTGGGAAAAGCTTTTTGGAATCCCTTTCTTCTAACACATTCTTCTGTGTAACATGCCTAATGCCTTTTATCTTCTGCATGAAGCTCCCAGCAGTGTAGGTTTTCAAACGTCCTCATGAGCAGGTTTAAGGTAAACCAAGAGCCTTGTTGCTTGCTACTCAGAGCCGGAGTCAGATTCGGTTCCAGGTCATTGGACATTACAGAGCTCACGCTGGAGCTTTAATAGATGCCAGATGAAGCTGCGCGTGCGTGTTGGGCTTTAGAGGATGCCCCGAGGCAAGCACTTTTCTTACACCACACAGCTAATTTCTGGTTGGCAAAGGACAGAATTAAGATCAGTCATAATGTTCCCTTGTTTTCTTATTCCTTGTACAAAACACTTAAGTGTGCAAATCCTACCACGGATTGAATTAACTCGTAGGTCTTGGAAACATGTGTGTGTGTGTGTGTATGTGTGTCTCTGTCCATTTTAGAAACGTATCAAAGGAGGGTTCATGTTCAATCCCCTGCTAAATCTGTTCACTTCACAGAGTAGAGTGAAGGACTGAAGCACTGAAGGAGATAGGTTTGGATGGCATTTGGGTGCAGGTCCCATTTTCATTGAGATATGCCTGCTGTTTGCTTTGCTTAAAGACTTGGCTCCAGCCGGGTGGTGGTGGCGCACGCCTTTAATCCTAGCACTAGGGAGGCAGAGGCAGGCGGATCTCTGTGAGTTCGAGACCAGCCTGGTCTACAGAGCTAGTTCCAGGACAGGCTCCAAAGCCACAGAGAAACCCTGTCTCAAAAAACAAAACAAAACAAAACAAAACAAAACAAAAAAAAAAAGACTTGGCTCCAGTAGAGACTTTGCTCTTTACTCTCTTACAGATACTTCAGGATGCTTTAGTATGACAGCTTCCACAGATTTACTGGTGGAGGAAGGGAAATGCTTTGAGGTCACTGCAAAACTGGGTCCCAAGGAGCTTAGAATTCAGGTAGGATTGAATACTCCCAACTGCTTTCCTTACCTTTTCCTATATGCCCAGGACTTGAAAGCAAACCCTCCTAACTGCGTTTGCAGTTCTTTAGTACATATCCCCGTGAGGCTAAGTCCCCGGGGCCTCCCACAAAGGTACCAGCCATTGTAGTCTCAGGAAACTCGGCCATAAAAGTACCCCAAAATAAGCTTTATTGCCAGACAAGTGTCATATTTGATACATAGACCTACAAAAACAAACACAACCAAAATCCATAAGATTTTCCTCACAAACACTTGATTACAAATTTACATTGTTTTTCTTTTACTTTTTAAAAACAAACAAAACAAAAAAAAAGCCCCCAAACATTGGATATAGCTGGTTACTACTCTTTGGTCGACACAGGCGTGAGAGGGATGATTGGAAGTCTGTGTGCGCTTCGGCCATTTCATGGATGAGGTTTCAACGCCGGTCCAGGGATGGGTTCTCTGAAGAGGAGAACATGGACATGTGCTCTTACTGGGACCTGCTGGTGGAGCATCTTTTCAAATGGCTAAAGCAAGCTAAACATCAGTTCATTTTACAAAGGTATTTCATACACAATAAGCTATGATAAAATGAGGCATATGGTGTATAACTACAGTATTAATGAAAAATTCTAAAAAAAAAAACACATGGATTTTAAGAAAAAAAACATCAACATATATTCCTTGGCTGCGTGGCATGATTGTTTGCACATATGGCAATCCTGAAATAGCTTGTACCTAATAAATGCACCATTCATCGACGACAGCACCAAACACGACAGAACGCCAGGTGTTCCTCTTCCGAGGAACAGCCGTTCTTCAGCTGCCTGGGGGACCACAAGTGTGCAGCGCGCCCTGGTAAGAATGAGGTGTTGTGGGCAGCACATGTGGTCCCTTGAGGTTAGGAGAAGGAAATACAGTACAGTTTGGCCTGCAATGCTAATGGTCTCACAAGCAGTCAAGGTATTTTGCTACAGAGGTTGAGTTTCCTCCACTGTTGCCTGGCGGAGTCTGGTGCTGTGAAACACTGTCACGTGAGCTGCTCTGGCTTTCATCTTTGGATAGGATCAAACGACATTCGCGTCTTTTAAAATCTCGATTACACTGCCCGTTCAGCTCCGAATAGTCAGGGGCATACCAGTTGGAGGGCTGGCAGAGAAACCAAAGGAAACATCTCTTGAATGTACTGGATTTTTTTTTTTTCAAAGCACCTCTAAAAGAAATAGCTCAAATTTATAAATCTAAAGAAAACCAAGCGAGTTTCCCTTTTTGTTTACATAAGTTTGTTCATTTCTCCATATATTACTGCATTAAAATAAATAAACATCTATATTTTTTTTTAATTAGCAACTATAGCAAAATACCCAAAGTGTTCCAGACTGCTAAGAGGAAGAAAGCTCACATTATTTGTGCATTTAGTGCCATATGCTGATCTCTTGAATATTTAGGTTTTTTTTCAATATATTTTAAAATGAAGTTATATAAAAAATACAGTAACTATGTTTGCCTTTGCACTCAAATCTTTGGCCATACTGGAGCCTAAATTACTCCTCCCTGTGAGGGTCGACATTCCAAAGTCTGAATCAGGGAGGAAAGGAACAGAAGTCTTTTTTTTTTTTTCTCTTTCCCTCTATTTAAAATTAGTCACTGACATTCCAAACACGTCTGCAGGCTGGCAGTGCTGGGGTCTGAGCTGGGTGGGACCCAAGTCTGCCAAGGGCTAATACAGTTCAATCTGCAGCTTCATTCTGAGAGCCTCCCCCAGCACCCCCAGGAGGTAGTCATCCTCATTGTGTTCCTCCAGCTTCCGAAGCTCCTTCTTCCCGTAGAGTGGGATGCTGCTGATTTCCAGTGTGTAGGTGCCGGGGGTGAGCTTCTTCTTGGCCGTGTGCAGGTAGCTGAGCCCGTTCCTTTGGTGGATTCGGAAGACGCCTTCGTCATTCCCTTGGGAGATGACGTAGCGGATGTGGTTGTTGAGGGGCTCAATGGCGGGCACCAGTTCGAGGATGTGCTCCTTGGAGCCAAGGCCAGAGAGGTTGAACTTCATGCTGACTGGGCTGTCCATGGCAACGCTATCTAGGCTGATGTGCTCCAGCTGGGGGAAAGAGCGCGGACACATTTGAGTTTTTACAGGGCACACAGTGGACTCCAAAGCCACCCAAAGTGGCTGGTGGGTGACAGTCACAGTGGTAAGTTTAGGTTGTTCCCTGTCTGTCTGGCTGTCAAAGAGGCTGTTGTAAAGAGAGGTGGGACAAAGCTTCATCCTGTGGAGGAAGACCCCCCCCCCCTGCAAATCTTCCTGATTCTCACCTGGCCCCAACAAGATCATTAAAGTTACAGGACTTAGGCCACATAGGTAGGTCTTCTGATGAGTTTATAGGATATGGTACTTATCACTCAGTAATTTTAAACTGAGAGACAGTCATTGTGATCTGGTGTCGTGGCCCCTCGTAGTTTGCCCATGTTTCAGGGGATGGCCACGTACTTGCACGCCTATGGGCACGCACTGGATACAAGTATATCCAGTGGTACATTAGCTAAAGAAGTGGGGAGGGGGATAGGTTGTGTCGGGAGGTGCTCTGCAGGGAGCCGGAAGGCAGAAATGGGGGGTCGATATGATCATTACGCATTTCGTACCTCTGTGAAATTGTCCCACATTTTAAAGAAGAAAAGGACAAGTTAAGAAGTTGAGTCTAAATTTGATCTTTTCTGGGGTCAAAATGAGAAGACTATTCAACAGTAGGTCGTGCACCCACAGAAACCATCACGCTCAAGGCTGGGCTCTGAGTTTGCAAAGGGTCTCAGAACACACTGGGTCCGAGCCAAGATGGGTGAAAGCCAGCGCTTAGGGCCCAGATAACAGGACCCGAATGTGTCCGCTGGGGTGTGAGGTAGGACTGCGCTTTAGTTAGACACACCAAAAAAGCCATAATGCTTTGATGTGGGCTTGTGCTCGGGTGAGGCTGTGGCTATGATAGCTAAGAGGAACCCATCATTATTTAGACAGAATTATGTTTCATGTACCGCAAGGGGAAGGCTTTATATCTTGATGAATGATTTGTCAAGATTGCACATCCTTGAATATTTCAGTCTACTTAAAAGTAAATGTAACATTAACTCGTTATTTTAAAATGCTATCAGAGATTTTGGGGCTAAATTAGCATAGTCCTATAGATAAGAAAAAGTTCGGGGACGGAGAAAACTGAGACAAGCTGCCAACTGACACAGCCAGTTAGTTGGTGACTGTAGTTTTTTTTTTTTTTTTTTTTTTTGGTTGTTTTTGTTTTGTTTTGTCTTTGGCAGGAGCAATTCTCAGCAATATTAATTGGAAAGAGAGGTGACTTGTGAAATCATACTGTCTCGGGCCTCAGGGAAATCACCAGTATCCTTCTTTGTGGGTTATTAATCTCTGAGAGTTAGTAGCATGTGTCCTATAAGACACAAGGGCTGAGGAATAGATCCAAACCCAGGCAGCCTTGGTCCAACCTTACTTACTGGAGGCTGGAAAGTCGGACCTCTAGTTCTTGACAAAAGAAAATTAATGGAAAACAAAAGTTTATGATGGGTCAGACCTATAAACACAGAGCAGGTGACCGGGCTGGGGGACCCACTGGAAAATTAAAATCGACAGTGTCTTGTATATAACTGGGAAAATTCAGAATCATTTCACGTATGAATTATTTCCAAATAATTATTTCTCAAGTGGGCATCTTCTACTTCGTGGCACAAATTAAGACAAGTGGACTTAGAACTGAATCGTTGTCTTCCTCAGAGCTTTGTGTTTTAGACGTCATCCCAACCAATTTTAATTTTCTTATCTTTGCCACACTGGATCTGCCAATGGACCCATTAACTATGCAGACAGACTGAACTGTGCTGAAGCTGAGAGCCTATAAATGGCACCGTGACAAGCTGACGTGGGAAACCTTTCTCGTTTTGGCAAAGCAGGGTTTCTCCTCTGGGTCTACTCACAGCTGAGGCTGGCTCAGGCTCCTGCGCGCTCCTCTTCTGCCTGCCGTCTTTCTTGGGGTAGCCATTGATTTTACACTCGTAGCATGCTTCTGGGGACAGGGCGTTTTCCTCATCCACCTCCGCGTCCGAAGAGAGGTACTGTCCTTTGTTGAAGCCCATCCCCGAGACACAGTGGCTGTTCGTGAGGAAGAGACACGATTAGACATTATTGTCAGCTCAGCAAGTCCAAAGAGCCTTCATAAACATGGAAGCCATGGAGCAAGCGCTGAACCACTGTTTCTCAACCTCTTGAGGGAATGTCAAATGGCCCTTTCATAGGGTTCGCCCGGGACCATCAGAAAACACAGATGTTTACATTATAATTCACAACAGTAGCAAAATTACAATCATGAAGTAGCAATGAAAATAATGTTATGGTTGAGGGTGGGGTCACCACAACATGAGGAACTGCATTAAAGGCTCACAGCATTAGGAAGGTTGAGAACCACTGCCCTAGACTCTTAATCACAAAACCCCATCTTCGTGGTTCTGTTCTTTACCACACAGAGAGTGAGAGTTCCCCTTGGTTTGAAACAACAAAATTCTGAGGACGAGCCCTGCGCTGCCTCAGCTTGAAATCTGAACTAGACCCAAGCACGGAAAGGTAGATTTGCTTAAGGACCAAAAAGCAGCACTGGACGTCCAAAGACAACGGTAAGAGAAAACTCTGCTGCTTCGTAAGCCTGAGGCTGGTTCTTATTGCCCAGGACAGAGATCCCTGCTTTAGCAGCTGGCATTTCTGAATTCTTATTTTACTTAGCAAGAAGAGGCAATGTGTTGGCTCTGAAGAGACCTGTGCTAGGCTCAGACTTTTTCTGTTACATGTGATGGTATAGCAGTTGGGGGAAGGTTGGTCCATGCCCCTTAGTGCTGCCTCGTCTACGATCTCTTTCAAAGGAGATGGTCCCTATCTCTAGATTACCATCTTCTGCGTCACTGAAGAACACCCCCTGGGTAGAAAGGTGTGTGGAGCTAGCACTCAGTCACGAGTGGGAAGATTTAAAGTCAGTTGCCCAAGGGGAGCCAGCCTTGTAGAGAAGGACTGTTCCCTTCCTGGACTACATAAAACCAGATGAGAAAAAGAAAGAGATGAAGTCCTTCCTCAGAGGTTGCTGGGCTCAGCATCAGAAAAAACAAAAAACAAACAAAAAAACACAAGTCATTTCCACGTCGACCTCTTGCAGTAACACACGCGCTGCATAAGCCTTCATCCGGCCTTGAGTAGGAATGAATCAGTTGCAGCCCTTACAAGAAGCAAACAGTGATAACTCAAGTCCTCGGCTCTTTACAAAGGAAGTGACTCTCACTTCTGGTGCCCAAATCCCAACACTTCCATCTCTTGGGCGGGAAGCACGGCTGCCTTACCCCTGTCCCACTCTGAAGTAGCCAGGCGGGCAGCCACAGAGGTAGCCCCCTTCCGTGTTGGAGCAGCCATAGCTGCACGGGTTGCTGGAGGAGGAGCACTCGTTCACATCATGGCAGGCGCTGGAGAACTGGTCAAAGGAGAACCCGGAGGGGCAGGCACACTTGTAACTCCCCAGGGTGTTGTAGCAGGAAGCGGAGCCACAGGCCCCGGGGTTGGAGCACTCGTTCTCATCTGTCCGAGGAAAGAAAGAAGCATTTACACGGGGAAGGGGCCTGGACAAGGAAGATGACGCGGGGGGAGTGGTCTCCACGGGCCTATCAGTTTATAAAATAGAGAACTTCAAAAAACACTGTTTTGACTGACTTCAAAGCAGTCAAAGAGTTAACTAAAAAAAAAACTTCAAAAACACATCTTTAAAGGCAAAAGCAAAAACAAAAACCCCAAATCAAAACAAAAGAAAACAAAACCTCACACCACCCTTTTCCATTCATTCTATTTGTATTGTTTCTGAGTATGTGGGTAGCTCTTAGGGACCAATATTTGCAGTTTACCTAATGAATAATCCTTTTGTTCTCTTAACAAAGGGTTATTTCTAACGCCATTAGTTTAGAGACAGAAGATTGGTATTGCCAGGGCTTGGGGGAGGGAAGAAGTGGGAATAATGGCCGCTGGGTATGGGGTTTCTCCTGGGGGCTGGCAGCTGAGACTATTGGGGTAGGTAGGTGTTGCATGTGTCCCCGGGAGGGGAGGGACACACTGAAGCCATTCAGCTGACGTGATAAAAGGGTATGTGTGATTTTATTATCAACATTTGTGTCAACTGCCCCTCAGGACGTCCCCATGCCTTTGTGGATATGGGAGAGGGAGTCGATGGAAAATTCAGAGCCTTTTATGAAAATATTGGAAATGGCCCTGCTTGACTCTGTTGAACCAAGACTGGTTTTAACTGCTCCGGAGCCTGCCTGGTGCAGACCGCGCCTTCCGCGAGGGTTGCATCCCGCCATTAGCTGACACCGAGCTCTTAACCGTTAAATGCTCAGCTTTGGCCCGTGGGACCATCTCAGGTCTGTTTTCAGTTGCTGTTATCACCGATTCAAGGCCCCACGGTGCTTTTGACTTTGGAAATTATGAGCTTGCCTTTAACTGTTGGCTTGATAGATCGCCCTGGGTTTGGCTCCTTTGAGCTTTATTATAACCCAGATTTCACCCTGGGCACAAATCACATCTGGTGCAGGGAATTCTTTCCATTCTTGTGACTGAATATGGAGTGTAGAGTGTCTGTGGACATATTTCAGCCCAGGTGGGGAAACAGGCCCATCTGTGAGTATACGTATCCAGGGAACACAACGATTACAGGGTGTGGGGGCAGGGACCTGCAGTGGCTCATGAGATCTCCTAGACGGAGATGGGACTCAGCAGAGGCTGCTAGACAGGAAATTGAACTTCATTAAGCACAGGATAGAGGCTACCCAAAGGGCAGGTAGTAGGTGCATTTTAATGAAATGAGCATAGTTTTAGAATTAAATGAGACAACTTAAGCGTTGAACTATGAGTCATCGAATATAAAATATGCTCGGATTACCTAATGTGTGAAATCCCCGGCCTTTATTACACGCAGAGAAAATACATAAATTCTCAGTAACTTGGCTTCATGGGACCTGAATGTGGCCAGTGTTTTATTTCTATATTTGAGAGACTTGGGATTCTGCCCCAAAGCTTCATCCCCATTGATAATTAGTTCTCACATGAACATGCCATATTTGTCTTCTAACACGGCATCCAAATTAGATTATAACTTAATGCCATGTTCCCACAATGACTTCATTCAGGCATTGTGTTAGGACGAAAAATTACCAAGAAAGCCAATTGAATTTGAATATTCCGCTTACAAGAACATTTTAGAACAGGATAATGTCTCTGGAAGCATTGAAAGATCTCATATTTACATGCTATAAATATATAGCATGATAACATTGTATGTGTTTAGTAAAGTATGGCCTTGTTTGAGATATGCTGTGAATTAAAACGCCTTGCTAGGCTATGTTGGGATTATTTTTGAGAAGTTTACACTATAGAAGGAACTGAAAGCGATCAGCAGTAAACGGCAAAAAATTTGCATACTGAAGCATTTTCTTCACGGGCAAGGGTTTGTAAGAATCATGCATTTTCAAGTCTCATCAGTCACAGTACGTGTCAGGGGTTGGGAATGCTCCCTACATCTGGACAGTCTATGTTCTAAACGTTCTCTTGATTCCCTGGGCTAACTTACAGGAAACTTACTAAAAGTGGTAAACTTAGTAAAGTGGGAGTTTGGGAAAGGCTTTTCCAAAATGGACACTTTCAAGAGAACTTTTCCTTTCCTTCAATTGGTGGCAACATGAGCAGTACCATAAACTTACGACTCTGTCCGCTTGACAAGAGTTTGCTGCACAGACTGACAGCTTCGGCTGTGCACTAGAGGCCTCTGAGAAAACTCCTTGAAAGTCCTCTTCAGAGCCTCCTGCCATCACAGGGCATTGATACCAGCAGTCACAGAAAATCTCACCTTTGTCATGGTTCTTTTTCTTATGCGAACTTGTTGCTTTTGTTAGCTTCCTGGCTGGAGTAATTTCACTCTATTTCTGCCAAGTATCTGAGCTAATGTTCCAACTGTTACATGGTTTAAGGGCAAGAAGAGTGCCGGCTTTATCAGAGGCCAGCTGAATCCTTGGGAGGACCCAGAACCTTGGAAATCAGTCTCTGCTTGTCTACCAAGGGAGTGGCTGTTTAGAGATAACCATTTTAGGAAAGAAAAGCTCCTAACCAACCCTTGCAATTGGGAAGACCTGCTTATGTACTTTTGATCCCCATTCTTTCTGGGTCTCGCTGGCCCTGGATTCTCCTGCTTTAGTCTGTGGGTGCTGGGATTGAGGGCACACATTCCCACACCTCATTCTTGGCGGGCGCCGCTGCCCTGCTCAATGTGTTTCTCTCGTCAGAAGGCACACGGGTCTTGGTCAGGGCTCAGACAGCCTAAGCTAGAGCACCTAACTCAAGGAATTCGTGAAAGGCGACGGGAATGGTACCTTATCCTTTCAAATATCACTCAGGCAATTTCAAATAGAAACTCCACAGTTACTAGAAGCCTGCACAGAAAGTTTTGGACTGGATGTTTATAGGTCATTTCAGAAGTATAAAAGCTTAAATCCATGACTTGTATGTGCTATCATTTCTATTTAAACTCCCTTTAAACCCAAGAATTCCCTGTGAGATAACTTATAGAGAATGATCCTTTCGTCTTATGTTTTGCAGAGCTAACCGAGAAGCCTACAGTCCTTACTAAAATGATGGCCTTGGGAGTTTAGAAACACGATAATCTAATAAAATTCTACACCATCTCTAATAGTCAAAACCACCATTGTCTGTATGGTAAAGAGCTTGCCAGCACTTGGCCTAAGTATATGAATGAATGTATCAGGTCCTAGGCAATTCTACGACATTCTCTCTCTCTCTCTCTCTCTCTCTCTCTCTCTCTCTCTCTCTCACACACACACACACACATACACATTTTCTTTGAAGGAAAAAAGGAAGTGTATTATATTTATGAAAAAATTTTGATTGGCAACTTCATTCATTGCTTTGGTAATCATCGAAAAACTTAGTTTTACCCCTTAATTTCCCCAGCTGCAGGTCTTTAATTTTTTTAAATAATTTTTAAAGTTAGTGTATAACGTAATGGTTTTCATTTGTGACACTTGCCCACATATAGTCATTCTCCCTTGCTCTAGATCACGGGCTGCCTCTGCCTTTCCTCCCACAGCTATGCATTGCTGGTGCAGTAAAGCATCTGCCCCTGGCCTGGCAGGAGGCCACAGTCGAGATAAGAACTTCACAGACCGACCGTGTGTGCTTTCTTCGCAGCTCATTGAGCTGTCATTAGGAAATTCTTTTGAGAAGAACATAAAAGACCAAACCGAGTCAGTTCGTTTGGTGGATCGTTACACTACATTTGAGTGAGTGATGTGTGTAGTAGCTTAAATCACTTCATAGGCAAGAAGGCATCCTGCCATTCTCTGCGGTGTGTGGGGGGGTGGCAGCTTCATTTCCCTTCTGATTGGGAAGGCAAGCTTCTACTCTCAAGATGTGCTGGACAGTGCAGCTATGGAGTATGTTCGAATAGAACCAAGAAATTGGGCATATGCTAAGTGAGTTTTTGACCAGTGGTTTCCATGATTATGACCAATGCAAAGAATAAAATGGAATGCCTGTGTGTTTTCTTTCGTAAGTGTTTTTTTCTGGAGTGGTCAGCGGCACTCGCTGAGACTAGTCGCCTTTTCTATGTTAAGACACCGTCACGGTTCTTATTAAAGCTGCATGACAGGAGAGCACAGATGGACTGGCTTCAGTTCTTATACTTCCTGACCAGGCATGGTGGTGTATGCCTGTTGTCACAGCCCTGGGAAGCAGACGTTGCAGGCCAGCCTGAGGCTACATAGCAAGCTATAGACAAGCCCGGCCTGTGTAGTGATAGTTCATTTGGATTTTAATAAAGAAAGCTTGCCTGAAGATCAGAGAGTAAAGCAGCCCCAGTGGACAGTCTTACAGACCAGGTAGTGGTGACTCACACCTTCAATCCCAGTAGCCACGCAAGTTTGCCATAGAAATGGGGCGGTGGTGATGCATGCTTTTAATCCCACACTAGAGAGAAATATAAAATGGGAGGAGACAGCTCTCAGACACAGTCTCATTCTGAGACTCCTGGGGGCAGGATCATCGTTTCAGACTGAAGTAGAGGTGAGAGCCAGAGGCTGGCTGTTTTGCTTTTCTGACCTTCAGGCTGAACCCCAATATCTGTTTCTGGATTTTTATTAGGCATGCTACAGAACTATATGATGCCCTGTCTCAAAAAGGAAGGAAAGGGTCCTTTAGATTTCTAAGAGGGTAAGGCACGAGGAGTTCTTCCGCAGCCTAAACCTCACAGATTACTGATGAAAAGCAGAAAAGCAGGGCGAAGGGAGACGTTTGTGACGCCATCCTCAGAAGCCTCACAGTACACCAAAGAGAGAAAATGACTACACCTGTAGCTGATGTGCCTTTAAATACTCCAGAGACAGGTTTATCCTGGATCATGTCACAAGTACAGGGCCTAGTAGAATAAACCCCCGGTGTGCATCAGTGTTTTTGGGCAGACTTTCCCCGTCCACCTTTCTCACAGTGAGCAGAGGTGGCATGGAACCCTGGGCTTGACTTGTGCTAGGCAAGTGCTCTACCACTAACACTAAAGGGGGAAAAGTAAGTTCCCCGGGAACGCTCACCAACACACTGATTCCACTGGTAGTGTTGAATGTACCCCTGTGGGCAGCCGCACCGATAGCCACCCAGGATGTTCTGGCAGCCATGTTGGCACCTGTGGTTCCCGTCACATTCGTCGACATCTGCAAAAACAACCCAAGGACGGTCTTTACGGTCCCTTGTTCAGTGTGTTCCAAACACAGCCTTTAAGGGGACACACAAACAAGGCATGGCGTGCAGAGAGACTGGGCCTTCCTGCCCCAGCTTCGTTAGTGCTGCGATAAGAAACCGCCTCATTGTTAGTGCCGTCCACCAGACCCTGGCACATCAGTGCTCTGAACAACAGCTTAATTTCTGCAAATCAACCATAGTAACCACAAATATGGAGGATTTTGAATTGATTAGCTCCATATGGTATGATTTATTTGGTAAATTATATATATGTATACACATAATACATATACACACATATATGTACATTACAGACATTACAGATTCTAGTTGATTCAAAATGATTCACATGTAATCCTCATTGTGGGGAAGACACAAAAGCCATGAAGATATATCTACAAGGTACAACGGCTTTGCATGCAGAATTTTTTTTTGTTGGTCAAGACTAATTAGATGCAAAGCCTTTTTAAGTCTTTGAATATGTTGTTATTTTTAGGCAAGATGTGGTATGATACATATGGAATAATTTCTTTGTTAATATATGCATACACTCTTGGAATGACAACTAAGGCTTTGAAATCTACCCCAAAAGAGTGAAGTAAAATTGGCATGTCTGATGTGTGTGTAACAAATTTACATGGATAATTAATAAACGGTATCTTATGTGGATGGTTGTGAGCTGAGTTCACACATGGCAAGCAGCTGTAGGTTCAGAACGCTTTCAATGTCTATTGACTTCAAATACAAAATTAAAATTAAAATTTTCTAAAGCAAAAAAAAAAAGACTGAAAAATAATACGAAAGTCCTATAATTCTCGCAAGGAACATTTTTAAAAATTTGAATGTGTCTAGAGTTGAAAACCATATATTTCTAGGAATAACTTTAAAAAGGAAGACTAACTCAATACTATAAATTGCAATACATTCTAAAGATATAGATGTGAGAAGGCCTTCAACATTAACATGTTCATCTTCCTATACCTGAGCATCTGCCAAGGAAACACTCAAGACCCATGAGTCTTACTTATCTCCCAGTCAGTGTTCTTTCTGATTTTGGAAAAAAAAAAAAAACAAAAAAAACACTTATTTCATGCTCCCACGAGTAAAGAGCATGGGGCAGGGGCTTCCGTGTACAAAAGGACAACAGTCATCAGGCCCTGTACCCAGTTAATTATTAGTTTTGTGTGTGTCTTTGTATGTGGTATACATGTATGTGTGCATGCATGGTCTTATGTGTAAAGGTGCATGTGTACGCACAGGGAGGTATGTGCATGTATGTGTGTGTGTGTGTTTGTGGGTGTTCCTCTACTGTGCTCCCCCACGGAAATGGAGGCGGGGTCTTTTGCTGAAGTCCGAGCGTGTCGATTCCTGTCGTCTAGCTCTCCACCTTGCTCCACAGAGCCCATTCTTGCCCCTAGAGCCCTGGGATTACCATGACTATTTGGCATTTACTTGGGTTCTGGTGGTGACCTGAACTCTGGTCCTCAGGCGCGCACGGCACATGCTTTATGTGCTAAGCCGTTTCTGAAGCCCAGACAGACGTTAAGGATTCCTGTGCACATGAACTCACCTTCGCAGTTGAGCCCAGAGGCATCAAGGGAGAACCCTCTTTGGCATTCGCAGCTGAAGCTCCCAGGAGTATTTTGACAGATTCCTTTTGCTCCGCAAAGTGAAGGCTGAGACCCACATTCATTATTGTCTAGCAAAGCAACAAGATGGATGGAAAGAGTCAAGCATTCTGGTGTGTAGTATGTCAACTAAATCTCTCTGCATGGAATGAGCAGATGGGTACAAGCTCAAGTTTCCATTGCATGGAGAAAGCGTTTTAGACAATGTTAAGTCTGAATTTATTAGCAAGAGTAGCATAAGAAGCGCATTTGTCAGGGACTTGAAACCAGAGTGTATTTTAGAGTTACTAGAGGCACCACTTTGGATAACATAGACTAAGAATCTCTTAACATGTGCCTTCTAAATGAAAACTGAAAAAATCCCAGTATGACTATTAGCCTTTCATTATACTTTATCTGAGCAAACTGAAGCACTGCCCTCAACACAAAAGAGTGTTGAGGGCTTCTGCATCTGACGCCACAGCTCAGGATGTCACGTGGAAGCGCCGCACAGTGTGCCCACTGCACAAATGCATTCATGTTCCCTACAACTTCTTCGGGCCAGACTGCGCTGTGGCCCTGCACCCACACCAGACATCTGCAAAATACCTCGACTCTGATTTGCCTTACCGATGCAGGCAGTGTGATGCTGGGTGAAACCGGGGGGACATTTACAGGTAAACCCCCCGAGGGTGTTGACACAGAGGAACTGGCAGTTGTGCTGTTTGGTTTGACATTCATCGAGATCTGAAACGACAGAGAAGTCCAGGAGGATCAGTGGGGCCGTTCAGTTATGAATAATGTGGTCTCATGAATCCACAGGAACTGTGCGTTTTCTACGGGGGCCTTTGGTTTAAATTTCAGCTCCAGTCTAGGAAGGTTCACGTATGCTTATTAGGAAGAGTTTGAATGTGCATATTAAACAGCCTAAGCGTGGAAGGCTACCAGCCAGGACAGGGTGGCTAAAGGTTTTTAGGGCAAAGCTTTCTTTTTTTTTTTTTTGGTTTTTCGAAACAGGGTTTCTCTGTGGCTTTGGAGCCTGTCCTGGAACTAGCTCTGTAGACCACGCTGGTCTCGAACTCACAGAGATCTGCCTGCCTCTGCCTCCCGAGCGCTGGGATTAAAGACGTGTGCCACCACCACCTGGCTAGGGCAAAGCTTTCTTAAAGTAAGAACTGGATGGGCAAAACATAGCAAGTCCACCATTTTCAAAGCTAACATGGAAAAGCAGTCCTTGTATTTAATGTAGTTTAGGACATGGATGGGTACTATTAAAGGGACTATTAAGTAAAAAGAGAGTTTGGAAATGGAGGAAGGCTTAGCAGATTCAAATGGGTGTGGTGGTGCATGCCTGCCCAAAAGACAGTAATAAACCCTAAACCAGAGCAAAACAAACAAAAACAAAACAACTGGAAATTTAGAATTAATGTCTAGACTCTTCTTATAGGAAACTCAAAATCTGATTTTCGGTTGAGAGAAACTTAATTTGGGAAAAGTAAGTTCCCTCTACAGTGGAAGGTATGAGCTCCACACATTTTAGCAACACTGTGAAAAGTCAGTTCACGCAAACCATTTCTCTAAACAGGGTCAGGAACAGCCCAGAACTTGCTGCTTTTCCTGCATTTATTATTTTTTTTTAATATGGGTTGGAAACAAAACCTTGCTTGACAGAAAATACCATCTGTTCAATCCATTAGTATCAGGATTGGGAGGGTCCATGTAAAATCCAACACAGTATGGCACCGAAGCCATTTTTAGTGATCACGTTTAGCATGGTAATTACTTTTAATACTCCACGGAACGTGACCCACACACTGACTTTTCTCCGTTCTACAGGAAATGTCAGCGTAACACTGTGGAGAGATGAAGTCAGACGTAAGCAGCAACAGGAATTCTAATTTCTCACGCATTGTTCCAACTCTTGCTTCAATATTTTTTTAACTAAAAAGTTACCATATGAATGCATGGATTATGCTATTTTCATACACACACATCATTGTAATGTTTCTCAAATTTACCCCCATTATCTCTTCTTGTTTTTCCCTCTTGATTCTGACCATATCCCAAAGAGTGTTCTTCAACTTTCATGTCATGCATATTTTCTTTTACATTTTTATTTTAAAAGTTTTTAAAATTGGTATTGAAGGCGGCATACAAAAGCTTAGGTTTCATTATGGTATTTCTACACTCCTTTAACAAAGTCTAGAGTCTGTATATGTCAGAAAACATGGTATTTCCATTCCTGAAGTTGGTTTATTTTGCTTAATGTGATGACATCGAGTTCCACCCACTTTTCTTTGATGTAATTTTGGGTTTTCTGGTTGGAGGGGAAAAAAAAAACCAACCACCATTATGTGTGCGTGTTTGTGTGAACACGTGCAGACATTTTGTGTTTTTCTTTTTTTTTTTAATTTCTAAGAAGTGAAATATTGCGACTTAGATTTTAAGGTCCTCTTTCTTCCATAATGGGAGGCCTGGTGCAGTTTTCTGTGAAGCACGGTTTTAATCGGGGAAGGATAAGCTACAACTCTGATCACTAAGATGAAAACGTTACTCAAGAGACAAGACAAGGGCGGCCGGCTCCCCTCACCTTTGCACGTCTTTCCGTCCTCCTGCAGGACGTACCCCCGGGGACAGGAGCACTGGTAGCTGCCCTCCGTGTTCTTGCAGATGAAGTTGCACGGTTTTGGAGACTGCGAACATTCGTCAAGATCTACAGGGAAGGAGCACGAACAGGGAAGGAGTGAGAGCCCTGGTTACACGAAGCGGCCAGCCCTTCTCCCACCCCCACCTTCCCACTTCATCTTTCTTGATTTTCCTCTGCCACTTACAGTGGCATCCAGCCAGAGAGAAACGACTCTCAGAACCGTTTTCTCTAAGGTAGCAGACTGGCCTACTGTGAAGATCAATGCGCACATCTTGGCTAAACCTTGTAATGTCTAGACAACTGTCTGGGCTCAATTTTTTTTTTTTCCTTCAGATTCATTAGGCTGGCTTAGACCCTGGAGGCTTCATCAGTGAGCTCTCCCACCTTGCGCCTTCTGGACACTCCCATTTCTTCACTGTCTCTCCAGAGTGGGTTTATTCCGAGCCACTGGCTCCCTGTCGCTGCCTCTCATAGATGTCCAATGAGTGCTCTGTTCACCAGTCAGCCTCTCATCAACTTTCCCTCCTTTTTTTTTGGTCCCAGGGTGGTGCTACATTGTGGCCATTCACAGACTCACTGCTAAGCCATACTGAACTGTCCTCGCAGGGACGAACCACCTCTTTACTGCCAGGTCTGGGACTGACAGCTGGTACTCTCTGTTTCCTCCACAGAGCTCACGGGATGGAGGACTCGGCACGGAGAAAGTTCTCGATTAGCAACCTGCCCCTGGGTCCTCCTGCCTGCTGTTTCTACTGCGTGAGTCAAATGTGTATGAGGGGTCAGTTGGCTTTTCTTAAATCCGATGTTTGTATGCCAGGGACTTGTTACTAAAATAGGTAATTTAAGAGGATATTGCAGAAGCTGAGGAAATGCAAAGAAACTAAGAAATGCTTGAAAGACAAAAAAAAAAAAACCCTAATTAACTAACTAAATAAACAAATAAGGCTATTCACTAGCCTTCCTTTTGCCACAACATGGTGTATGTCAGACAATAAAAAAAATTATAAAAAGATACATTGTAGAACAGCCAAAAGATGCTGTAGCGAGACTGCATACAAGGAGAGATTCTAGATGTTGCCTAGTTCTTCGTTTCATGAAAACTGTAGAAATGCATTCTGTTTCACACACAAACCTATCGGAGTCAAAAGAAAAGTCTTTCCCACCAATTACATGCACATTTGTAAATTTTAAATTAAATACAAAATGTTAAAAGCACATTTTTCAATATTTATGTTTCCCTGACGACACAGAATTCGAGATGGAGCAGACCCTGCGCCCCACACAAGGAGACAAAAGGCAAGAACACCATCGTTAAGAACAGCACCCTCGACAACTCCAGCATCCTTTAGGGGAAGCGGCATAGACAAGCGCTCCACCGACTGCACCTGGTCTGGAGGAAGCAGGAGTTGCCAAACCCTGTGTACAACCTCCTCTTACCTACGCAAGCTGTCCCGCTGATGTCGGTGGTGTAGCCAACCTTGCAGAAGCACCGGAAGGTACCCATGGTGTTGACACACTGGCCATGAGAGCAGAGGTTCGGCATCACCTTACATTCATCAATGTCTGCACAGCAGGGAATAAAGAGAAAGGAAAAGAAGTTCATGTCTGAACAGTGGGGGCGACCGGAAATGAAGAGGAACGAAGGACAGACTGAGGTGGCAGTGAGCACCCACAGAAGTTCCAGCGTCCCTTTTCATTGTTCAGGGAATGCTTTGGGGAGGAGAACAAAATCACCTGAAGAGCTGGAGAGAGATAAATAAGGAAGGCCACGCTGCAGGCTTATGCTGGACTGTTTATCCATTCTGCATTCTGAGTAGGAGTTACTATTTTTTTAAATATGTATTTCAGGAAGCTACACTATACAGATTTGGGCCTCCAGTTCCCATCGGCCTTAGATCAGAAGGAAGGGTGCTGTTAGCAGCCAGGCTAACAGAAATGTGAAGGAGAAATCCTATCATAATTCCATCTGAAATACTGATGCCTTTATGTGTGTTCTACACATATGAATCACAAGAATATTCTTGTGTAATGTTTTATAGAGGTATGTGTGTATAGATATGTAAGCACTTGTGTGTAGGGGTGTGTATGTATAAATATGTAAGCACTTGTGTGCAGGGGTGTGTGTGTATAGATATGTAAGCACTTGTGTGCAGGTGTGTGTATAGATATGTAAGCACTTGTGTGTAGGTGTGTATAAATATGTAAGCACTTGTGTGCAGGGGTGTGTATAGATATGTAAACACCTGTGTACAGGTGTGTGTGTGGAAGTCAGTGGAACTCCCTGAGTAGGCCAGGCCGGCCAGTGAGCCTGTTTTCACCTCCCTACCACTCCTGGCCTTTCAAAACGCAGGTGCGGGAATCTAATTCATGTCCCCATGCTTGCAAGACAAGCACTTGACCCAACGGAGCTATTGCCCCAGGCCACCCCGCCCAGAATTTAAGAGACCTCTTCCTTCACCAGATCTATGGGAGACTTTATCGCCCTCACTTGCCAGATGAGGAGAGGGAAGCACAGAACTAGGCTAAAAGAAAATGATGTCCTAAAGAACATGGCACAAACTTCTCCGATCCCAAAGGTCATGGCGGCTGGTAGCCTCCTAACAACCTTTGCCTTGTTGAAAGAAATGTTGGCCTCCTGAGTGTAGGCAGGGATTCATCCTATTTTCTGGATCCTTCCACACCAGTAAGTGTCATTATGAGGATCATTTTTGCACACTTCTTTTAAACTAATGTGGGTGTGTAAAATTCACCAGTCTGATCCAGTGCCCCAAGTCCTTCATCACGCTACCTCTCCCATCAGTGGCGTATCCCGGGCCATGAGGACAAATCTTTTTGTACTGGGCGGTTCCAGGAAGCGGGCACAGCTCACACTGGTGGCCCCAGCCTCGTCCACCATCACAGCAGCATTCTGACTTTGTGACCAGATTGCGGCTACTGGAGGCCATTTGACACATTGTCTGCAGGACTTCCGCAAAGCACAGGCCCTGCCGGTTGTCTGGAACGGACACAAGCAAGACACGAGTCAAGGTCAAGAGCTGACAGCCTGGTTTTCAGTGGATGATCATCCTCTCCTTCTCGGCCACAACCTTCAACCCTGAGAGTATTCATCTTGCACCAACAGTCTACACTTGGTGATTATAAAGTTGTGTTGACATTGCACCCCCATGGTGCTTACACTAAAAAAGATGATCAAACGTGGCAAAAGTTCTACAACATGTACTCTTTTCAGTTCAGCGAAAGGACATCACATATATGTATTTTCTTTATCTAAAAGTAATGACAGGTCGGGATTGTAAAATATATTCAAGACTATACTATGAGCGTGGCGCTTATTCCACTATTTTCTGGTGTTTTCTACAGCAAAAGGACTCACTACTTTATAGATAGTATAGTAATATAAGTGAAAGGGTTTCTTCTCCAGTATGGCTTTATAAGCCAAGTGTGCCAGAGAACCTGTCGTCTGAACAGAAAACAGTATTCTTTGTAGAGGATCTTTACTGTTTCCTCAAAGACGTATTAGCAGTGAAGGTCTAGAGTGGAGACAACAGAAAGTAAAATACATTGTCTTAGGTACAAAAACCTCCCTAGGGTTGGACGTATCCTGTTGCTGCCCCATCAAGCCACCAGCCAGTTGATCGCTCTTCCTTATCTGGTTCCTACAAGCTCGACCACGCCCTCCTTTTCCAGCTGCCCTCGTTAACTGCAAATGGTTACGGCATCACACATATTTTGGCCTTGGCTTAGTGTGATGTCGTGCCCATGAGGTCTAGGTTTTCCACGAGAAAATATTTCTGAAAACATTTTCTCTGGACGGTAATATAAAAATTAATCTCCGCTGCACTTTTGCAATGTGGCGCTTGCTTTGCATTGATAATGTGAGGGCAGAGCTTACCTCACACTGCAAATATTTTCTTTGGGAATTAAGTCATTTCCTCGTGTAAGTCTTTCTAAAGTCACATTTTCCACAGAGCTTCATTAATCTTAATTTTGGAAAGACCATTTCAGGTTGTTATTTACATTACATATGCATGCATGGCAGAGGCCTAGAAATATATCATCTTAACAGACGCATACCTATGGGGCGAGGCATGTAGAGTACTGTGCTTATGAGGGCCAATGGACAAAAATACATGCGCAGAGCTGTTCTCTGATGACATCATAAACATGCTCTGCTGACCAAGGAAAATATTCATAGATCCGCTTACCAAGGCATTCAGTGCCTGAGGAACTTGACTGGAAGCCTTCATTGCACTCACATCGGTAGCTCCCAATGATGTTAATACAACGTCCATTTTCACAGATGCCTGGCTTGGTCCTGCATTCATTTTCATCTTCACAGAGAAAAAGAAAACCAAGATGAGCAATGAGCAGCTTGTAAAGCCATAGTTTCCTAGCTTTCATCCAGTGGTTACATCTCATTGAAAGCTCCTTGACAAAATACCAATAAGATGGGATAGGTCACATCCCAAATGACTGAGGCCTATGACTATGGCACCCAGCGTGCCTCATCCACCCAGGTAGTTCCTGCCCCTGTAGAAGAGGAATGGAGTTCTTGTAGAATCGCAACAGTAAGGACAGCCTTTCCCCAAAGGTGCCCCACCAGCAGAGGAAGAATGCTGTGGAGACGGACTAAAGTCTGCAGGTAGAGAGATGGCATCTTGAGATGGTGCTAACCAGGGATGAAAGCTTGTTGAGTGAATCCGCAGGGCCAACTGCGGCCTCTGAGGGCAGGTAACAGGACAGAGAAATCAGGGAGTAGTGCTCTTTGACTTGGTGATAAATGAATAAGTAAAAACAAAACAAAACAAAAACCCAAACTTATTTATAAAAATTCCCAATATCCTTACTGGGTTTGCATGACATTTTGTAAAATGTGTTTGATGACATCTCAAAGCTGTTTTCAACATAAGGGACCTCATGACAACTTCATCTTTTTGGTAAGTTCCTCCTTCTCTTTTACACATTTTAGTTTTTTAGTCCTGAGTTTCCTAATATATTTTTTCCTGCATTCTTTTTTATTAGCATTTGCCTTGAATATCTTTCCCATCTCTTTCTTTTCAAGCCATCAACTCACCCTTTGATTTAGGTTTCTTACAAAAAGCGTTTAACCGAATTTAAAAAGAATTGTAAAAATGCATTCATCTTTCATCTAGCAATTGAAACCATTCATACTTATGATTTCATTCTTACCTGCCACTTCATATGTTTCAAATTATTCCGTATTTACTATGCTGTTGCTCCATTCTCTTAACTATCAAATCCATCTAATTTTTTATGTTTTCCTTGCATCTCCACTCCAGGTTTGAAAATTACCACGTTCTTTTCACTCTTCTAGCAACAGCCTTTAAATGATTTCAAAATGTTCCTTTAATGAATTTCCTACCAGAGCCAAGGAGAACTTTTTATCTTTTCCACACCATATATTGAATCTGGTGCCCTGGGCATGCTAGGTAAACGTTCTACACGGCTCTATTCTAGGCCCCTTTATATTTGGAGAAAAAGTATATTCCTAAATTGTCCACACTGGCTTAACCTGGCTGTTGTCTAGGGTGGATCTGAATTTGCCATCCTCTTGCCTCAGCCTCCTGAGGTCTGTCCCAATAGCAGGATCTGTTCCAAAGTTTAGAGCCAGTACATTGTATTCTGGTTGGACTGCTAAGTTACTACACATAGGCTATGGTTGTCTCTTGGATCAGATTAAAGAGCTGGCTAACTAGTTAAGAGAGAGCTTGTGGATATGAAATAAATTCCAAAACAGATGCTTGACAATGCCTTATTTTGACTGTTCTTAAACCCCATTGTGTTTAAAATTCTAGATCAAGATTATTTTCCTTTGAACATTGTGAAAACAGTGGGCTATTTTCTTTTGCCCAGCATTTTTGTTCATTGGAATGGAACCTAGTTTTCTTTTCTGGAAGTAATGATTTTTTTTTGTTTTGTTTTTAGTGTGTTCTAAAACTCACAATGATGAGACTTCCTCTAGATAGTCAGTTTTAGGGGAAACACTGTTATTATGAATAATTCGAAAGTACTTACAAGATGATGATCTGAATTATGAAGTTTGAATTTTCTAGTTTGCTGTTTCTACAATCTGAGAGCTCAGGCCTGGCACCCTAGATCTGACCTTTTCTCTTATCTCTCTCTCATCTCTCTCTCTCTCTCTCTCTCTCTCTCTCTCTCTCTCTCTCTCTCTCTCTCTCACACACACACACACACACACACACACACACACACATGGGGTTTTGAGACAGGGTTTCTCTGTGTAGCCCTGCCTGTCCTAGAATTCGCTGTGTAGACCAGGCTGACCTTGAACTCATATGTCTGCCTGTTTCTGCCCCCTCTCCCCCAATGCTGGGATTAAAGGTGTGCATCACCTTTAATGTATTTATAGTTTAATGATAGGACTTAACTTCTTCAGTAAAGCTTCTGATGGATGTGCTGCCTAGCCTAAGCTCTGGCACTTGAATGACCAGTTGACGTGCCTCAGGCTCTACCTCTGATACCTTGCTTTACTGCCACTGGCAATGAGAATTTAAAAGGGGGTGGGGCAGATGAATTCCCATGGCTGCTGGCTGCTAACATCTGCAGCTTTCAGAGGGTTGTCTTAGTGTGGTGCTACACCACCCACAACATCTTGATTCCCAGCCTCCACTGTCTCCCCTTGGACAATCTCTGCACACCGGGACCACCAACTGTTGCCATTTCCATGCCCACTGCTCTCCCTGTGCCCACTCCCTCTTCCTCCTCTGTGTCTAACCCACAGCAGGGTCACCAAGAGGAGAATGACGCCCCAGACAGGTCTTGGACTTCTAAGGACCATGCCAGGACAGCCCCTGCTGTGTCTATGCAGCCGTGGTACTGAGAGGTATCTGCGACTGTCCTACTGGGGACTGCCCTCACTCACAGCTCCTTTCCCCTTCCCACAAGATGAGGCCTCTTTGTTGTCCACCAAGGTCAGCACTTGGTTTTGCCTTCCAAGATCTTACAGTTCTCCCTTCTTGGAAAATCACACCCTGGTCTACATTTGCCAGTAACATCTACCTGTTGGAGGAGGAGGCCGCTTGTTTGTCCCTGCCGCCCAGAACGGAAATAACCACACAGAAACTGTATTAATTAAATCACTGCTTGGCCCATTAGCTCTAGCTTCTTATTGGCTAACTCTTACGTCTTAATTTAACCCATCTCCATTAATCTGTGCATCACCATGAGGTCGTGGTCTACCAGCAAATTTCAGAGCATCTGTTTCTTGGAGGCGGCTCCAAGGCTTCTTCCTTACTCTGCCTCCTATCTTCCAGCATTCAGCCTAGTTTTCCCTGCCTAGCTCTGTTCCCCTATAGCTCGGCTACAGGCCCAAAGCAGTTCCTTTATTAACCAATGGAAATCACAGTATACAGAGGGAAATCCCACATCATCTACCTTACAAACACAAACCAGAACGGAACACTTCTCAGTCACACACGACGGCTCCAGTTACTGTCACATCTCCTCATTCTCCTTGAAGGATGAAACTTGAAAGAAGGATAAGAAGGACCTATGATTGTCTGCCTCACTTCTGCCCCTCTGATTCTGGGCTTTACTGGCCTGCTCTGTCTCTCTCCAGTGACATTTCCTGGAAGGCCACCAAATCCAACTGCCATGTTGCTGCCTGTAACTTACTCTTCCAACCCATAACACCTCGAAAAAGGGACTCCCCAACTGCCTCCCCCATGACCACTTCTCCACATTCTCAAGACAGCACACCATCATCCCACAGGGAGGTCACTCTGTTTCCATTTCCATGGGTTTTCAGAGCTCAGCTGCTGCTGCTTCTCTTCTCTAAGATCTGCTTCCCGGTGTGCATGTCAATTCCATGATCATTTCAGCAGTAAGTATGCCAGCAATTTATACCTCTGCCTCGTGAGTGTTTGCACGTGTGATAATACCAGTGGGATATGAGACACACCCAGCACAGCCCACAGTCGTTTGTGCACCTAAGCACATTTGCTCTTTCTAGTCTTTCCCACAGAAGTAATGTCTTTCCCATAGTACATAATGTTACAAAAGTAACATCCAATCAATCCATTTCAGTAAAAACCCTTCTCATCTTTTACGTCTCTTTTCCTTTATTTCTCTTGTCAGGCGTCCATCAGCAATCCTGGATGTTGATGAGTTTATCGTGTATTCTAGATTTGTCCACGCAAACGTGGCCCCAACCTGGATGATTTTTAATAGCCACCTAAATGACGTCACTACTTCTGCTTCTTTCCCCCTTAAAACGCACCGCTTAACAAGGCAGCCAGAGTGCTCTAAAAACGCCAATTAGAGGATAACAATGTTAGCACTTAATTGAAATTTTACCATCTGCTTAGCTCTGTCCTAAATGAGCCATGACAACAATCCCCATGAGGTAAGTGTCCTCACGATTGCTAGAGGAATCTGAGACACAGTTAATCCAGTTTACCCAAGGTTACAGGCCAGCCAATGGCTTACAGCTAGGTTCTTCACGTTCAGGGCACATCCCCAGCCTTACTAATAAACCGCTTTGCCTTGAGGCTTTCTCCACAAAGCCAGAGTCTCCATAGTGTCTGCACTGCTTTGGCCTTCTTCCGGCCTCCCTCTGTGCCACACTCTGGCACAGACCCCACTGATGCTGCTCTTCCTTGCTGCCCCAGGTCTACATTGTTACTGACACTTCTTTGTTTTCCATTCTGTGTCACAGTTCCCGTCACTCCAGCAAACCCTGCGGCGCAGTCTACAGTATCTCCTACCCAATCACAAAACCTAACTTTCCTTAAAGAGCTTAATTAACCTTATCTGACATTACCGGGTTTGTTTGTTTCTTTATTTGTTCAAGCCTGCTTTTCCCAAGCCAGGGAGAAAGTGAGGGATTTGTCCTCAGATGGAGCTGGTTTACTCTGTCCTGCCAGCACCACAAACATGGTGAATGCGTCATAAATATAACTAAACTAATGGATGACTCTTGGGTAAGGGTTTTCATGAGGCACTGGGCTCTTTGTGATGGAGATTTCAGTCTTTGTTTTAAGAATTTCTCCAAAATACTCAAATCTACCCCAGTACTTTTTATTTGCTTTGAGTAGAGATTGCTTAGTTTTTTTTTTTTTTTTTTTTTTTTTTTTT